>NC_091951.1:353432769-353637769 GCF_031021105.1 Erythrolamprus reginae
TGAGGCTGATGGGTCTCCCTTAGCAGCACTTTTTAAAAATTTATTTATTTATTAATAGAGTTGAAAGGGACCGTTAGGTCATCGAGTCCAACCCCCTGCCTGAACAGGAAACCCTACAGCACCCCAGCCAAATGGAAGTCCAATCTCCTCTTGAAGATGTCCAGAGTTGGGGAGTTCACCACCTCCCCTGGCAGGCAGTTCCATTGGTTGATCGCTCTGACCGTCAGGAAGTTCTTCCTTATTTCCAGGTTGAATCTCTCCTTGGTCAGCTTCCAACCATTGTTCCTCGTCCGGCCCTCTGGTGCCCTGGGGAATAAAGAGACCCCCTCCTCACCGTGGCAACCCCTCAAGTATCTGTAAACTGCTATCATGTCCCCTCTAGACCTTCTTTTTTCTAGGCTGTCCATGCCCAGTTCTCTCCATCTCTCTTCGTAAGTCTTGGTTTCGAGTCCCCTAATCATTTTGGTTGCTCTTTTTTGCACCTTCTCCAGAGTTTCGATGTCTTTTTTGTAGTGAGGTGACCAAAATTGGATGCAGTACTCCAGGTGGGGTCTGACCAGGGCATAGGAGAGTGGTATTAGTACTTCCCTGGTCTTGGAGCGTATTCCTCTGTTGATGCAGCTTAGGATTGAGTTGGCTTTTTTGGCTGCTGCTGCACATTGCTGACTCATGTTTAGTTGATTGTCCACCAAGACTCCAAGATCTCTTTCGCAGTCACTACTGCTGAGTGGGGTATCTCCCAGGCTTTATGTATGTCTAGGGTTCTTTTTGCCGAGGTGGAGGACTCTGCATTTGTCGGTGTTGAACCTCATTTTGTTGGTATGGGCCCACTGTGATAGTCTGTCTAGGTCTTCTTGTACTCTGAGCCCGTCCTCAAGGGTGTTGGCTACCCCCGCCAGCTTGGTGTCATCTGCAAATTTTATTAGTTCCCCTTTTATTCCCTCGTCCAGTTCATTGATGAAGATGTTAAAGAGTACAGGACCCAGAACAGAGCCCTGTGGTACTCCACTGTCTACTTTTTTCCATGTGGATTTGGTGCCGTTGAGGGCAACTCGTTGGGTGCGGTTGGTCAGCCAACTGTTTATCCATCTACATGTGTAGTAGTCTACTCCATTTTTTTCTAGTTTGTGGATTAGGAGATTGTGGTCGACTTTATCGAAAGCCTTACTGAAGTCCAAGTATATGAGGTCCACTGAGTTGCGTTGGTCAACTGACTTGGTTATGGTGTTGAAAAATGATATGAGATTGGTTTGGCATGATTTGTTTCTGATGAATCCGTGCTGGCTATTGGATATGATCTTGTTTGTTTCTAGGAAGTGGGTAAGTTGTTTTTTGATTATTTTCTCCAGTATTTTTCCAGGTATAGAGGTCAGACTGATTGGTCTGTAGTTACCTGGGTCGGTCTTTTTGCCTTTTTTGTGGATGGGGACTACGTCAGCTCGCTTCCAGTCTTCCGGTAGGTCTCCAGTGATCCAGGATATTTGGTAGATGAGGAGGAGTGGTTCCGCTATGGTGTCTGCCAATTCTTTTAGGACTTTGGGGTGAAGTCCGTCTGGCCCTGGTGATTTGTATTCGTTGAGTTCCCTCAGGTAGTCCCTCACTGTGCTTTTGTCTATGTTGAGTTCGGTTCTGGGGCAGTTTGTTGCAGTTAAATTGCAGATTGGTTGGAGGGAGGTTCCCTTTTGTGTGAAGATTGATGCAAAGTAGGCGTTGAGTAGCTGTGCTTGGTCATTGCTGTCTGTGATTTCTCTACCCTCTTCATTTTTTAGTGTGACGATTGTTTCTTTGATTTTCTTCTTATTGTTGATGTGTTGGAAGAATCTTTTTTTGTTGTCTTTGACTTCCGCTGCAAGGTGTTGTTCATATTGTGCCTTTGCTGTTTTTATTTTTTGTTTGCAGGAACTGGCTGTTTGCTGATATTCCGCTTTGGTTATGAGTCCTTCTTTCCATTGTTTGTACTTAGCTTTTTTTCCTTTTATGTCATCTGTGAGGGCTTTGTTTAGCCATGCAGGTTTAGTTTTGGTTTTCCTGTTTTTCCTTTTCATGGGGATTGCGTTGTTTTGGGCGTCTATGATGCTGTTTTTTAGGATCACCCAGGCTTCCTGAGTGGTTTTTCTTTCTAAGAGTTCGTTCCAGGGGCATTGTTCAAGGTTCGCTCTGAGCTTGTTAAAGTCCACTCTCTGTCTCCAATGCCGCTTGGTCAGCCCTGCCTAATTAATGCCTGCCAGCCCACCCCACTCCCCGGCTCTGGAGCAGCACAAGCCGCTTTGGAGGGAAGGCCGTGCTTTGAACTCAAGGAAACCCAACCTTCCACCCTTTTTGTAGCCCATCTTTTGACCCGTTCAGTTTGATCAATATCTTTTTGTAGGTGAGGTCTCCAGAACTGGACACAGTATTCCAAATGTGGTCTCACCAGCGCTCTATATAGCGGTATCACAATCTCCCTTTTCCTGCTTGTGATACCTCTAGCTATGCAGCCAAGCATCCTACTCGCTTTTCCTACTGCCTGAAGGCAAACCTCCTGGATTTGTGGCCCAGAGCTTATGCCAGGAAGTCTTGGTCAAAAATGTCCTTGGATCTTGGATCTGCTGGCTTGGGCAGAACAAGTGTTGAGGTTGAAAATATTCCTAGCTCCCTCCTTCCCTCCCTTTTTTTCCTCTCTAGCATCCCCTCCCTCGCTCTCTCCCTCCCTCGCTCCCTTTCATTCCTTTTTCTACTCTCTCTGGTTCCCTTCTTTCTTTCCTTTCTTCCCTCCCTCCCTCTCTCCCCTTCCTTTACTTTTTCTCCTCTGTCTCATTCCCACCCTCCCTTTTTCCTCTATCAGTCCCTCTTTCCTTCTCTCCCTCCCTCCCTTCCATTCTCCTCCCTCCCTTTTTTCCTATCACTCCCTCATCCCCTTCCTCCCCTTCCCCCTCTATCATTCCCTCATTCCCTCCCTCCATTTCATTCCTATTTCTATTCTTTCTCCCATTCCCTTCTTTCCTTCCCTCCCTCCCCTTCACTTACTTTTTCTCCTGTCTCTCATTACCTCCCTTCCCTCCCTTCCTTTCATTCCTCTTTCTACTCTTTCTCTCATTCCCTTCTTTCCTTTCTTCCCCCTCCCTTTCCCTGCCCTTCCTTTTTTCTTTCCCACTTATTCCCTTTCCTTCCTTCCCTCTCTCTCTCCCTCCCTCATTCCATTCCTCCATTTCATTCCTTTTTCTACTCTTTCCCTCATTCCTTCCTCCTCTCCTTCCCTCCCTTTCCCTTCCCTTCCTTTCCCCCTCTTTCTTTCCCTTTCCTTCCTTCCTTCCTTTCATCCTTCCTTCCTCCTCTCCTTCCCTCCCTTTCCCTTCCCTTCCTTTCCCCCTCTCTCTTTCCCTTCCCTCCCTTCCTTTCATTCCTCTTTCTATGCTTTCTCTCATTCCCTTCTTTCCTTTCTTCCCTCCCTCCCTTTCCCTGCCCTTCTTTTTTCTCTCCCACTTATTCCCTTTCCTTCCTTCCTTCCCTCTCTCTCTCCCTCCCTCATTCCCTTCCTCCATTTCATTCCTTTTTCTACTCTTTCCATCATTCCTTCCTCCTCTCCTTCCCTCCCTTTCCCTTCCCTTCCTTTCCCCCTCTCTCTTTCCCTTTCCTTCCTTCCTTCCTTTCATCCTTCCTTCCTCCTCTCCTTCCCTCCCTTTCCCTTCCCTTCCTTTCCCCCCTCTCTCTTTCCCTCCCCTCCCTTCCTTTCATTCCTCTTTCTATGCTTTCTCTCATTCCCTTCTTTCCTTTCTTCCCTCCCTCCCTTTCCCTGCCCTTCTTTTTTCTAAGTGACCAATAATCTTCATTGAATTTCAAAATGTTTATGGGTTGTCTTCCCTCCCTTTCTCTTTCCCCTCCCTCCCTCTCTTCCTCCCTCCCTCCCTTCCTTCTCTCTCTCCCTCCCTCATTCCCATCCTCCATTTCATTCCTTTTTCTACTCTTTCTCTCATTCCCTTCTTTTCTTCCTTCCTCCTCTCCTTCCCTCCCTCCCTCCTTTTTATTCCTTTTTCTCCCCTCTCTCTCATTCTCCCCTCCCTCCCTTCTTTCCATATAAAACCCTTATCCAATGGCCTTGCCAGATATCTCAGCTTCCCTTGTCCTTCTTGCCCAGCGTGGCTGTCCAGGCGAAGAGACCCGAGGACCTTCTGAGCAAATAGTTTTGCTTCCACTCTTCCCTCGAGCGACCGTCTTTGCTCGCCAATTTCCTTCTGTTTCCCACCCGGTGTCATTTTTGCCATTTCCAGAACCGAAGCTTTTTACCTCGACGAAAGCAGCCAGACGTGGGACGCATGCTGAGAGGAGGCGATTCGTGCCTGGCTCACTAGAGGGGTTTTGGTCAGATTTCTCCAGCCTGGTGGACTGCAATTCTCACCCTGTCTGAGGATTATGTCCTTTGTAGTCCCAGTGCAGCTGCTGTTAGACCAAAGAGTTAGAAAAAGCCAGTTTAATAGGCCAGAATGGGTTGGAGTTTATTTTGTTTGTTTATTTGTTTCCCTTTTTCTTTTCTTTTGAAATGTTTTTATTAATTTTCCACTTTTGAGAAGAAAACACAAAAGGAAATGCAGAAGAAATCAAAGAAAATTAAATTAATAATACTATATACAGATATTAGCATTATATTAGCAGTAAAGTCACTATATTTATATTATATTAATTATACCTTAGACCAGTGTTTCCCAACCTTGGCAACTTGAAGATATTGGACTTCAACTCCCAGAATTCCCCAGCCAGCAAATGATGGCTGGGGAATTCTTGGAGTTGAAGTCCAGATATCTTCAAGTTGCCAAGGTTGGGAAACACTGCTCCAGACTATAATTTGTCTCAAGTACATAAATTAGTACAGTAGTACCTGTACCTAAGAACGCATCTACCTAAGAACTTTTCTAGATAAAAACCAGGTGTTCAAGATTTTTTTGCCACTTCTCAAGAACCATTTTCTACTTAAGTTCCCGAGTCCAGGAAAATTTCCCAGGAAATTTGAGAGCGGCACAAAGGCCAGTTTCCTGCCATTCCCCCTTTAATCCCGGGCATCTTGGGCTTTCTGGGCTGCCAGAGGAGCCTTTTGGTGGCGCTTAAGGAGGCTTTGGCAGTCCAGAGCGAACGAAGCCTTTTCCTTTCTCCGAGAGTTTGGAATGGGAATAAGCTTCTGCCAGCGCCCAGAGAAAAGAAACGCTCCCTTCGCTCTGGGCAGCCCAGAGTGAATGGAGTGGTTTCTTTTTTCCTGGCGCTTGGAAAGGGAATAAACCACTTAGATGTTTTGACTCCCTCATGCTGCATTCCATTCACCCAACGCAAGGTTGCCTCCTGGAGCATCTGGGCGTGGAAAGGCAAAAGGGGGCGCTTGGCCCTGTCCCTCTCCTACTCCTCTTTTATCCTTACTTATCCTTACATATTGGAGGCAACGTAGTTATGAATTCTCTAATCCCAGTAGTTTAAGTCTGATGGAATAAGGTATTTTGTTGTGAGCGGAGGAGTGAAGGATTCTTCTTATGAAATATTTCTGGACTTTCTTGGTTGTATTAATGTCTGATATGCAATGTGGGATCCGTACGGGTGAGCTGTATTCCAGAATTGGTCTAGCAAATGTTTTGTATGCTCTGCTTAGCAGTGCAAGGTTGCCAGAGAAGAAGCTGTGTAAGATCGAAGTGTATAAAATCATGCATGGGATAGAAAAGGTGGATAGAGAAAAATTCTTTTTTCTATCGCACAATATTAGGACGAGGGGCCCCTCCCTGAAGCTCACGGGTAAGAAAGTGAGGACAAATAAAGGGAAATATTTCTTCCCCCAGAGGGTCATTGATTGATGGGATTCACTGCCAGAAGAGGTTGTGACAGCTGTCAGCCTGGATAGCTTCAAGGCAGGATTAGGCAGATTCATGGATACCAAGTTTATTTATTTATTTATTTATTTATTTGTTTGTTTGTTTGTTTGTTTGTTTGTTTGTTTGTTTATTTATTTATTTATTTATTTATTTATTTATTTATTTATTTATTTATTTATTTGTATGCCGCCCCTCTCCGAAGACTCAGTGGTATCAGTGGTGATTGAAACAGATGTCCATGTGCTGCCTCTATGTGGGTTGGGGCAGGCAGGGTTCCCTTGGGTCCCATTTGTTGGGAGACAAGGGAAAGGGAGGGTTTTGCCTTCTCTTTTTGCTCAAGATCCCCATGGACAATTGGTGGGTCACTGTGGGACACAGAATGCTGGATTCGATGGCCCGATTCACCAGGGCTCTTCCTATTAGATTAACAACTCTTAGTACTTTTTGGCAAAGTTGTTGCAGTGGGCTCTAGGACTTAGGTCATATATCTCCAGAGAGGAGCGGCATACAAATCTAATAAATAATAATAATAATAATAATAATAATAATAATAATAATAATAATAAATTCAAGGGTGCAAATTTCAGACACACACACGTTTGAAAAATCAAACAATGTTCTTTATCACAAAATTCAAAATAAACTAAGCACTTTTTTTGTATTGCAAAGAGCACTCGTCCCAAAACAACCTGGTAGTCTGTACAATTTCCCTTAAGCAGTCATTAAGTACTTAGCTAGCAGCTGTGAAGAAACTTCACACCCCTTCTTCTTCCAACGAAGTGACACACACACGTTGCTCTGCTTTGGTTTCAAAGGCATGAAAAATCAACAAACAAAGTCCAGAAAACAGCAACACAGGATTCCTGAAGAACTGCGATCAGATATTCTTCCACAACGGCAAACCCCACACGCTGCTATTTATAGCAGCAGCCGTAATTACTGGAGCCCCACCCAAACACAGGTGGCCTCTCTTATCTCCTGTAATATGTCCTTACTTGGTCTCTTCTACACATAATTCTGCGCTTGCGTGGTCCAAGACATCTTCATCCGAATCAAAGGAAGATAATGGAGATTGACTGCCTGGGCTGTGTGCCAAGCCCCCCTCTTCCAAGTCACTCCCACCTTCTTCTTCGTTGGAGGAAACTAAACTCTGATCGGACTCTGCCGGCAATAACACAGGCCTGTGACATGTTGAAGTTTCCCCTGCATCCACCTCCCCATTCCCTGGGGCAGGAGCTGGGCCACAGCCAACCACAACATATTCTGACTCTTTTTGCCAATGTGTAAGACGGAGCATTTGTTGGTTGAGATTTTGGGAAATTTTAATGGAAGACCACACTGAATTATTCACCCCTTAAACTGCAGCTCTATCTAGAGATGCTTTAGGAATGGTCCATGTTGCCAAGCAAAACTCTATCTTGGATAATTTAAAGGTTTCCTTATAATTGGGCCGGAGGTGTGGAATCTGGCTGCTTAGGCAGAACCGAAATGGCTTAGGGGAAAAAATGAAAGCACTTTGGAGAAAATGTAGGGGTGAGTTACACACAAACAGCCATTAGCCCTTCCTTGTCTTGAAGATGGAATTCGTTTTGTGTGAAAGGAGATTTTTTATCAACCTGCCTTGTCCTAAACTACCGATTTTTCATAATAAGGCAGGAAGCACCTGCTCACCCAGATCAGAAGGCGAGGGGAGAATTAAGGTGAGCCAAAGAAGATTAAGTGCCTCTCCGACCAGTTGTTTACAGCAGAATTTTTTTAAAAGAAAGAAATAAAGAAAGAAAGTGAATTGATAGAAGAAAGTGTGTGTGTGGGGGGGGAGCTCAGGATTTGTGAAACAAGGACAATTGCTCCCAGGGGTGCATTCAAAACAGGCAAGATGTTTCCACTACTATTTCTACTAGGTTTTTTTCATCATGATTCCTATCACCCATTTCCTCCCACTTATGACTGTATGACTGTAACTTGTTGCTTGTATCCTAAGATTTTTTATTAATATTGTGTCCTGATTGATTATTTGACCCCTATGACAATCATTAAGTGTTGTACCCCATGATTCTTGACAAATGTATCTTTTATGCACACTGGGAGCCTATGCACCAAAGACAAAGTCCTTGTGTGTCCAATCACAGTGGCCAATAATTGTATTGTATTGTTTTTTTGTCCCTGCCAACATTTCATTACTAGTGATGGGCGAACCAAACCCACACAATTCGGGTCCGTACCGAATTTTGCGGTGTTCGGTATGCCGAACACGAACATGAAATTTTTTCAAACTTCGGGCAAAGTTCGGGGTCGTGTTTGGTGTTCGGAGCTTTGATGTCACTGGCAGGTTGCTAAGGACACCAAGGTGATCACTTCCTGGATTCCATGGAATCCAGGAAGTGATCACCTTGGCGTCCTTAGTAACCTGCCAGTGACGTCAAAGCTCCGCCCCCGGAATCTCTTTGTGGGAGGGATTCCCCAGCTCCTTCAAAGGGAGGTCTTCACGTAAAAATAAACGTTGTTATTTTTATGAAAAAGGACGGCGCAGCTGCGCTGCAAGCAAAGGGCGGTCCTTTCACGTAAAAATAAACATCCGCCCCCAAAATCTCTTCATGGGAGGGATTCCCCGTTCGGGTTCGAGTTCAGGTTTGGTTCGGGTTCGGCCGAATTTTGAGTAAAGTTCGTCCGAACTGCCGAACCCGAACACTGTTGGGTTCGCCCATCACTATTCATTACCTGATTAGGTAAAATCACCAGTGCTGGAAGGGAGTGGGGGTTGTGTAGGAGAAGGAGAAGAGAGTAGGAGGAGTAGGAGTAGGAGTATTATGCTGTGGTAGTGTAGTGGTTAGAATCCGGTGTTGCAGGCTAATTCTGCTGATTGCCAACTGTATTCGAATGTGCAGAGATTTGCAAAATGACAATGTAGTTACAGAATAAAGAGGACACAGAATTCTATAACATTTGGGAGAATTGATATAAATGGTTGAAACACACACACACAAAAATTGATACAGTAAATAATATTATATAGGACACGATGGGTGATGAAAGACAATAAGGATAGGAAGAAAATTAAAGTTAAGAACATAAATAGACTTGCGATAGCAATACGTAATGCAATAACACACATATATAAACTTTTTATTTTTATTTTTATTATATATGTTGGTCTTGTATATACAGTGGTACCTCTACTTATGAACTTCATTCATTCCGTGACCAGGTTCTTAAGTAGAATAGTTTGTAAGAAGAAGCCATTTTTCCCATAGGAATCAATGAAAAAGCAAATAATGTGTGCGATTGGGGAAACCACAGGGAGGGTGGAGGCCCTGTTTCCTCCTAGGAGATCCTAGAGAGGCCCCACGGAGGCTTCTCCCTGCCTTTTCCAGCCCTGTTTCCTCCTAGGAGATCCTAGAGAGGCCCCACGGAGGCTTCTCTCCACCTTTTCCTGCCCTGTTTCCTCCCAGGAGATTCTTAGGGAGGTCCCATAGAGGCTTCTCCCCACCTTTTCCAGCCCTGTTTCCTCCCAGGAGATTCTTAGAGAGGTCCCACGGAGGCTTCTCCCTGCCTTTTCCGGTTACAGTTTCAGAGGCTCGGGTTTGTAAGTGGAAAATGGTCCTTGAGAAGAGGCAAAAAAATCTTGAACAGCCGGTTCTTATCTAGAAAAGTTTGTAAGTAGAGGCATTCTTAGGTATAGGTATGTATATTTTGCATTTTGTATTTGTATTTTGTATGTTTTGCGTGTTGTGTTTCGTATGTTATATTTGTTTTAAATTCAATAAAAAATTTTTTTTAAAAAAAAGACTCACCACCGACTCAAGGTTGACTCAGCTTTCCGTCCTTCAGAGGTGGGTCAAATGAGGACCCAGATTGTTGGGGGCAAATATGCTGATTTTGTAAACCACTTAGAGAGGGCTGTAAAAGCAGTAGGAAGTGGTGTTTGTTTGTTTGTTTGTCTGTCTGTCTATCTATCTATCTATCTATCTATCTATCTATCTATCTATCTATCTATCTATTTATTTATTTATTAGATTTGTATGCCGCCGCTCTCCGTGCACTTATGCATGCCCCTTACTGACCTCTTAGGAAACGGGAGAGGTCAGCAGTGGAGAGTCTAAGGGTAAAGTTTTGGGGCTTTAGTGATGATACTACAGAGTCAGGTAGTGAGTTCCATGCATCAACTACTGAGTTACTAAAGTCGTATTTCCTGCAGTCGAGTTTAGAGTGGTTTACATTACGTTTGTGTCTGTTGTGTGCTCATGTGTTGTTGTAGTTGAAGCTGAAGTAGTCGTTGACTGGAAGGGCATTGTAGCAGATGGTTTTATGGGCTGAGGTCATGTTTTAGGCGATGTAGTTCTAAGCTTTCTAAACCTAGGATTGTAAATCTGGTTGTGTAGGGGATTCTGTTGCAAGTGGAGGAGTGGAGGGCTCTTCTGGTAAAGTATCTTTGGACATTTTCTAGAGTGTTTATGTCCAAAATGCGGTGTGAGTTCCAGACAGGTGAGCTGTATTCAAGGATTGGTCTGTCAAAAGTTTCGTATGCTCTGGTTAGTAGTGTGAGATTACTTGAACAGAAGCTGCCTAAATCATAGAAACATAGAAACATAGAAGACTGACGGCAGAAAAAGACCTCTTGGTCCATCTAGTCTGCCCTAAAGTCTTTCTCTTAAAATCTCTGGTTGGACAGAATATGAGGTGACCCAAACTTCTTTCAACTTCTTTCTTTTCTTGGTACTTTTTTTTTACTATGGAGAGAATGTACATTGCAGATCAAAAGGAGAACCTCAACATAGGAACATGATCGCCTATGTACTGTATTGCTTATTTCTAAGGCTGTAGCTTTATACATTTATGCATTATTATTTATTGTTTGCAAGCATTAGACCCTGGGAGTCACTGTGGCTTGAACTCAGCGCCAATCTATCAATCAGTGAAGTGTTCCTACTGTTCGTGTTTTCCCAGACTGAAAGGCACTTCTAAAATAACGTAGTAATTACAGTACGCCATTTATCATGGAAAAAGCCTAGCCTTTGCTTTTTGCTGCAGAAATAATTTGCATAATCTTTTGCGCAACGAGTCCATTAATCAATTAAAATTTACACCGTTCCCTGTCACTTTCATTCATGTGATGGCCCTAATAGATGGTTGGTGGTGAAGAAAGCTGACAAGGCTCCAATCTGGAGCTGTTTGGGGGGGTGGACTGCAAAACACCTCCTGACCATAGAGGGCAGCAAAGAGATGTAGGCAATTCTGTTCCTCTGAGGCCACCTAGTGGGCTTCTGGTGTTTTGCAATCCAGAAATGATAGGTCTTATAAAGTGCAAAGCACACAACCCTCCCTCCCTCCTTCCCTCCCTCCTTCCTTCCTTCCTTCCTTCCTCTCCTCTTCCCTCCCTCCCCTTCCCTTTTCTTCTCCCCCTGCATCCATTCCATTCCACTTCTTCCTTCTTTCCTTCTTCCCTCCCCCTCCTTCCCTCTCTCCTTCCCTCTTCTTCTTTTTCTTCTCTCTCTCCATTCATCCCACTCCTTCCTTCCTTCCTTCCCTTGCTCACTCCTATTTCCTCCCTCCCTCCTCCTCCCCTGCCTCCTCCCTTCCCTCTCTTTCCTTCCTTTTTCTCTACTCTCCCTTATTCCATTTCATCCCTCCTTCCCTGCCATCCACCCACCTCCCCGTCCCAGTCAATGTCTCTCTTAGCTGTAACAAAAGCATTCCCTTTGGTGACTCAATAGGGATTTCGAGGAGGGGGGAGAAGAGGGGAACAGGGTCATGCAAAGCCAGCCATGCACGAACGATGCGCCATGTGTTTCTCTGTATTAAGGTGTAGCTCAGCAAGTCAAGAATGTGCACCGCTAAGCCTTTAGCAAGGTTACAACCGATCATTTCCATTAAGGAGTCACATATGGTTGGCATTGCTGATTGCATGCTGCATCAATCATATTCCCTTTTCGTTGTCATTGTCAAACATACACACACACACAAACCCGCTCACATAGCCAGGAAAAATATTCACTTTCTGGAAACGATCCAAAGAGAAAGAAGCCCTCCACTTTCTGGTCTCCTTTCGTCTTTCCTTTCTTCTGAGCTCCACTCGGACCCCCAACCACAAAACTTTCTGGGAACTTTAATCAGCTCAAGATCCAAAGGGTCAATCCTGAAAAGAAATCAACCCCACGTGTCCTTCGGAAGGGCCGGTCCTGTATGGAACCCGCACTGCATATCAGACATTAATACAACCGACAGAGTCCAGAAATAGTTCACAAGGAGAGTCCTCCACTCCTCTTGCCTGCAGCAAAATAACTTACTCCACCAGACTTGCAATACTGAAATTAGACAATTTACAACTATGTCGCCTCCGATCTGATCCAACCATAGTTCACAAAATCATATGCCAAAATAATAATAATAATAATAATAATAATAATAATAATAATAATAATAATAATTTATTAGATTTGTATGCCGCCCCTCTCCGAAGACTCGGGGCGGCTCACAACAGTAATAAACACAGTGTAACAATGGGACAAATCTAATAATAAAAATATATAAAACCCCCAATAATTAAAAACCATACATGTCCTTCCTGTTAATGACTACTTTCCCTTCAACCACAACAACACACAAGCACGTAATAGATTCAAACTAAATTTAAACCGCTCCAAACTCGACTGCAGAAAATACAACTTCGGCAACAGAGGCCTCAATCAATGGCCTGGAATTCATTCCCTGACTCTGTGGTTTCTTCCCCAAACCCCCAAAACCTTAGATTGTCTACAGTTGACCTCTCCCCGTTTCTATGAAGTCTGTAAGGGGCATGCATAAGCACACTATTGTGCCTACAGTCCCTGTCCTACCGTTCCATTGTATTTTATTTTTATCTTTACTTTCTATGTTATGTTTATATAAACTACTATCCCATACCTGATTGACAAAGAAAGAAAGGGAGGGAGGAAGAAAGAAAGAAAGAAAGAAGGGAGGAGGGAGGGAGGGAAGGAAGAAAGGAAGAAAGAAAGAAAGAAAGAAAGAAAGAAGAGAAGGACAGCAGGAAGGCAGAAGGGGAGGAAGAAAAAAGAAAGAGAGTGAGGGAAGGAAGGGAATAAAGAAGGGAGGAGGAAAAAAGGGAGGGAGGGATAGCAGGTAGGCAGAAAGGGAGGGAGGGAAGGAAGGAAGGAAGGAAGAAAGAAAGAAGGAAGGAAGGAAGGAAGGAAGGAAGGAAGGAAGGAAGGAAGGAAAGAGAAAGATCCCAAAGCTTAAATACTTTGGCCAACCAGCAAGAAGAGAGGATTTTTTATAGAAGACCATGATGTTGGGAAAGATGGAAGGCAAAAAGGAGAAGAGAGGGACAGAAGACGAGATGGTCAGATAGAGTCATTTTCAAAAAAGGAACATGAATTTGAGCAAACCGGGAGCGACATGATAGCAGTCTTGAAATATTTGTGGGGCTGCCACAGAGAGGAGGTGGTCAAGCTATTTTCCAAAGCACCAGAAGGTCAGACAAGGAAGAATGGATGGAAAATCATCAAGGAGAGATTCAATCTGGAAATAAGGAGAAACATACTCACAGTGAGATTGATCAACCGATGGAACAGAAGTTGCCTTTGGAAGCTGTGGGAGCTTCAATTTTAAATTTTGTAATCAAAATACTGGAATGTGCGGAAATGATCAGATTGTCGCTGGAAGTTCAAGACAAGGATAAATCTGAATTTTACAAAGCCTAGGACGGTGGTACAACTAAACAGAAACAAACATTTTGTTTAACAAACAAAACTCCAAGACTAAATAAGACCTGAGACAAGATAAATACAGAGAACAATTTTCTTTGACTATGTCACAAAGGTGTTGGATCAAGGTGGTGCCGTGGATATTGCCTATTTGGACTTCAGCAAAGCCTTTGATACAGTTCCACATAAACAGCTGATAGATAAATTAGTGAAGATTGGACTTAATCCCTGGATAGTTCAGTGGATTTGCAGCTGGCTGAAGCATAGACATCAGAGAGTTATTGTTAATGGCGAGTATTCTGAGCAGAGTCAGGTTACAAGCGGTGTGCCACAAGGGTCTGTTCTGGGTCCTATTCTTTTTAATATGCTTGTGAGTGACATAGGGGAAGGTTTGGTAGGGAAGGTTTGCCTATTTGCTGATGACTCTAAAGTGTGCAATAGGGTTGATATTCCTGGGGGGGTGGGGTGTCTGTAATATGGTAAATGATTTAGCTTTACTAGATAAATGGTCAAAGCAATGGAAACTGCAGTTTAATGTCTCCAAATGTAAAATAATGCACTTGGGGAAAAGGAATCCTCAATCTGAGTATTGTATTGGCAGTTCTGTGTTAGCAAAAACTTCAGAAGAGAAGGATTTAGGGGTAGTGATTTCTGACAGTCTCCAAATGGGTGAACAGTGCGGTCAGGTGGTAAGGAAAGCAAGTAGAATGCTTGGCTGCATAGCTAGAGGTATAACATGCAGGAAGAGGGAGATTGTGATCCCGCTCTATAGAGCGCTGGTGAGACCACATTTGGAATAATACTGTGTTCAGATCTGGAGACCTCACCTACAAAAAGATATTGACAAAATTGAACAGGTCCAAAGACGGGCTACAAGAATGGTGGAAGGTCTTAAGCATAAAATGTATCAGGAAAGACTTCATGAACTCAATCTGTCTAGTCTGGAGGACAGAAGGAAAAGGGGGGACATGATCGAAACATTTAAATATGTTAAAGGGTTAAATAAGGTGCAGGAGGGAAGTGTTTTTAATAGGAAAGTGAACACAAGAACAAGGGGGCACAGTGTGAAGTTGGGGGAAAGATTAGAAGTAACATGAAAAAATATTATTTTACTGAAAGAGTAGTAGATGCTTGGAACAAACTTCCAGCAGACGTGGTTGGTAATTCCACAGTAAACTTCCAGTTTTGGAGCATTCACAACTTCTGGAGGCAAGCTGTTCTATTGATCAACCCTTCTGACTGTCAGGAAATTTCTCCTTAGTTCTAAGTTGCTTCTCTCCTTGTTTAGTTTCCACCCATTGCTTCGTGTTCTACCCTCAGGTGCTTTGGAGAATAGCTTGACTCCTTCTTCTTTGTGGCAACACCTGAGATACTGGAAGACTGCTATCATATTTCCCCTGACCTACAAGATGACCTACAAGATCCCTTTCCTCTCTGTTCATCTGTATCCCTCTGTAAACTTTGGGAGATAGCGAATGACAGGGGTCCATGGGGTCATGATGAGTTGGAGACAACATTATAACAGCAAACTCTGTCTGGTCTTCAAGTCCTTACATTCTTCTGTCACCTGGAGGACTTTGTGAAGGTTTGCTCAAAAAACACCCCTCCTTTTCCTTGTCCTCTCCATCTTCCACGGTGTTAGTATTCTCCCCCCCCCCCAAGAATGAGCAAAGAGACATTGATTAATGGACTCACCAGAGGTGTCTTCCCACAGCTGCTCTCGCCTGGTGGTGGAAAAACATCCCTTCAAACTTGTCCTTCATAATTCTTCTAGAGCTATAACAGATGCCCAAGCCCAGATATTGCAAAGTCCTACAAGCCTGGGCTGTGGGCCCTGGGGGTTTGCAGAGAGTTGAGTGCAATGTGTAACACTTCATGTGCTAGAAAGAGGAACATTCTCAGACATGTGGAGAACAAGCATATCTATACAGGTGATCAATATTTATTTTATATATTTTATATTATTTGTTTGTTTTGTCAAGTGCGTATTGGTGGAATACAAAAATATAACAATATTTGTATACATGATACTGGTAAGAGAGAAACATTACGACAGGGGACAGAAGGCACGCTGGTGCACTTATGAATGCCCCTTACTGACTGACCCTTAGGAATCGGGAGAGGTCAACAGTGGAGAGTCTCAGAGTAAAGTTTTGGGGGTTAGGTGATGATACTACAGAGCCTGGTAGTGAGTTCCAGGCATCAACTACTCAGTTACTAAAGTCGTATTTCCTGCAGTCAAGTTTGGAGCAGTTTACTTTAGGTTTGTATCTGTTGTGTGCTCATGTATTGTTGTGTTTGAAGCTGACGTAGTCGTTGACAGGAAGGACGTTGTAGAAGATGATTTTATGGCCTATGCTTAGGTCATGTTTAAGGTGACGCAGTTCTAAGCTTTCTAAACCTACGATTTCAAGTCTAGTTGCGTAGGGGATTCTGTTGCGAGTGGAGGGGTGGAGGGCTCTTCTAGTAAAGAATCTCTGATATTTATGTCCAAAATGTGGTGTGGGTTCCAGACAGGTAAGCTGCATTCAAGTCTACGGAGAAGGGCGGCATACCAATCCAATAAATAAAAAATAAATAAAAATAATATTCGAAGATTGGTCTGGTGAAAGTTTTGCATGCTCTGCTTAGTTGTATGAGATCACTGGAGCAGAACCTACATGGGATTAGGTGAACAACTCTTGAAGCCTTTTTGGTGATGTTGTTGCAGGGGGCTTTGGCACTTGGGTCATTTGATATGAGTATTCCAAGGTCTTTAACAGAATGAGGGTTGTCTACAAGGTCTTCTTTATTCAGCTTGTATTTGGTGTTCTGATTCTTTTTGCCAATGTATAGGACATTTCAATGTAACGCAATGGACAGGTAGTGACTTTGGCTGCCTACCTAGGCTAGGTATGTCTGGTCTGTATAAGAGAAGGGCTCAGGGTGAATGATAGCTGTCTTCAAGCACCTGGGGAGCTCTCACGTAGAGGAAGGGGGCCACTTATTCTCCAAAGCACCTGAGGGTAGAGAAGATGTAACAGATGGGAGATCATTAATGACAGATCCAATTTAGATGAAGGAGAAATTTCTTGACGTGAAAACAATTAATCAGCAGAACGACTTGTCTGCAGAAGTTGTGGGTGCTCCAACACTGGAGGTTTTTAAGAAGAGATGGTGTTAACGCATGAGTAAAGTAATCCTTGTTTACCAAGTTTGCCCACACAGAGAAACGTTTAGATTGAAATTAGTTGTGAATAACTACTCAGCCACACACAGACATACTAACTTGAATTAATTTACTTTGAAAAATAGCCTATTCAAGTAAACAGTCTAAAGTCTTACACATAATAAATCAGAATAACAATCCAAATATTACCAAGTACAAAGTCTTTCTTACCAGTTGTCTTTGTCATAATCAGCACACAAGATACTGTATGAAGGTTAAACACATTTCAGCTATAATACATGACTACAATACAGAGAGATTGCAGAGACATTGCAGAACATACCTGCAAAACAAAGAGAAACAGAGAGAGGGTGACTGAGAGAAATAAGCAAGGAACTCTATCTCCCTCTTGTGGCAGTCTGCAACACCTGCAGCCAATATGTTGCTAATCCAACAGTTATGGACAGAGTCCTAACAGACTGGACAGCCATTTGTCCAGAATGGTATACAGTGATACCTTGTCTTACGAACCCCTCATCATACAAACTTTTCCAGGTACGAACCCAGGATTTAAGATTTTTTTGCCTTTTTCCAAACTATTTTCACCTTACGAAACCCAAGCCGCCGCCGCTGGGATGCCCTGCCTCCGGACTTCCATTGCCAGCAAAGCACCCGTTTTTGTACTGCTGGGATTTCCCTGAGGCTCCCCTCCATGGGAAACCCCACTTCCAGACTTCTGTGTTTTTGCGATGCTGTAGGGGAATCCCAGCAGGGAATCCCAGCAGTGCAAAAACGGGCGCTTTGCTGGCAACAGAAGTCCATAGGTGGGGTTTCCCAGCGAGGGGAGCCTCAGCGAATTTGCAGCATCGCAAAAACACGGAAGTCCGGAGATGGGGTTTCCCATGGAGGGGAGCCTCATTGGAATCCCAGCAGTGCAAAAATGGGCGCTTCAGCTGAAAAAAGGGGTGAGTTTTGGACTTGCACACATTAATCGCTTTTCCATTGATTCCTATGGGAAACATTGTTTCGTCTTACAAACTTTTCAGCTTACAAACCTCGTCTCTGAACCAATTAAGTTCGTAAGACGAGGTATCACTGTATAAGGTGGTGATGGCAAACCTTTTTCTTCTTGTGTGCCAAAAATGGGAGTGTGCACACTCACTCACTAACACACATGCATGCCATCACACAACCCTCCATGTGTGCCACACTGTGCATGGGTACATTCCCACACATGCGCCCCCCACATTGGGTCATTTTTCACCCTCAGGCTTCCCTGGAGCCTCCAGAGTGCGAAAAATGTCCCAACAAGGAAACTGGAAGTTTGGAAAAGCAGATTTCCAGTTTATTTATTTAATCGACTTCTATGCCGCCCAATCTCGAAGGACTCAGGGCAGCTTACAACAATAATAAAAATACAATATAAATAGATATAAAGTGATAAAAAGAAGCCGAACATTATCTAAAATTAAAACATTACAGTGGTACCTCATCTTACGAACGCCTCTTCTAACAAACTTTTTGAGATATGAACCCAGTGTTTAAGATTTTTTTGCCCCTTCTTCCGAACTATTTTCACCTTACGAAACCAAGCCGCTGCTGCTGGGATGAAGGGGTTTCTTTTCCCCCCCTTTTTTGAAGAAAGAAAAGGGAGGGGCTGCTTGGAGGGGGAAAGAGTTTGCAGAGAACAGCGTGCTTGCACAGGCACTGAAAGGGTGTCTTTTGAAGAAAGAAAAGGGAGGGGCGGTTTGCAGGGAGAAGGGCGGCATACAAATCTAATAAATACTAATAATTTAATAATAATAATAATAATAATAATAATAATAATAATAATAATGTATTAGATTTGTATGCCGCCCCTCTCCGAAGACTCGGGGCAGCTCACAACACAATACACAATGTACAAACCCAATATTAAAAAACAGATTAAAACATAAAGATTAATCACACAACCCAAGCAAACCATACATAAATCATAGTAGCTAAGAAGAATATCAACTTCCCCAAGCCTAATACTAATACTAATACTAATACTAATACTAATACTAATACTAATACTAATACTAATACTAATACTAATACTAACACTAACACTAACACTAACACTAACACTAACACTAACACCAATACTAATATTTGTGATTGGCTCTGGCCCAGCTCCTGCCCCAGGGAATGGGGAGGTGGATGCAGGGGAAACTTCACCATGTCACAGGCCTGTGTTGTTGCCGACAGAATCAGTTCAGAGTTTAGTTTCCTCGGACGAAGAAGAAGGTGGGAGTGACTCGGCAGAGGAGGGCTTGGCACACAGCCCAGGCAGTCAATCTCCCTTATCTTCCGTTGATTCAGTTATAACCTTAACTTTTATATTATTAGAATGTTTGAACAAATATTCTTCTTTTCATTTAGATTAATATGTTGATTTAATGAATTGTGAATTTATTCCTTTTCTGTATCAAAAATGAATCTTCAAAGATGAGAGGGATAAATGTAACCCCTATTATGTATTAAATGTTTGTAAGTCTGTGTGTGAATTTTAAGAAAAATTAATAAAGTTTTTATTTAAAAAAAAACATATTACAGGAGATAAGGGAGGCCACCTGTGTTTGGGTGGGGCTCCAGTAATAAGGGCTGCTGCTATAAATAGCAGCATGTGGGTTTGGCCATTGTGGAAGAATATCTGATCGGAGTTTGTCAGGAATCTTGTGTTGCTGCACTTTGTTGCTTTTTCACGTCTTTGAAACCAAAGCAGAGCAACGTCCGCGGAAAGGGGCGGCATACAAATCTAAATAATAAATAAATAAATAAATAAATAAAATAAAACGTGTGTGTGTGTGTGTATCACTTCCTTGGAAGAAGAAGGGGTGTGAAGTTTCTTCACAGCTGCTAGCTAAGTACTTAATGACTGCGTAAGGGAAATTGTACAGACTACCCGGTTGTTTTGGGAAGAGTGCTGTTTGCCATACAAAAAGAGTACTTAGTTTATTTTGAATTTTGGAATAGAGAACATTGTTTTGAATTTTCAAAGTGTGTGTGTCTGAAATTTGTACCCTTGAATTTTCGGGAGGTTCCTACCAGAGAGCCCGGCAGAACAAATACTAATGTGAACTTTCAGCTGGGTGAGAAACTCAGATCCAGCTTTCCCAGTGTAGGTGCCAGGATGGCTCCGGCAATAAATTGGAATTTTGAGGAGGACTTTCACTCGGACTCTGATTTACTTCGGATGCTCCCTGGAACCTTGACAGCATGTGCACCAGAGATGGCAAAGGGCAACACCTCGTGTCCCCTCAGCTATGGCTCAGTGTGCACCCTGTGTCACATGTGCCGTAGCTTCGCCATTACAGAGGGTGAAGTTTACTGCTTGGGCAGGGGGTTGGACCAGAGGACCTCTAAGGTGCCTCCTAGCCCTATAATCCTACGATTCTCTTTCTTGCTCCAGCTGCCCCCGCCTCCCCTTTCTCCCCTCCAGCCCCCTCACCCCCTTGCCCAGCACGTTTTCTCCGCCATCATTTGCAGGCTGGTCTTCCCTTCCATATAATTTACGCAGCAATTATATTTAACTCAGAAAAGCAATAAAAGTACAAGTTACTGCCAGGTTGCTACCAAGCCATAATTACGCTCTGAACAATTTGATGATTACCGTTTACGGTGCAGGTGGAGAAGTGGCCCCAGCTCCAGAGGGCTGGACGGGAGCAGCAGGATGCAGGGAAATGGGGGTCTTGAATGAGCCCCCCACCCACCCAAGGTGAAAGGTCCCGTCACAGCCAAGGTAGGAGAGACGAAACTCCAGGATCTAACAGTGAAAATATTGGATAATGGAGGGAATTTGGAAAGCGCATTAGATAATATGTTCTTGGTGGAAATTTTGAGTAGTTCAGAGAACCAGCAAATACCATACCTGGCTGACCCCAGAGTATCTCTGTCTGTCTGTCTATCTATCTCTGTCTGTCCATCCCTCCCTTCCATTGATTATGTTGACAGGTAGTTCAATGCAAAAAGTGATAAACCGCCAGGTGATAAAAGACATGTAATAAATTGTCAGCCAATACAGGGCAGACCAGACATCATATCCCACACTTTGCACTGGAATGGCTAACATCGAGTTGGGCTGCTTTGATCTTGGCCCCCAATTGTAGCCTTACGTCAAGGAGCCTCTTGTCATTCCAAGCCGAATTTCTCTCAGAGCTGGAAATATAATTGAGGGTGAGAGAGCAGGCTGAGCTATTCTTTCAAGCAGCAGTCAGACACTTTTTCAGACTTATTTTTAGAAAAATGCTGGGTGGATGGAGGGAAAATTGTTTTCTTTCTTTCTTTCTTTCTTTCTTTCTTTCTTTCTTTCTTTCTTTCTTTCTTTCTTTCTTTCTTTCTTTCTTTCTTTCTTGTCTCTCATCTCTTGTCTCTTTCTTGCTCTTTCTTTCTTGCCCTCTCTCTCGCCTCTTTCTTTCTTTCTTTTTCTCTCTCTCTTGTCTCTCTCTTTCTTTCTTTCTATCCCTCTCTCATATCTCGTCCTTCCTTCCTTCCTTCCTTCCTTCCTTCCTTCCTTCCTTCCACTCTTGTTTCCTATGTGGGCCTGGCAAGTAAGGCTGAGACCTTTCCTGATCATGAATGTGCCCTCTGTTATAGAATAACAGAATGAAAGAGTTGGGAGGGACCTTGGAGGTCATCTAGTTCAACCCTCTGCTTGAGCAGGAGACCCTACACCATTTCTGACAGATACAGTCCAGTCTTTTCTTAAAAGCCTTCAGTGATGTAGCTCCTACAACTTCCAAAGGCAACTTCTGTTCCATCGATTGATTGTTCTCCCTGTCAGAAAATCCCTCCTTATTTTTTGGTTGAATCCCTTCTTGTTCAATTTCCATCTGTTATTCCTTGCCTGGCCTTCCTTCCTCCTTCATTTGCTCACTCCCATTTCCTCCCTCCATCCCTCCTTCCATTCGTCCCTCCCTTCCTCCCATCTCTTCCCCTTCTCTTTCTCCCTTTTTGCCTCCTTCCTTTCCTCCATCCCATCCCCTTCCTTCCTTCCTTCCCTCCCTCATTCCTTCCTTCCTTCCTTCCCTCATTTCCATCTCCCTCCCGCCCTCCTTCTTTCCTTCTTTCCTTCCTCCCTGATACACAGAGTTGGAAGGGACCTTTTGGTCATCTAGTGCAACCCCCCACCCAAGCAGGAGACCCTACACCATTTCTGACCAATGGCAGTCCAGTAACTTCTTGAAGGTCTCCAGTGATGAAGCTCCCACAACCTCTGAAGGCAACTTCTGTCCCATCGGTTGATTGTTCTCACTGTCAGAAAATTCCTCCTTATATTTTGGTTGAATCTCTAGTTGTTCAGTTTCCATCTGTTATTCCTTCCCTTCCGTCCCTTCCATCCCTTCCCTCTCTTTCTCTCCCTCTTTGAATCCTTCCCCTCCTCCATTGCCTCCCTCCCTCCCTCCCTCCCTTCCAATACAGATCAACAGGGTTCCTTTGGTCATCTAGTCCAACCTCCTTGACCCCAGCAGGAGACCCTATACATTTCTGACAGATGACAGTCCAACGTCTTCTTGAGAATCTTCAGGGATGAAGCTTCCACAACCTCCGAAGGCAACTTCTGTTCCACTGGTCGATCATTCTCACAGTCAGAAAGTTCCTCCTTATTTCCAGGTTGAATCTCTCATTCCATCCATTCTTCCTTGTTTGGCCTTCTGGTGCTTTGGACAAATAGCTTGACCCCCTCCTCTCTGTGGCAGCCCCTCAAATATAGGAAGACTTCTGTCCTGTCTCCCCTGGTCTTTCACAGGATAGCAGACCTGACAATTCTCTTCTGTTTTTTTTACTACTTGGGCCACAACATCACCTTTCCAGGATTGATTGATTGATTGATTGATTGATTCATTCATTCATTCTTTCAGACTTCAGAGGAGAATCAGAACTGCAGGAAAAAACAGTTGCTGCCAACCTGCCTTCCGTTGAGGACCTGTAGACTGCATGAGTCAAAAAGAGGGCTGTGGAAATATTGACTGACCCCTCGCATCCTGGACACAAATTGTTTCAATTCCGACCATCAAAATGTTGCTATAGAGCCCTGCACACCAAGACAACTAGACACAAGGACAGTTTTCCCCCCGAACAATGTCACTCTGCTAAACAAATAATTCCCTCAACACTGTCAAACTATTTACTAAGTCTACACTACTATTACTACTAGTTTTTTCTCATCATTCCTATCACCCATCTCCTCCCACTTAGGACTGTATGACTGTAACTTGTTGCTTGTATCCTAAGATTTTTATTAATATTGACTGTTTCTTCGTTGCTTATTTGACCCCTATGACAATCATTAAGTGTTGTATCTCATGATTCTTGACAAATGTCTCTTTTTCTTTTATGTCCACTGAGAGCATCTGCACCAAGACAAATTCCTTGTGTGTCCAATCACACTTGGCCAATAAAATTCTATTCTGTTCTATTCTATTCTGCCACCCCTCTCCGAGGACTCGGGGTGGCCCACAACATACAATAAAACAATATCTAACATTTCAGGTCCAATTAATTAAATACAAAATATAAAACTAAAAACCATAAAAAACCAGTCATTCCCATTCAATAAGTTTCTCTCAGTCCATTCATCGGCCAGGGGCCAAGAATCTAATGGCCCCAAGCCTGGTGACATAAGTGAGTCTTGAGACTATAGTGGAAGGTGAGAAGGGTGGGGGCATTATGAATCTCTGGGGGGAGCTGATTCCAGAGGGCTGGGGCCCACACAGAGAAGGCTCTCCCCCTAGGCCCCGCCAAACGACATTGTCTAATTGACAGGAGACCTCACCGATCGCTGGGACTCATGTGGCAGAAGGCGGTCTCACAAGTAGAAACATAGAAACATAGAAGATTGACGGCAGAGAAAGACCTCGGTCCATCTAGTCTGCCCTTATACTATTTCCTGTATTTTATCTTAGGATGGTTCCATGTTTATCCCAGGCATGTTTAAATTCAGTTCCTGTGGATTTACCAACCATGTCTGCTGGAAGTTTGTTCCAAGCATCTACTACACTTTCAGTCAAATAATATTTTCTCACGTTGCTTCTGATATTTCCCCCAACTAACCTCAGATTGTGTCCCCTTGTTCTTGTGTTCACTTTCCTATTAAAAACACTTCCCTCCTGGACCTTATTTAACCCTTTAACATATTTAAATGTTTCGATCATGTCCCCCCTTTTCCTTCTGTCCTCCAGACTCTACAGATTGAGTTCATGAAGTCTTTCCTGATACGTTTTAGGCTTCAGACCTTCCACCATTCTTGTAGCCCGTCTTTGGATCCATTCAATTTGATCAATATCTTTTTGTAGGCGAGGTCTCCTGAACTGAACACAGTATTATTCCAAATGTGGTCTCACCAGTAATCTGGCCCGATGCCATGTAGAGCTTTATAGGTCATAACCAACACTTTGAATTGCATCTGGAAACCAATTGGCAGCCAATGCAGTCCGTGGAGTGTTGGAGAGACATGGGCATGGCTGGCTAAGCCCATGAATGCTCGCACGGCTGCGTTCTGCATGCAACAGTTGGAGGAAGCAACAACAGCTCCATTGCAAAAACTCCAAAACACCTTGCAAAAAAAATAAAATTCCATACTAGAATTTATGAATTATAAGCAAGTGATTCTTGCAAGACGTGCTGGATGGATGACCTCAAGGTTCCTTTCCAACTCTGGGAGTCTGTGTTTCTACAAACACAAAAATTAAATTGGGGGCAAGAGGGCTGAGCTTCCTGGTGGCCAGTAAGGTCATCCTTAATATTAAATTGCATAAGGAGGCTGAAAAGAGAAAGCAAAGAGAAGCGCTAATAAAAGGCGAGGGAGAGAATGCGGGAAGGACCATGAAAGGCTTTTCAGATTTATATGCAAATGAAGGAGGAGGGGACCGGATGCCCCATTGCCCTCCACTGATTCCGTCTGTCGAATGGCACAGGGAGGTCAGGCGCTCAGCCCAAGGAAAGCAGCCAGCTCCTTCGAAGGGAAACGGATGCCAGGAAAAAGAAGAAGCGGAGAACTTCATGCGGAGATTATGGGATTGGACACCGAGTCAGTGTGTTCTTCTCTGCTGTGAATGCAAAGCAAATATCGGATGACAACGGGAAGGATGAAGCAAGCAACAAGAACCCCAGAATAATAGGAGTGGGAAAGGACGGTGGAGGTCTTCCAAAGGTGGTGGGGTGGGTGGTCTTCAAGAAAATAGCAATAGCATTTAGACTTATCTACCACTTTATATTGCTTTTCCAGCCCTCTCTAAGCAGTTTACAGAATCAGCCTCTTGCCCCCAACAATCCGAGTCCTCATTTGACCCACCTCAGAAGGATGGAAGGCTGAGTCAACCTGGAGCCAGTGGGGAGATTGGAAATGCTGAACTGCAGGCAGCAGTGAGTTGAAGGAGCCTGCAGTGCTGCACTCTAACCACTGTGCCACCCCCAGCTCTTAGGGGAAAAGGAAGGAAGGAAGGAAGGAAGGGGATGGGATGGAGGAAGGGAAGGAGGCAAATAGAGGAAAGAGAGGAAAGACATAGGAGGGAGGGATGGAGTGAGTGAGTAAGTGAGTAAGTGAGTGAGTAAGTAAGTAAGTAAGTAAGTAAGTAAGTAAGTAAGTAAGTAAGTAAGTAAGTAAGTAAGTAAGTAAGTAAGTAAGTAAACATTGTTATTTTTATGAAAAAGGATGCCGCAGCGGCGTTGCAAGCAAAGGGCGGTCCTTTCACGTAAAAATAAACATGCTTATTTTTACATGAAGACCTCCCTTTGAAGGAGCTGGGGAATCCCTCCCATGAAGAGATTCCGGGGGCGGAGCCTTGACGTCACTGGCAGGTTGCTAAGGACACCAAGGCGATCACTTCCTGGATTCTATGGAATCTAGGAAGTGATCACCTTGGCGTCCTTAGCAACCTGCCGGTGACGTCAAAGCTCCGAACGCTGAACACGACCCCGAACTTTGCCTGAAGTTTCAAAAAATTTTGGGTTCGTGTTCGGCATACCGAACACCGCAAAATTCAGTACGGACCCGAATTGTGCGGGTTCGGTTCACCCATCACTAGTGAGGAACACAGGATGCCTGTACCACACCCCCACAGTCTCTGAGTCTTCTGGGTCCATTATTCATTTTGCAGGAAGTGAGCAGGCCACAGCAAAACCCACCAGAGTTAGGCTTCTGTCCGAACACTAAGATTTCATCTTCTTTAAGTTCTCCAGTTGAAAACATCTAGAATTCCTCACGCAGAGAAAATGCTGCCCTGCGAGGTCAGCCCCTCCTGCTATTTAAAACTCATCTGTTATTGTTAAAGATGGGAAGGGAGCTGTGCTTAGTTTGCCTCCGAACATAATCTAATTTTGAATTTTTGTACCAAGAAATGGGCTGAAAAAGAATTATCACCCCAGAACTGGCAGTGGTCCAAATTTTGCAATTTAAATAAGAAAGTCTGCGGCGGGAAAAGGTATGAAAAGATCTACGTTCATGAAAATAAAGCTCTGAAATTTATTACATTAGGACAAAAATCTTTGCAGAAAGTGTCTCCCAGGCAAAACCGGGAATCAAAGAAACATGCACTAAATTACATACACATTTAACTTTAAAGAAACACCTTCTCCTTTGACTTCAGTTTAATTTTGTGAAAAGGAAAACACTGAGACCAAAGGGGAGGTTTATACAATGGAGACTCCGGGAGAAAGAAAAATAGGCAGACTGGATTCATTATGTGGCCCATTTGCTTCCAGGATCTGTATGGCCTGAATCCAAAGTGAGTCCAAGATGTAGTATGGCAGTTGTATCCTTTGCAGAGGTTCTACTAGGAGTAGAAGAGGAATTATTTCACCTTTGGATAGTGGCCACTCATTATTTCTTAGCTTTCTGCCTTGAATTCCATGGACCCTTATATAACTTTTTGCAGGTGTCCATTGCTAGTTAAACAGTTTTCTGTACATAGACATAGTTAGCAATAAATCAGATTGTTTGGCTCTTCACCTAACCCTGACCCACCCTGTCCTGGTGACTGGTCCAAAATCACCCAGGCGGTTTTCATGCCTGAGGCAGGACTGGAATTCACTGTGTCCTGATACCTAGGCCAGCACTTGAACTGCTACACCAAACTGCTTCTATTTATCCTACCTTATGTTGTGGTTAGCTCTGTCCCAACTCCTGCCCAAGGACTGTGGATGTGGGGGAGACATCCACATGCTGCAGGCCTGTTGTGCTCCCGGTGGAATCTGATGATGAAGGCTCCTCTGACCAAGAAGACATGAGTGACAGGGAGGAGGAGAGTGTGGCAGACAGCTCAGAAGGAGATCAATTATCTCTCTCCTCCTTGGATTCAGAACAAGAGTTAATGATACAGCCACGCATGCGGAGAGCGATGCATAGGCAGCAACAACTGAGAGATTATTATCAAAGAAAATGAGGCCACCTGTGGTTGGGTGGGGCTGTGGTCATTAGTGAGGCTGTTATAAATAGCAGCCTGTGGGTTTGGCCATTGTGGAGGATTATCTGATCGTTGTGTTTCGTGACTGCTTTGCTGACTTTGACCCTTGTGTGCTGATTTTTCCCCACTTTGAAACTAAACCAGAGCCAAGTGTGTTTCACTTTGTGAAAGAAGAAGGACTGTGAATTACCTCACAGCTGCAAGCTAAGTATCACAGAACTGATAAGGGACTTGTACAAATTACCAGTTTGGTTGGAGACGAGGGCTCTTTGCTATCCCAAAATAGGGCTTGGTTTAAGGGAATTTTCATTATAAAGAACATTGTGTTGAATTTTCAAACGTGTTTGTGTCTGAAACTTGTACCTGTGAATTTTTGGGAGGATTCTACCAGAGAGCCCGATAGAACAGCTTATAGCTTTTTCTCTGATGTTCTACCTGCTGTCTTTTAATAGATTCTCCTTTAAATTGATGTTTCAACTCATTAAGAACCCCGGAATCAAATGGCATGACCAGACTGGACACAGGCAATGTAGTAAACCACAAAACAACTAACCTGGTTGAATGCTGATGTTAATTTTAGCCCGTTGCACATTTGTTGCCATGAGACCCGAGCCGGCTAAGTAGGTTGTATCAGTAGAGTTCAGCGATTCTCATCAGTTATGCGAATCTGGATATGCAATTTCCTTTGGAGAACCTCAGTGAACATAACTGGAGACGGTTTGATTGCATTTAATTCAGCTTCATTAATAGCCGCATACAAACCCAGCCAATCAGAACTGCCGGAGAGGCAGAGTTCTTTTTTCATCTCTTTTTAGCTTTGTTAAAAAAAATAAATATCTTACATAAAAATCTATGCTCATTATATTTGTCTTGCTTCCTTCGTGCAAAGGTACAAAGACCAAATTAAAAGTAAATGAATTAACAAGGTTGGCCCGGGTTTCCTTTCTTCTAAGAAGATGCCGGGAGTTAGAAGCGCTCGGGCAGCTCTCTGGAGTTTCCTTCTTAATGATGAGTGGAAGGAAAGGCTTGGGGCTGGACCCACACTCATTGCTGACTCTTAGTGTTGTGGCCCGTTCGCTTCCTGCACAATTAGTAATGGATCCAGAGGACTCGGAGACAGTGGAGGCGCAGTAGAGGCATCCTTTGTTCCTGGCACCCGAGGCTGACAATGAAGAGGACGTGGTGTCAGAGGCTGAAGAGCAACCAGGGCCTTCTGCACCTCCTGTGACAGGTGACTCAGGAGAAGAGGAGGAGCCTCTCCTGGATGCTAAGTTTCGCAGGTAGTGTTGGGCAAACCGAACCTGCAAAGTTCGGGTTCGTACCGAACTTTGCACGGTTCGGTATACTGAACCTGAACTCGAATGTTTGCAAAAGTTCTGCAAAAGTTTGGGTTTGGGTTCGGGAGAGCGCCAGGAAGTGCCGTCGCCTAGCTGTCACCTTCCGAAACAGCCGGGGAGCTGTCGGCCGGTCAGGAGGTGCAAAAGGAGTTGGGGAATCCCACGAGGAGATTCCAGGGGCGAAGCTTTGACGTCACTGAGACATCCTTCCTGGATGGCTGAAACGGGGACTCCAGGAAGGATGTCTCAGTGACATCAAAGCTCCGCCCCTGGAATCCCCTCGTGGGATTCCCCAACTCCTTTTGTGCCTCCTGACCGGCCGACAGCTCCCCAGATGTTCTGGGAAGCGTCGCCGCCTAGCTCTCACCTTCAGAAACAGTTGGGGTGCTTCTCGGCAGTCTCCTGAATGCCGAACCCAGAAGTTCAGTAAAAGTTCGGGTTCAGGTTTGGGATAGCGCCGGGAAGCGCCCCGACTGTTCCGAAAGGTGACAGGTGGGCAGCGGCGCTTCCTGGCGCTTTCCCGAGTGCCGAACCGGAAAGTTTGGCAAAAGATTTTTTTTTAAAATCAGGTGCCGAACCCGAACTTCCTTGGGTTCACCCAACACTATTCGCAGGGCCTCTAGGAGACAAGAGTGGTTACTTAGGAGGAGGCTTCCACATGAGTAGCATTGCTGGCTGCTGGGCTGAGCCCTCAGGCTATTTAAAGGGGAGTCACGTGATGCTTCAGTGCAGCGGACAACTCAGTTTGTTCCAGAATCTTGTTGCAGCTCTTGCCTCTGACTTGTGTTTTAAAAGAACTGGATTCTCGTCTGCATTACTTAGATCCAGGCTTCCAGCCAAACTCCGTAAGTCTACGATATGGAACTTTGCTACAATCTAGGAATTACTGTTGTGTTGAGACCCTTGCTGGCTGATAATCCCCCTGCTCAAACTTCAGAAGAGAAGGATTTGGGAGTAGTGATTTCTGACAGTCTCAAAATGAGTGAACAATGCGGTCAGGTGGTAGGGAAAGCAAGTAGAATGCTTGGCTGAATAGCTAGAAGTATAACAGGCAGGAAGAGGGAGATTGTGATCCCACTGTATAGAGTGCTGGTGAGACCACCTTTGGAATAATACTGTGTCCAGTTCTGGAGACCCCACATAGAAAAAGATATTGATAAAACTGAACGGGTCCAAAGACGGGCTACAAACATGGTGGAAGTTCTTAAGCATAAAATTATCAGGAAAGACTTCATGAACTCAAACATGGTTAGAAGTTACTGATTTGGGAAAGACTGGGCTACCAATCCAATTCCTGTTTGCAACCATTCTTGAATCGTAATCAAAGGAGGAAAGTCCCATCTCTTTCTTCCTGCTGCGATCATCAGATTTGAACCGATTGTCTTCATAACTTGCAAATGTGCGTCTGTCTTTTTCCCCCTGTGGGGCTGTGGGTTGAGATAGACTCCCAAGCGCAGCCCTGTTGCTATTTTCTTTTCTTCCTTTTTTCCCTTTCAAGCCGAAGTTTTGATTGGAATCAGTCTTATTATTTTATGAGCATAAAAGGGAGTAGTTAGCAGTAAGATTTATTCTAAATTCATCTTATCAGCTCTAAGGCATCAATTTTGCAATCAATTCCCACTGGGTCCTTACCAAGGAAGCCATATTCCGAATCAATCTTGAAATTCATTAGGTTATTTCTGGTGTTAAAAAATAAGATTGATCTGTACTTTATGTTCCAGGGCTCCTGCAATTTATTTTTTAATGACATGAGGTAAGACTCAATCTTGGCACCGGGCTTCCTCCCCAGTTTCCTCTCCTGCAATGGGGAATAATTTTCATATTCTTCAGAAAGTATGAGATCAGCTTATTCACCTCCCCGAATTTGCACACATTCAGAGCAAGAATGACAATCCGGCAAACTTTGCATTCATCAAGAGTTTGCCCTTTACTCTCACGAGTTTTCAGGTTCAAAAACTGGTTTCCAAAATTTAAAAGAGCTCGTGGTTTTGCACTCATGAACAAATTGTGATACATGTTTTCCTAGTGTAGGTACTAAGCAACCAGTTTTTTTAAAACAATAAAAGTCACTTTTCTTTATATAGATATTCCTCAACTATGATTATGCCCAAAATTTTCAGGATTGATTGATTCATTCATTCATTCCTCCTTATCTCCACGTTGAATCTCTCCTTGGTCAGCTTCCAGCCGTTGTCCCTCGTCCGGCCCTCTGGTGCCCTGGAGAATAAAGCAATCCCCTCCTCTCTGTGACATCCCCTCATATACTTGTAGACTGCTATCATGTCCGCTCTGGCCCTCCTTTTCTCTAGGCTGTCCATGCCTAGTTCCCTCAGTCTCTCTTCGTAAGTCTTGGTTTCCAGTTCCTTAATCATCTTGGTTGCTCTTTTCTGCACCTTCTCCAGAGTTTCAATGTCTCTTTTGAAGTGTGGTAACCAGAACTGAATACAGTACTCCAGGTGTGGTTGGACCAGGGCGTAGTAGAGTGGTATTAAGACTTCCCTGGTCTTGGAGTGTATTCCTCTGTTGATGCAGCTTAGGATTGTGTTGGCTTTTTTGGCTGCTGCTGCACATTGTTGGCTCATGTTTAGGTGATTGTCCACCAAGACTCCGAGGTCTCTTTTGCAGTCGCTACTGCTAAGAGGGGTTTCTCCCAGGTTGTATGTGTGTCCAAGGTTTTTCTGTCTAGGTGAAGGACTTTGCTCTTGTCGATGGTAAACATCATTTTGTTGGTATAGGCCCACTGTGTTAGTCTGTCCAGGTCTTTCTGTAATTTGAGCCTGTCTTCAAGGGTGTTGGCTACCCCCACCGGCTTGGTGTCATCTGCGAATTTGATCAGTTGCCCTTCTATTCCCTCATCCAAGATTAAATGAGGCAGGTGTTAAATGAGTTTTACAACCTTTCATGCCACAGTTGTTAAGTAAAAGAATAACGGAGTTAGAAGGGACCTCAGAGATCTTCTAGTCTAACCCACTGCTATACCATTTCAGACAAATGGCTGTCCACTATTTTTGTAAAAACTTCCGGTGTTCACAACTTCTGGTGGCAGGCTGTTCCACTGATCAATTGTTCTCACTTACTTCTAGGTTGGTTTCATTGTACTATGTTTTTAAGTTACTAACACGGTTGTTAAACATCCAATAGCCAGACAAGGAACAATGGATGGAAACTGAACAAGGAGAGATTCAACCTGGAAATAAGGAGGAACTTTCTGAGAGTGAGAACAATCAACCCATGGATCAGAAGTTGCCTTCAGACGTTGTGGGAGCTTCATCCCTGGAGGTTTTCAAGAAGAGACTGGACTGCCATTGGTCAGGAATGGTGTAGGGTCTCCTGCTTGGGCAGTGGGGCTAGACTAGATGACCTACAAGGTCCCTTCCGACTCTGTTAATCTATATTCTTGTCAGTAGCCACTTGTTAGCCCCAGGGAGAAGAACATGAATGTAAGTAGAAATAACAACAAATTAAACAGACACTCAGTTTTAATCACCCTTACACATAAATTAGCTGACGGCACAACTGCTAACAACCTCCCTATATTCTTTTTCGCACAAATGTTAGTCCGATATAACTAATCAATAATTTGCAATCTGTTGTTTAGCTGAATTAATCTAAACTGTGCAGAATTGCCACACTGTAGTTTTTTTTTAATAAACTTTGTCATTTCTTCCTATAAATCACTCCTGGAACTATTAACCTATTCATCACAAAGGCCTTTTTTTTTTCTAAAAATCGTTTTAAGGGGGAAATTTATGTGTTATTCTTTCTCCACGTACACTCTTGAATCAGGGTGTAGGTGTCAGAAGTTGGTGATCAGTTAACAGTTTGCACCACTATCTATGGAAGGCCTGGTGTTGAGGGGAACTTGGGAGGGGGGATTTTCACGAGGGAGCAGATGCAGCCACAAGCCATGCTTTCTTCAAGGGGTTCAAGGCCATCCCATGCCCATCCACCTGGGCGGAAGCAGAAGGAGGACTGGTCACACTGGCACAATCTGAGTGGGCAATATGACAAGTTTGTGGGTGGGATATGAACTTTCAACTGGGTGGGAAACTCAGGTTCAGGTTTAAATGTCAAGATTCCAGGTTACATCCAAACTAAATCAGAGTCCAAGTCAAAGTCCTCCTCAAAGTTCCATTTCATTTCTGGAGCCATCCTGACAGGTATACTTAGAAACATAGAAACATAGAAGATTGACGGCAGAAAAAGACCTCATTGTCCATCTAGTCTGCCCTTATAATTTCTTGTATTTTATCTTAGGATGGATCTATGTTTATCCCAGGCATGTTTACATTCAGTTCCTGTGGATTTACCAACCATGTCTGCTGGAAGTTTGGTCTAAGCATCTACTACTCTTTCAAAGAATATTTTCTCACATTGCTTCTGATCTTTCCCCCAACTAACCTCGGATTGTGCCCCCTTGTTCTTGTGTTCTGCACACCAAGACAACTAGACACAAGGACAGTTTTTCCCGAACGCCATCACTCTGCTAAAAAAATAATTCCCTCAACACTGTCAGACTTTTTACTAAGTCTGCACATCTATTTCTACTAGTTTTTTTAATCTTAGGGTGGTTCTATGTTTTGATTCAGTTACTGTGAATTGACCAACCATGTCTGCTGGAAGTTTGCTCCAAGCATCTACTACTCTTTCAGTAAAATAATATTTTTTCACATTGCTTCTGATCTTTCCCCCAACTAACCTCAGATTGTGTCCCCTTGTTCTTGTGTTCACTTTCCTATTAAAAACACTTCCCTCCTGAACCTTATTTAACCCTTTGACATATTTAAATGTTTCAATCGTGTCCCCCCTTTTCCTTCTGACCTCCAGACTATACAGATGGAGTTCATGAAGTCTTTCCTGATACGTTTGATGCTTAAGACCTTCCACCCTTTTTGCAGCCCGTCTTTGGACCCGTTCAATTTTGTCAATATCTTTTTGTAGGTGAGGTCTCCAGAACTGAATACAGTATTCCCAATGGGGTCTCACCAGCGCTGTATACAGTGGGATCACAATCTCCCTCTTCCTGCTTGTTATACCTCTAGCTATGCAGCCAAGCATCCTACTTGCTTTTCACATCCTACTTGAAAATATATTTCAATCTTGGTGGTCTGCCGAGGTTCTTATCTTGTGATCTGTGATGAATGGGCTCAGAGAAACATGATCACAGACTTTTTTGGGGGGAGGGGGAATAAAATTTTCTTTATTTTTTGTCCAATATACAGTAAAAACAACATAAGCAGTAAAAAAACCACAGAATTAGTGCCTAAAATAATAATAAATGATATTTCTTTGTTACATTAAACATTCAGAAAAAAATCCTAACAATACCGTTAATATACATTTTTCATCCTCCTCTTTGCTAAATTACTCAAAATTAACAACACATGAGACACAGATACCAACATAATAAAATCTATTCCCTTATATTCCCCTTTTCTATCTATAATAAAACATTAAAAAATTTACTGACCCCTCGCATCCTGGATGCAAACTGTTTCAACTCCTACACTGAAAACGTCACTACAGAGCCCTGCACACCAAGACAACTAGACACAAGGACAGTTTCTTCCCAAACACCATCACTCTGCTAAACAAATAGTTCCCTCCACACTCTCAGACTTTTTATTAAATCTGCACTTCTATTTCTACTAGTTTTTCTCATCATTCCTATCATCCTTTTCTTCCCACCTAGGACTGTATAACTGTAACTCGTTGCTTGTATCCTAAGATTTTTATTAATATTAGTTGTTTCTTCATTGCTTATTTGACCCCTGTGACAATGATTAAGTGTTGTACCACATGATTCTTGACAAATGTATCTTTTTCTTTTTTCTTTTTAAATATATATTTATTAAATTTTTCCATTTTTTTAAAAGTACATAATCATATTTACAGATGAATCTACGTCATATATACATTCCTATTGACATTGTCTTCTAATTACTTTTAGATTTCTTGATATTTTATTTCGATGTTTCTTTTGAGTTTCTTTTTTTTTGTCCATTGGTCCCATTTTGTCCAGGTTTCATAATAGTCCGATTCTTTTCAATTATTAAGTTCCATTGTCAATCTGTCCATCTCTGCACAGTCGTATATTTTCTTGATGATCTCCTTGTCTTCAGGTATTTCTCTTTTTCTTTTATGTCCACTGAGAGCATCTGCACCAAGACAAATCCCTTGTGTGTCCAATCACACTTGGCCAATAAAATTCTATTCTATTCTATTGTATTGTATTCTACTCTACTATAAACATCTTAACTCAATATCTAATTTAATCCTTTCACCCCTGTGTTAAATCCTTATCCGTTGCTGCCACCAATCCTTATTTCAACAGCCAACTTTTGTGCCTAAGGTGGGACTAGAACCCGCCACCAGAAAAATCTCCTTGTGAGAAATGAGCAGTGAAATACGCAAACCAAGGAACAACGACAGGAGTACAACATGGTTCAAGCAAATTGGTTCCCGGTTGGCGAAGGAGAGCAATAACTCCTCTGGTTATTTATGCAGCTGATATACTCAGAATATATTTGGAGGGCGGCTGGATTGAATGAAGATAAGGACGGCTTTAAAATTGGGAGGAAGAAAATCAATAACTTATGTTACACCGATGACACTATTGATAGCTGAAGGGGTAGATAAGGAGCAGAGCAAAAATTGAGGCTAAAATTAAATATAAAGAAGAACAAATGAAGGAAACCTGGTAACACAACGGATCTTTGAACTGACACTAAAGGGCGGACAGCTTCTGTCTTTTAAAATAGCAACAGCCCAAGAGACAGTCTGGTGTAGTGGTTAAAGAATCAGGCTAGAAACCAGGAGGATTTGAATTCTGATCCGGTAGGTGACTTTGGACCAGTCGCCAGGAGATGGTGAGTTCTAGTCTTGATTTAGGCACAAAAAACTGGTGGGTATATATGATCAATCTCCAGGATGACACCCAGCTGTACATGCCCAGTCAATGAAGCAGTGGAAGTGATGTGCCGGTGCCTGGAGGCTGTTGGGGCCTGGATGGGTCTAAACAGGCTCAAACTCAACCCGGATAAGATGGAGTGGCTGTGGGTTTTGCCTCCCAAGGACAATTCCATCTGTCCGTCCATTACCATGGGGGGGGGGAATTACTGACCCCCTCAGAGAGGATCCACAACTTGGGTGTCCTCCTCGACCCTAACCCTAACCCTAACCCTGTTGTGATTCCGTCTGAGGCCCCTCAGGGAACGGCTGATCCTCTGCCGGCTTCCTGCTCAGAGGGGGAGGATGAGGAACAGGAGGTTCAGGCAGACGGGGAGGAGGAATCTCAGGCTGAGGGAGAGGGAGGACAGCCAGAGTCCCCCGAGAGGGAGCTCTCCCCAGCAAGCAGCCTGGATTCCTTAGATGAAAATGCACAAGCAATCATCGATCTCCGGCAGAGAAGAGCAACACAACGAAGGGGACAATTAGCCAGGTACTTTCAGCACTAAAGAGGCAACAGCTGGGTTTGGGTGTGGTGCTCTCTGGAAAGGCTGAAAAGGCAGACCCACCCTTCCTGGCTTGTGGAGTATTATCTTTGGGAGTCCTGGGACCTGGCTGTGATCTTTGGCGTCTTGGAATTCTGGTTTGTGACTTTGAATACTGAAACCTTGGGGGAAAAAGGTGTGGGTCTTATTCTCTACAGTGGTGTGTGTGCCAGCAAGAAGTCTGCTGTATTGTCTGGCCATCAGGACTCTGCTGTGAAGTCTCATAGCCTGCCTGTTGGGAAGAACAGGTTTTTCTCTGTGTTTATTTTTCAAACTATAAAGTGCCTTTGTTTGTACCAGCGTGTCTGGCTGCTTTTTCCAGTTGGTGTTGAAGTCTGGGGGCACCCAGACAGAACAAACCCTAACCCTAACCCTAACACTAACACTAACACTCAACTTACAACCTCACCAGTGTCGCTCGCTGGGGTGACAATTTGCTTTGCATTTCCTGCGCTCTCCTTTTTGAGTGGCCCCCCGTGCCTCAAGCTGGGGAGCTGGGCAACCGGGTGCTGCCAGAAGCATAAATGCTGCCAGCACTGCTTCCACCCACGCCTTCTGCTTGCACCTCAGGCGGGATGTGGCTGTGTGAGGCTGGAGGGGAGCCAGCCAGCAGAGAGGGAAGCTCGTCCGAGGCCGAAAAGGAGGAAAGAGGAAAAAAGCAAGGAGCACAGACGCAGCAGCAGCAGCAGCAGCAGGGGAAAAAAGGAGAATCGAGACGAGACCAGTAATCCAGGAAGTGACAGCCGCCAATCAGCTGGAGCTGCGCACACATCTTCATTTCTGCCGGTGGAACTGCGTCCCACCCCATCCTGCGTGCTGCCCACCCCTAGTTTGAGTCCTGAACTTCAATATCTTCATTTGCTTTGCCTCCCCCCCTTTTTGTGTCTCCACAACCCCCAGTTGTTTGCTATTGAGCTTTCCTTGGAGGGTGACATGCACTTTATTCCATTATCACCCCCCCATCTCTTCCCACCCCCTCCCTGCCTTCCTTTCCAATGTCCTCACCAGCCATTTCCAGATTGAGTCTCGCCACGAAATGAGAATTTGACAAAGCGGTGCCAATCGGTGGCTGCCACGCCAAGGGTGGCCTGAAAAATTAAGCTTTTTCCATAATGTGAAGAAAGAGGGTTTTGCCCCCCCCTGAAATCACATGCAAGGAGAGAAAGGGGGGGGGGTTAAGGGTGGGTGGGTGGGAATTGATTGGCTGCCAGCCTTCCCAACAAAATAAAATCCTTCCCGCAATTACAGGCAGATAATGGGCTGAAATTAAACAGTCTGTCTTGCTTTCTAACAAGGAGGTTAAAGAAAGAGAGAAAAGAACAGCGCACATAATATTCAGAAGAGCATTAACTATTCAGGGTCTCCCTACCTGGGGATATTAAAAAGGGGGATTTATTGTATTGGCTGATGAAGCTGCTGCCTTTAGGGGGGAGAAGCAACTATAGCCAGAAGACCAGAGAGGGTAAGAAATAAGCAGCCCAATGAATGAAGGACCCGAGATAAGAAAGACAAAGGGGAGACTAAATTAAATCTAGTTTGCAGATTCTCTCTCCAGCCGCCTCCTGACACCTCCCAGCCCATCTGCTCACAAAGCCTTTTGTTCTTTCAACTTCTCACCTCTTTCGGGAGGTGCACCAAGGATGGATTCCACCACTAAAGGAGAATATTTGTAGCTCGAGGTTGAAATGAACGGTCCTGGGTCCTGTCCTCTGAGCTTGGGGGGTTTCCTTGCAGAGGTTTCATGACCCAAACTAGGTAACACGATCAGTCCTAGGAGGGAGGGGGATTTGTGGTGAGGAGGAAGAGGAGGAGGAAGAGGAGGAGGAGGACTCTGGGGTCTTGGTTCTCCCTGAGTTTGAAGAGGTTTCATGAAACAAACCAGGTAACACGATCAGTCCTAGAAGGTGTTGTGGTTGGCTCTGGCCCAGCTCCTGCCCCAGGGAATGTGGAGGTGGATGCAGGGGAAACCTCAACATGTCACAGGCCTGTGTTATTGCCGACAGAATCAGTTCAAAGTTTAGTTTCCTCTGATGAAGAAGAAGGTGGGAGTGACTTGGAAGAGGGGGGCTTGGCACACTGCCCAGGCAGTCAATCTCCCTTATCTTCCATTGAATCGGATGAAGACGTTTTGGACCCACGCAAGCGCAGAATTATGCGTAGAAGAGACCAAGTAAGGACATATTACAGGAGATAAGAGAGGCCACCTGTGTTTGGGTGGGGCTCCAGTAATTAGGGCTGCTGCTATAAATAGCAGCGTGTGGGTTTGGCCATTGTGGAAGAGTATCTGATCGCAGTTCGTCAGGAATCCTGGGTTGCTGGTTTCTGGACTTTGCTTGTTGATTTTTCATGCCTTTGAAACCAAAGCAGAGCAACGTGTGTGTGTGTGTGTGTGTGTGTGTGTGTCTCACTTCGTTGGAAGAAGAAGGGGTGTGAAGTTTCTTCACAGCTGCTAGCTAAGTACTTAAAGACTGCTTAAGGGAAATTGTACAGACTATAAGGTTGTTTTGGGACGAGTGCTCTTTGCAATACAAAAAGAGTGCTTAGTTTCTTTTGAATTTTGTGATAAAGAACATTGTTTTGAATTTTCAAACGTGTGTGTGTCTGAAATTTGTACCCTTGAATTTTTGGGAGGCTCCTACCAGAGAACCCAACAGAACAGAAGGGAGGTGGTTTGTATTGGGGAAGAGGAGGAAGAGGAGGAGGAAGAAGAAGATGCAGCCATGCGAGCTCTAGTGGGGCTCCCAAGATCTGCCAACATTTCAACATCACTCCGTGAGATACACTGGTTGCCAATTGGTTTCCGGGCGCAATTCAAAGTGCTGTTTGTTTGTTTGTTTGTTTGTTTACTTACTTACTTACTTACTTACTTACTTACTTACTTACTCACTCACTCACTCACTCATTCATTCATTCATTCATTCATTCATTCAATTTTTTATGCTGCCCTTCTCCTTAGACTCAGGGTGACTTACAACATGTTAGCAATAGCACTTTTGAAGAGAGAATCAGCCTATGGCCCCCACAATCCGGGTCCTCATTTGACCCACCTCGGAAGGATGGAAGGCTGAGTCAACCTTGAGCTGGGGATGAGATTTGAACCGCTGACCTGCAGATCTACACTCAGCTTCAGTGGCCTGCAGTACTGCACTCTACCTGCTGCACCACCCCGGTTCAATGGTTAATGACCTACAAAGCCCTACATGGCTTAGGACCAGATTATCTTCGGGACCGTCTTCTGCCTCATGTATCCCAGCAGCCGTTCAGGTCCCAAAGAGTTGGCCTTCTCCAGGTTCCGTTGGCCAGACAATGTCGACTGGCAGGGCCTACAGGAAGAGCCTTCTTTGTGGTGGCCTCGGCCCTCTGGAACGAACTCCCTCTGGAGATATGTACCGCCCCCTCCCTCCTGATCTTTCATAAAGCCTATGTCAGCGGGCATGGGGGCCATGAGGGATGATACTGTCTCTGGACATTACTAGATATGATTGGATTGGACCAGATGAATGTGTGTGAGTGTATATGGGATCTTTGAAAATGTTTTTTTAGTATTTTATAGTTATTTAGATTTCTCATATATTGTTATATTTAATGTTGTACGCCGTCCTGAGTCACCTTGAGAAGGACGGCATAGAAATCTAATAAATGAATAAATAAATAAATAGATAAGAGGAGGCGGGGGAGGAGGAGGAAGAGGAGGAGGAAGACTGTGGGGTCTTTGGTGCTTTCTGAGCGTGGTGGTTCCCTTGCGGACATTTCATGATCCAGCTAGGTAACATCATCAGTGCTAAAAGGGAGGAGAGGTTGTGGAGAGCAGGGGGAGGACCAGCAATGGGTTGCAGCCAGTACGGTTGGCATCAGGGTTCTGGTGGCAGAAATTTATAACTAATAAAAGGGGTGGATTACCTTTGACTGATTACCTTTAATCTTATCACACCTACATGATGCTTAACACCAAGTTGTGCAAAAGCCCTCCTAGCCACAGCGGCCAAAAGTTCCAGCCAGATCATGAGAACTGGATGACCGTTTGGATTCAAGGTAGATTGTGTCTCTTTAAAAGGTCTGCCGCAATTTTCCTTTTCATGGGGCAGGCAATAAGGAAAAAAAAATGTGCTTTTATTTATTTTTGCGTCTATTTTAACCCACCTCGCCAGATCCATGTGTTTACATTTCTGAGCAGGGAAGATATTTTTTAACAGAGAGTACGTCTCTTTATTGCATCTGTTCAATTTGAACGAATTTTATCCTCCAGTTGGTCAGGTTAAACAGCAGAGGCCTCAACTCGGTCTATCAGATTGTTTCTGCTCCCCTTTTCTGAGAGGGAACTCAACCTCGCATGTGGAACATCTGCTGAGTGTTAGCACATGAACAGCGAGTGCCACGAACTTCTTCTGAGCACTGTTCTGATTCTTCACAAAAGGGTTTCATAAGACCCATGACCTACTGGCTCATCCCATGCATAGGTCTTTATCAGAAGTCCACACTTCAAAATGTTCATTTCCAGTTTCCATCGGATCTGCTAACCAGAGCTTATAAAACATTACAAAACATTTGTTAGACTCATATCCCTGGTCCGGTCACACTTGGAGTACTTGTCTTCAGTTCTGGTCACCACACTTCAAAAGAGAAATTGAAACTCTGGAGAAGGTGCAGAAAAGAGCAACCAAGATGATTAAGGGGTTGGAAACCAAGACTTACGAAGAGAGACTGAGGGAACTGGGCATGGATAGCCTAGAGAAAAGGAGGGCCAGAGCGGACATGATAGCAGTCTACAAGTATACGAGGGGATGTCACAGAGAGGAGGGGATCACTTTATTCTCCAGGGCACCAGAGGGCTGGACGAGGAACAACGGCTGGAAACTGACCAAGGAGAGATTTAACATGGAGATAAGGAGGAACTTCCTGATGGTCAGAGCGATCAACCAATGGAACAACCTACCAGCGGACGTTGTGAACTCCAACACTCTGGACATTTTTAAGAGAAGATTGAACTGCCACTTGACTGGTGTACTATAGGGTTCCTGCTTTGGCAGGGGGTTGGACTTGATGGCCTTCATGGCCCCTTTCAACTCTAACAATAAATAAATAAATATCCAACGACCAGAGCCCATTGTAACAACATTGCCAAAAAAGCACTAAGAGTTGTTAATCAAATCTTACGCAGCTTCTTCTCTGGCAACATTGCACTGCTAAGCAGAGCATACAAAATATTTGCTAGACCAATTCTGGAACATAGCTCACCTGTCTGGAACCTGCATTGCATATCAGACATTAATACACTAGAGAGAGTCCAGAAATATTTCACAAGAAGAGTCCTTCGCTCCTCCACTCACAACAAAATACCTTATTCCACCAGACTTGAAATATTGCAATTAGACAATTCACAACTATGTCGCCTCTGATCTGATCTAAATATAGTTCATAAAATCATCTACCAAAATGCCCTTCCTGTTAATGGCTACTTCACCTTCAACCGCAGCAATACACGAGCACATAATAGATTCAAACTCAATGTAAACTGCTCCAAACTCGACTGCAGAAAACACGATTTCAGCAATAGAGTGATTGAGGCCTGGAATGTTCTACCTGACCCTGTAGTTTCTCCCCCAAATCCCAAAAACTTTAACCTTAGACTGCCTACAGTTGACCTCTTCCCATTTCTAAGAGGTCTGTAAAGGGCATGTAAAGTGCACCATTGTGTCTACCGTCCCTGTCCTATTGTCCTCTTTTTATTTATTTATTTATTTGTTTGTTTGTTTGTTTGTTTGTTTGATTTGTATGCCGCCCCTCTCCGAAGACTCCTTACTTTTTTCTTATGTTTATGCAAACTACTACTATCCTATACATGCTTGATTGACAAATAAAACAAACAAACAATCAAATAAATAAAATGAATTCCTGAACGTGTCATTTTTCCATTTGTCAAACATTTGGAGACCTTAAGTCATGTCATATCACTCCATGAAGCCTTGGTAAGACCATATCCAATTTTAGTCCCCATGATACAAAAAAAGATGTTGAGACCCTAGAGAGAGTGCAGAGAAGAGCAACCAGGAGGATTAAAGGACTGGGATCTTTGGGACAAGATGATAGTAGGTGCACTCTGCTGTCCCGGGTTTTAAATCAGCTGTTGCTGGGTGCCAAGCTATTAAGCCTATATATTGTCAAAAAGAATCAGAACACCCAATACAAGCTGAATAAACAAGACTTTGTAGACAACCCTCACTCCATAAAAGACCTTGGAATACTCATATCAAATGACCCAAGTGCCAAAGTTCACTGCAATAACATCGCCAAAAAGGCTTCAAGAGTTGTTAACTTAATCCTGCATAGCTTCTGCTCCGGTAATCTCACACTACTAACCAGAGCATACAAAACTTTCGCCAGACCAATCCTTGAATACAGCTCATCTGTCTGGAACCCACACTGCATTTCGGATATACATTAGAAAGTGTCCAGAGATACTTTATGAGAAGAGTCCTCTACTCCTCCACTCGCAACAGAATACCCTACGCAACTAGATTTACAATCCTAGGTGTAGAAAGCTTAGAACTATGACATCTTAAACACGACCTAGTCGTAGGCCATAAAATCATCTGCTACAACGTCCTTCTTGTCAATGGCTACTTCAGCTTCAACCACAACAACACACAACAGATACAAACTTAAAGTAAACCACTCCAAACTCGATTGCAGGAAATACGACTTTAGTAACCGAGTAGTTGATGCCTGGAACTCACTATCAGATTCTGTAGTATCTCCACCTAACCCCCAACACTTGACCCTTAGACTCTCCACTGTTGACCTCTCCCAATTCCTAAGAGGTCAGTAAGGGGCGTGCATAAGTGCACCAGCGTGCCTTCCATCCCCTGTCCTCATGTTTCTCTCTTAGTAGTAACATGTATGTAAATAGTGTTATATCTTTGTAAACCACCAATATGTACTTGACAAAACAAATAAATAAAATAAAAAGTGGGAATTCCAGCTTTCAAAGTGTGGTGTGTGTGTGTGCTTTATAACACTCCCCCACTCCCAGCCACCAGGTGATTGGAACAGCTCTCGCTAATCATTCCTTAATGATTACATAATATGTAAATAGATAATAATAATAGATAATAGATAATATGAAAACAGTACATAAGTGCACCAGTGTGCCTTTCGTCCCCTGTCCAATTGTCTCTCCTTTATCTCATATATATTTTCTTCCTTTCGTATATCTTCTCCTCTATTTTTATATATTTTCTTCTATCCTTTTCTTTATATATATTACTACATGTCTATTCTCTTCTATATTTATTGTGTATTGGACAAAATCAATCAATAAAAAATAAAATAAATAATGAGGAAATGTTTGGCCGTGGCCTCCGTGCCAAGCAACACACGCCGACCTCAGCAGAAGACAACATAAGTCCCATGAAGGTCTCACCTTCTCCTGCTGCAGAGAAGCGTCTCTCCAGCTGGTTCCGGCTGCAGTGGATGATGGGTGGCCAAGCAAGCAAGCCAGGGTGGCCCCTGGGTCAGGATCGGGTTCCTACCAAATGGGGGTAGGGGGGAGAACACCGCAACGGAAGCGGAAATGGAGCTGTGCCTGCAGCTCTGGGTGACTGGCGGGTAGGCGGGCATGCTGAAGCGAGATTTGGCCTCTGTGCATGCACAGAAAGCAAACTCTTGTGAGAGGATGTGTGTACAGGTGAGATTTGGGCGATTTTCAGTGATTTTTTGCTTCCACACAGAAGGAAGAAATCTGTGATTTTTGCTCCTTTCTTTCTTTCTTTCTTTCTTTCTTTCTTTCTTTCTTTCTTTCTTTCTTTTGTTCTTTCTTTCTTTCTCTCTCTCTCTTTCTTTCTTTTGTTCTTTCTTTCTTTCTTTCTCTCTCTCTCTTTCTTTCTTTCTCTCTCTTTCTTTTGTTCTTTCTTTCCCATTCCTTCATCTTCCTCCCTCCCTTCTCCATCTTCCTCCCACCTACCCTCTTTTTACCTTCCTTCCAACTTTCGTCTTTCCTTCCCTCTTTCTCACCTTCTCTCTCTCTCTTTTCCCTCTTTCTCCTCCTCCCTTCCTCTTTTCTCCTCCTTTCCTTTTTTCCTCCCTTCTTCTTTCTCCCCCTTCCTCTTTGCTCCCTCCCTCCCTCCCTTCTTCCCTCCCTCCCTCCTTCTCTCCCTCCCTCTCTGCCTGCCTGCCATCTTGCCCCTTACTTCCTATTCATTTTACTTCCAACCCACCCGCGTGGCCCCACTTTAGAGGACTTCAGAGGTGCCACAGATGTGTTTCCTCTGCAGGGGTTTCGCTGAGCGAGGGCCATGTCCACTGCATCCAAAACAGGCACTTAAAAATAGGACCGCACACCCAGGCCTTTTAAATTGATTTTCTTTGCGATTATTGATATCATTTGCATAATGATGTCATTATGGAAATGTTGTGGATTGACACAAATGGTGTCATTTGCGTAACGACATCTTTATGCAAATGAAGCCAACCAATGCAAAGAATATATTTTCCGAGGGAACCGACTTCCGAAGGAGGATGGAAACCCCGCTCCCTGGAGGGCCCTCAAAAAACAAGACTTTGATCCCTTGACATCTCTACTTCCCATTTTTCAGGCAATTTGCCATAACATTAATGCAATTTTAAAAAAAAGGTTAGAACCAATGGATAAAAGCCAATATTGTGCCAAGTCACCACAATAAATGTAAATAAATAAAAATGTAAATGTTCGTTTGTTCAAAATCTTAAATCTCCTAAAGTTCTTCACTGATTGCTTTGAAATTTTGACACAGCATTGCATTGGAATATGTGCAAGTTTTTATGTACCTATATTATATAGGTGTCACACCTATGACAGGTAAAATGGGGAGTTGCTTGGGATTGGCAGTGAAAAGGTAGCAGGCACGTTTTGATTGGTGAAAACGATAGGAGGTTTGGATTGGATGGTGATAATTTGAACCAATGAGAATGGTCCATTTATAGGGAGTTAGTTAAGTGTGGTAAAAGATCAAGTCCTCAAATGGGTCCCTAGTCGAGTGGGAGGCGTAGAGGTGTGAAGTCCCCAGGGTTGGGGGTTCGACTCCTACACCCAACACAACTTTCAATTCACATTTTTATCAAGAATTGTCCTAAAAATATGAGTTCCGGGTGTATTTATAAATGAAGAGGCAATAGCCATTGCAATCTCTGGAATGTTTAAAATGTATTAAAAACTATTAAAAGTAACTAAGCTTTCATTAGTTCTCTACTAACGTCATCAGAGTGTTAAAATTCCCATTGAAGACAGTTGATTTTATATAATGCTGCTCAATTTGTTCACATGACTAAGCTAGGAACAAGCTATTTACAGGACAGAAGGAAGGGTGTGGGCCTGTGATTCTACGATTCTACGATTCTACGATTCTACGATTCTACGATTCTACGATTCTACGATTCTACGATTCTACGATTCTACGATTCCATGATTCTATGATCTCTTCTTTCTCATCAGACCCAGACAAAGCCCCAGTTGGGGTTCTATAGCCTCTGCAGGACCTTCACACCCAATCTCTCCCTCCTCCTCAATGTCCAACTCCTCTGACAACCACACAGACTGACCATGCCTAGATGGACCCGATTCATCTGGCTCGCAGTCTGTTATCAGAGGACCTGGCTGTGATCCAATCACAATAGCTTCCAGTGATGAAGCATCCACACCTACGTCAACCCTGCATGTGGGAACGAGGCCAAAGTGTCCGCTGAGTTGGAACTCTTGAGCCGAGAAGATGGAAACAAACCTGAAAGCTCTTTTTAAAACGATGCCCTCGTAGCCTGCCTGGAAATAGCATCGCCTGCCTTTCTGGCTCAAAATGAAACAGCCCGAAGCTCCGTCCTCAGGAGGCCGATGATTATCACCGCTGAATATCGGAAGGTTAGACAATTTCAGGAGGCCCGGGGTTTGCCGGAGAGGAAACAGCAAGAGAGACGGATGGTTTTTGACCAGCTGTACAAAAAGGCAGCAATTTCCCTGCCTCCTCCCGTTCCCTGGCCGAAGATTGCAGCAGAAAAGCCACATGGGACGCATCTCTTAAAAATAGTGAGTCTTAATGATCTCCAGGAAGTTGAGGAGACCACAGAAGAGCAATTCAATTGAGCTGCAGAAGATGCAGCTGGTGGCAGCCTTCTGACCCCGCATCCTTTCAGCTCCAGGGAATAAGATGGGGACACATCCAGGCTTGGGTTGCTACCAGTGGTGGGCCACCATTGCCCAGTGCTCCCATAACATGGTGTGAGCGCTTGGGCACTTTCGGCAAGTGCGCATGCTCCCGGCGTGAAATTTGGCATCCTGTGCATGCGCAGAAGCGGAATCCCGCATGAGGACACTCACAATTTCATCCATTTTCTATGCACATGCACAGAAGCAAAAAAGGCCAAACATAACGAGGGTGTGAAGGCAGCCTTGATCTACTAACCCAGCGCCTCCAGTTGTGAGTGCTTTCAACTCCCCTAATCGCCAACTGAGGTGTCTGTGCTTGATGGAAAGACTTCATAGACTCAATCTGTAGAGTCTGGAGGACAGAAGGAAAAGGGGAGGGGGGCATGATCGAAACATTTAAACATGTTCAAGCGTTAAATAAAGTTCAGGAGGGAAGTGTTTTTAATAGGAAAGTGATCACAAGAACAAGGGGACACAATCTGAAGTTAGTTGGGGGAAAGATCAGAAGCAACGTGAGGAAATATTATTTCACTGAAAGAGTAGTAGATCCTTGGAACAAATTTCCAGCAGATGTGGTTAGTAAATCCACAGTCACTGAATTTAAACATGCCTGGGATAAACATATATCCACCCTAAGATAAAATACAGGAAATAGTATAAGGGCAGACTAGATGGACCAGGAGGTCTTTTTCTGCCGTCAATCTTCTATGTTTCTATGTTTCTAAGGTAAGTAACCTGCTCCGCCATGGCCACACTTCACAGCGGCTCCGTTACTCGCATGCCCCCTGGCCTGCCCCTTGCAGTCGCGGTGGCTTCAATACTCAAGGCCCCCTGCCCTGCCACTCACCATGGCTCCATTACTCACACCCCTCCACCCCGCCACTGGAAGTGGCTCTTCCACTCGTGGCCCACCTGCCCCACCCGTTACTTTTTGGGGCCTCCTCCACCTTGCTCGCCAAGGGGGCGCACTGAGAAGATGGCATGTGGTCCGCATGCTGGTTGGGCCTGAGCTCTACGTAGCCTGCTCCTTACTCTCCTGCACCACAGGCATCTCTGGATGTATGCCGCAATGGTGCCTGAGGAAGACATTTTATTTATTTATTTATTTATTATTTAGATTTGTATGCCGCCCCTCTCCACAGACTCGGGGCGGCTCACAACAAGGCATAAACAAATCGTAACAAATCCAAATAAATTTAAATATTTAAAAAAGTTTAAAAAGAACCCCAATATACTAACAAGCACACACACAAACATACCATACATAAATTGTACATGCCCGGGGGAGGTGTTTCAGTTCCCCCATGCCTGACGACAGAGGTGGGTTTTAAGAACTTTACAGAAGGCAGGAAGAGTAGGGGCAGTTCTAATCTCCGGGGGGAGTTGCTTCCAGAGAGTCGGGGCCGCCACAGAGAAGGCTCTTCCCCTGGGGCCCACCAACCGACATTGTTTAGTTGACGGGACCCGGAGAAGGCCCAGTCTGTGGGACCTAATCGGTCGCTGGGATTCGTGCGGCAGGAGGCGGTCTCGGAGGTATTCTGGTCCAATGGCATGAAGGGCTTTAAAGGTCATAACCAACACTTTGAATTGTGACCGGAAATTGATCGGCAACCAATGCAGACTGCGGAGTGTTGGTGAAACATGGGCATACCTAGGTAAGCCCATGACTGCTCTCGCAGCTGCATTCTGCACGATCTGAAGTTTCCGAACACTTTTCAGAGGTAGCCCCATGTAGAGAGCATTACAGTAGTCGAACCTCGAGGTGATGAGGGCATGAGTGACTGTGAGCAATGACTCCCGGTCCAGATAGGGCCGCAACTGGTGCACCAGGCGAACCTGGGCAAACGCCCCCCTCGCCACAGCTGAGAGATGGTTTTCTAATGTGAGCTGTGGATCGAGGAGGACGCCCAAGTTGCGGACCCTCTCCAAGGGGGTCAATAGTTCCCCCCCCAGGGTAATGGACGGACAGATGGGATTGTCCTTGGGAGGCAGAACCCACAGCCACTCCGTCTTATCCGGGTTGAGCTGACATGGCCTTCAGCAGCACAGCGCTGCTCCCGAAGGCCACGACTCGCTCTGGGCGCCATCGCCGCATGCGCCGAGAGATATCTGTGGTGGGGGGGGTAGGGAGCAGGCCACATGGCTGGAGCATGGCATGTTCACAGTGGCTGGTAATGGAGTTGCACGCGCAGGTCCATTCCTACTACCGGAGCAGCATCCCCCCCCCGATAGAGGAACCCTGGTTGCTACCAGCACAGATAAGGACACTGCACCGGTAGTAAAAGCTGAGCCTGTGAGTCCCAGCGTGTTTTCCCTTCTGCGCATGTGCAGGAAGCAGAATCTTGAGAGGGGACGTTTGTGCGCGAGAGATTCCAGTGACCTTTTGGTTCTGCAGATGCTGAATCCCAGTGCAGCCTTGATTTCAAGAGGAGACAGACATAAAAAAAAAGGGAAAGCAGATCCAGAAATGGGCAGAGCTCAAGGAAGCGCAAGGTAATTCAAGTTGAAATACAAATGCAATCAAAACTAAATTAAATTCATCACATTCTTTTGAAGCCATTAATTTATTCCTTCCTCCGCAGAATTAATTATTTCCACTTCTGTCACATTAAAAAAAAATACGTCTCTTTTGCCGGCAACTTTGGGGGTATCCTGGGGGAGCCACAATTAAGGCTGGAGGTGTGGGAGGAAGCAGGTTGCAGGGGGGCAGAGGAAATGGTTCCATTGGGGACAAACATATTCCAGGGAAGAACAACTGGGAGAAGGAAGGAAGGAAGGAAAGAAGGAAGGAAGGAAGGAAGGAAGGAAGGAAGGAAGGAAGAAGGGAGGGAGGGAGGGAAGGAAGAAGGGAAGGAAGGAAGGAGGGAGGGAAGACAGGAAGGAAGGAAGGAAGAAGGGAAGGAAGGAAGGAAGGAAGGAAGAAAGGAGGGAAGGAGGTAATGAGGGAGGGAGAGAAGGAAGGAAGGAAGGAAAGGAAGGAAAATTAGAGGAGAGGGAGGGGAGGGGAAGGGGGAAGAAAGGAAGAATGGAAAGGAGGTGAGAGGAGAGGAAACAAGAGGGGAGGAGAACACAGGGGACAGAGGGGAGGGGAGGAAGGGGAAGAGGGAGTGGAGGGAAGGGAGGAGAGGAGCAAGGAAGGAAAGGAAGGAAGAGACGAGAGGGAAATACAGGGGAGGCGTGTGCTAGCAGGTGTGTGTGTGCTACACATGGACACGTGCTCACGCCCTGTCCCTCCCCCCCACGCATGCGCACAGGCCTTTCTAAAGGCTGGTAGGCAGTGGTGGATTCCAGAGTGCTGCACCGGTAGGAACCCGTGTCAGAAGAAGCCCTCGCCCATCTTATTGTCTTTGTCTGAAGCAGAGCTGAGAATCTGCTTCTCAGGAGGTGCCAGGAAAACCCCCCCGGAAATTGCGTCACTGGGCTCCTACCAGTGCACCGTTCTGGACCACATCACTATGAACCCACCACTGCCGACAGGTGACAAAAATGCGGGAAACCCGGAAGTGCGTTTTTCCGAACTTCCGGTTTGTCCGTTGGGCAATTTTTTTGCCTCTGGGTCTTCAGGGAAACTTCTCTGAAGCATCTGGGGGGCGAAATGGCCTTTCCTAAGGCCGAAAATCACTCATGACCACATTGATATGAACCCACCACTGCCAGTAGGTGAAAAAAATGCCCACACCAGGAAAACCGGAAGTGCATTTTTCCGAACTTCCGGTCTGTCCGTTGGTGTGGGGGGGTTTTGCCTCTGGGGCTTCAGGGAGGTTCCCTTGAACTGTCCAGAGGACGAAACAGCTGGGCAGTTGGAGCTGAAACATGGCAAAGTTTCGCGGGCCTTCCAGAGATATTCTGGCGCCATGTGCCACCGGTGGCACACGTGCCATAGGTTCACCATCATTGATCTAGGGCAGTAATGGCGAACCTATGGCACAGATGCCACAGGTGGCACATGGAGCCAGAATATCTCAGAGACCGCCTTCTGCCACATGAATCCCAGCGACCAGTTAGATCCCACAGAGTTGGCCTTCTCCGGGTCCCGTCGACTAAACACGGTCGCCTAGCGGGGCCCAGGGGAAGAGCCTTCTCTGTGGCAGCCCCAACCCTCTAGAACCAGCTCCCCCCGGAGATTAGGATTGCCCCCACCCTCCTTGTCTTTCGCAAACTCCTTAAAACCCACCGTCAGGCATGGTGGAATTGAGACATCCCCCCTGGCCTATATAGTTTAATGTATGGTATGCTTGTGTTGTATGTTTTTTTAAATGTGGGGTTTTAGATATTTTTAAAATATTAGATTTGTTCTTTGTATATTATTTTATTATTGTTGTGAGCTGCCCTGGGTCTGCGGAGAGGGGCAGCATAAAAATCTAATAAATAATAATAATAATAATAATAATAATAATAATAATAATCATCATCGTCATCATCATCATCATCATCATCTGCTGGCACACGAGCTGTTGCCTTAGCTCAGCTCCAACGTGGATGTGTGTGCGGGCCAGGTGATTTTTGGCTTCCAGGGAGCCTCCGGATGGATAGGGGAGGACGTTTTTATCCTCCCCTGGCTCCAGGGAAGCCTTCGGAGCCTGGGGAGGGCGAAACACGAGCCCACTGGGTTCACCAGAAGTTGGGAAACAGGCCATTTTCGGCCTCCAGAGCGCATTGAATTATGGGTATGGGCACTCGTGCATGCCACCCCTGATCTAGGGTCTCCTGCTTGAACGGGGGGTTGGGATAGAAGACCTCTACGGTCCCTTCCAACTTTCTGCTACTTTTCCCTCCGACCTGGCTGAGGTTGTCCCCCGTCTTCCCTTCCAGGCTCGCTGCCTTTCCAACCTCCCCCTTTCCCAGAAGCAGAAATGTTTTTCATGGTAATTCCAGCCCAGGCGGCCTATGTTTCACGAAGAATTGTGCAAAGAAAATAGGCATTTATCTTTGCCTGGCCCCCCGTCCTGTGTCTTCGCTAGGTAGCAATACCTCATCACGAAGCCCGCTGGGTGCAAACTCGGTTTTTTCCCCATAAAGCCGGCTGATTAATGGTGGTGGCAGCCCCATAATTCTCTTCTTTTCCATAGAAAAGCGATTTGATTGTCAGGCGGTGCTCACTTATTTTTTCAGCCAAAAGAAAAGATTGCGGTGGAAACGTTGGAAGGCTGGCCCACTTAAGAGAGAATGGCAGACCCCAAAGGAAAACAAATGGAAATGTAGACGCTGGACGAATCAGGGCTGAGCCTCAAAGCACCTGATATTTATTGATTATATTTCTTTTTTTAATCTGTCTTTTATTGCTTTTTAAGTAACTCGAGGCAGCAAACAGTCCTGCCTGCTCTTGTTTTCCTCACAAGCAGAACCCTGGGAGGTGCGTTGGGCTGGAAGAGAGAGACTTGTGGCCGAAGTTTCCCCGTTGGCTTTCATGGATAAGGCAAGACTAGAACTCACAAATCCTTCTGATTGGTCCGAAATTCACCAAATTAGCTTTCATGGGGAAGGTGGGACTAGGACTCTCCATCTCCTGGTGATTGGCATAAAGGTACCCAGCTGGTTTTGATATCTAAGGTGGGACTGCCTTCTCTGCAGTCAAAATATGTAATTTCTGTAAAAAAATATTTAATCTCCCGGTAGTCATTGGCTTAAAAATTTCCTTTGTTAAGTAGGACAGTTAATAATAATAATAATAATAATAATAATAATAATAATAATAATAATAATAATAGCTGACTACGTGAAGGGGAGCAAAAAGTCAGCATTGATGGAGGTCAACAATAGGAAGCTTCTCAAGGTGAAGCAAACTAAGGACCAGTACAGAAAAAATGTAACTCAATGTCGTATGGAGAGTTGGTGGAACAAAGCATTGCATGGTCAGTTCTTGGAGAAGATTGAAGGCAAAGTGGATAAAGAAAAGACCTGGTCATGGCTTACAAGTGGAACACTCAAAAAGGAGACAGAAGGACTAATACTGGCGGCACAAGAACAGGCCATTAGAACAAATGCTGTCAAAGCCAGAATTGAAAAATCAACAGACGATCCAAAGTGCAGACTCTGTAAAGAAACAGATGAAACAATCGATCACATACTCAGCTGCTGCAAAAAGATCGCACAGACTGACTACAAGCATAGACATGATGCTGTGGCACAGATGATCCACTGGAACTTGTGCCGGAACTACCATTTCCCAGTGGCAAAGAACTGGTGGGATCATAAGCCCGAAAAAGTGGTGGAAAATGAGCAAGCAAAACTACTGTGGGGCTTCCGACTTCAGACTGACCGAATTCTGAAGCATAACACACCAGACATTGTGATTGTGGAGAAAAAGAAAGTATGGATCATCGACATCGCAATCCCAGGGGACAGCAGGATTGAGGAGAAGCAGCTAGAGAAATTAGTGAAATACGAAGATCTAAGAATCGAGCTGCAACGACTCTGGCATAAGCCAGTGAAAGTGGTCCCAGTGGTACTTGGCACGCTGGGCGCAATACCAAAGGATCTCAGCGGACATTTGAAAACCATTGGAATTGACAAAATCTCCATCTGTCAATTGCAAAAGGCCGCTTGACTGGGATCGGGTCACATAATTCGCTGCTACATCACGCAGTCCTAGGTGCTTGGGAAGCGCCTGACTGGGGATGAAATACGAAATCCAGCATAGTGATCTCGTTTGCTGTGTTGTACTGACATAATAATAATAATAATAATAATAATAATAATAATAATAATAATAACAACAACAACAACAACCACCACCACCACAACAATAACAACAACAACATCTTTAACTGATTATCAAACAAATAACCAGGACCTGCAGAGGCCACTAAAAGAATTTGGGGTGGAAATAATAAACAATAATAAACAGTAATAAACTTCCTGGGCAACTATGGGCGTAGCTCCTTGCTGAACCCGGTGAAGGTACCATGCCTTCACCTGGATCCTGGCCATGCCTTGGCAGGTGGGAGGACTCACCACATTCTAGGCTGCATTTTGCAAGGCAGGGGGAGAAGCAGTGGGGAGACACAGCATAAATGAAAAGCAGACTTGCCGGCAACTAGAGAAGGGGAAAGCAGTCCATATTTTAGAAGGATGCGCTGTGTCTGCGAAGTGCTTCCTTATGGCTTGGAATGGGGCTTCCTACTCCCGCCCGGTCTTTGGGGAGAAGGCAATTAAAAACCTAAATAAACTTTAATAGCGCTTCTGCAAATTATGGGATTATAATGCCTGAGCTGTGCTCTTTAATGCCACATTGTGTTCTTTCATCTCATTTTCATGCGAAACGAGGTTTTCATTTTCCCACCCGTTAATGCAAACACCAGCCCATTAAAGAAGAGAGGATACAATCAAACGGGGGACCCAGAGGAGACCAAGAGACCCCCCAAGGGGCTCAGCCACCAGCCACCAGCGCAGCTAAGGAAACAAGCAGGATTTTAACAAGGTATGAAAAACCAGGATAGAATAGAATAGGATAGAATAGGATAGGATAGGATAGAATAGAATGGAATGGACTAGAATTTAGAATAGAGTAGAGTAGAGTAGAGTAGAAAAACATGGAATGGAATGGAATTTAGAATAGAATAGAATTCTTTATTGGCCAAGTGTGATTGGACACACAACGAATTTGTCTTTGGTGCAGATGCTCTCAGTGGACATAAAAGAAAAATAGACATTTGTCAAGAATCATGAGGTCCAACACTTAATGATTGCCATAGGGATCAAAGAAGCAATGAGGAAACATTCAGTATTAATAATAATCTTAAGGATACAATTTATTTATTTATTTATTTATTTATTATTTATTATTTATTAATTAGATTTGTATGTCGCCCCTCTCCGCAGACTCAGGGCGGCTAACAACAATAAAAAGACAACGTAAACAAATCTAATATTAAAAAATCTAAAAACCCCAATTTAAGAGACCAGTCATACATACAGTCATACAGAGGTGGGTTTTTAAGAGCTTACGAAAGGCAAGGAGGGTGGGGGCAACTCTGATCTCTGGGGGGAGTTGGTTCCAGAGGGCCAGGGCCACCACAGAGAAGGCTCTTCCCCTGGGTCCTGCCAAATGACATTGCTTTAGTCGATGGGACCCAGAGAAGACCCACTCTGTGGGACCTAACCGGTCGCTGGGATTCGTGCGGCAGAAGGCCGTCCCGGAGAAAGTCAGAGTCATGCAGTCATAAGTGGGAGGAGATGGGTGCAAAACCAATGGGGAAACCACGGTACTAACCCAACAACTCCACTGTTCACGTAAACATTGGGTCAGGACAGGATGTGAAATGGGGCAAAACTCACTTAAAGACTGAAAATCTGGAAGCTATGAAAAAATGTTGGAAAAAGATACAGGAAATACTGGCTCCAGTAAACAACAGAAAAAAAAATTAACGTGAAGCCTAAAACGTTCTTAATAGGGGTATTGGAGCAAAATAAATAAATAAATAAATATTGGTATATTATACTACATACATTGACAGCAGTGAGACTATGCCTGGCACAAAATTAGGAATGTGCTGGCATATCATCCGACAGTATAATTATATTTATTTAAAAATGGAATATGCAGAATCAGGTAAGTTGATGATAGAATTAATCCAGCAAGAGGACTCAGAATAGTTTGGAATTTGTTTTATAACTCATTGGAAAGGAAGAATAGAAAGAAAAAAGATGATTTATAAATGTATTTTTAGTTAAAAAATGACTTACAGGACTCTATAAGTTTGTATGTAAAAGATAGAAACATAGAAACATAGAAGACTGACGGCAGAAAAAGACCTCATGGTCCATCTAGTCTGCCCTTATACTATTTCCTGTATTTTTATCTTAGGATGGATCTGTGTTTATCCCAGGCATGTTTACATTCAGTTACTGTGGATTTATCAACCACGTCTGCTGGAAGTTTGTTCCAAGGATCTACTACTCTTTCAGTAAAATAATATTTTCTCATGTTGCTTTTGATCTTTCCCCCAACTAACTTCAGATTGTGTCCCCTTGTTCTTGTGTTCACTTTCCTATTAAAAACACTCCCCTCCTGAACCTTATAGATATATTTATAGATATATTTATATTCATATTTGCCCAGGAAGTTTATTATTGTTAATTATTTCCGCTCCAAATTCTTTTAGTGGCCTCTGCAGGTCCTGGTTATTTGTTTGATAATCGTTTAAAGTTATTTACTTTAATAAAGTGACCCAGTTAATTCCAGCTCACTTGCGTACCTTATTCCGTATCCGGCACAATTGCTTAACCACTGCAGATTTGCTTAGCAACTGCAGTGATTCGCTTAACAACCGTGGCAGAAAGGTCGTAAAATTGCACGTGACTCGCTTGTGCATTGCCTTCCTTAAGCAATGGAAATCCTGACCGCCGCTTGTGACTGTAATAAATACGCAAATCAGATTAACCGGAATTTATAACACACGATGCTCCTAATTCTTCATGGATTTTGTTTCTTTGCTTTTAAAGAGCTGCTACTTGGTGAGGCTTTGATTGACAGTTAGCCAGTTCAGATCTGAGTTTCCCCGAAATCATTTCAAGCACGTTGGCTTTAAAAGTGCTCCCTGCAGGTAGCCGGTCCATGGATTAAAACTTGAGCTTTTTTTCAGGATTGCCAGCAGGAGGTTCCTTTGAAAAAGAAAAGATTTTGTGCTCCAATAAACTCAGAGTCTAAGGGGAAAAAATGCAGACAGAATGAAAACAGAAGGCCAAATAAACCATTTTAAACCAAATCATCTTTAACCCTGATTAATTAGGGTTCTTTGCGCAGATAATACCTAGATTCTACACACAAAAACCCAGATAACAAACAAACAAAATCCAGATCCATTTTAGACTATTTATTTTTTACCTATTTAATACATACCATCTAAAATACAGAAAGACTGGAGATTTTTTTTAAAAAGCAACCATTTAGAAACCCAGAGACTGATTTGGGGTTGAAAACATTGCAAGCTGCTCCAAGTCGCTTAAAAGTGAAATGGGCAGCATATAAGTGTAATCTCTCTCTCTTTATACAAAAGAAAAATGACTCAGGCTGTAATCATGAAATCTCCATAACACTAAAGCCTATAAACTTGCAACATATGTTCCTCTTGGCTTCTAGGTGCTCACTAAGAAAGGATTTTTCAAAATTACCATCAGAGTATTTGTATATCCTATATTATTATTATTAACATGCTCTGATGCTTAAGCCGTTCTACTCCCCGTTCCCACCTGAAAAGAAATCTGTTCCAAATGCAGAACACAAGGAAAAGAGTTTCACTTTCAGTTTTACTATCACAGCAGCAAGCAACTTTACTACAGAACAGTTGAGGTAAGTCTAAGGTGGCCAGACATCCCGATTTTGGTGGGACAGTCCCGATTTTAAGCCATTTGTCTCACGTCCCGCCGTGTTCTAAAAAAGTCCCGATTTTTTTCAAAGAAATACCAGTCGGTGGCTTGAACACCAGCTGAAGATGGCGTTGGAGCTGGAATGACTGGCTCTTCATCCTTTGATGCCAGGTGATCACGTGGCTTGAAGGGATCGTCCGGTAGGCAGCTCAGCTTCCGCGCTGCCTGAAATCGGCTGATGCAGAACTGAGCTTCCTTCTTCGTGATTCTACTCACTGGTGCCAGGAAAAAAACTTGGAAGTCATGAACAATCCTGGGTCTTGAAAGCTTAGAACTACGATGCCTTAAACATGATATTAAGTATTGCCCACAAGATCATATGCTGCAATGTCCTGCCTGCAAAAGACTACTTCAGCTTCAACCACAACAACACAAGAGCACACAACAGATTCAAGCTTAATATTAACCCCTCCAAACTTGACTGTAAAAAATGCAACTTTAGTAATCGGGTTGTTGAAGCTTGGAACTCACTACTGGACTCTGTAATATCCACTAACCCCCAACATTTTACCCTTAGATTACCCACGGTTGACCTCTCCAGATTCCTAAGAGGTCAGTAAGAGGTGTACATAAGACTAGAGTGCCTTCCGACCCCTGTCCTATAGTCTCTCCTATATCTCATATTTCTTCTCTACTATATCCTCTATAACCTTCATTGTGTATTATTGTGTATTGGACAAAATAAATAAATAAAAATAAATAAAATAAATAAATAAATAAGAAGAGCAAACTGAGCTGCAGTGGACAGAGGGAAGTTTCCTTCAGCCTGGGGATGATAGAAGAAGGGATGAGGTGAGGAGGGTGAGGAAAGTAGCGAAAGTGGGGATAGGGGAAAGAAAAAAAATGAAGTGGTGGCCCGAAACTTTGGTGCTTTGTGGATGCCCAACAGAGAGAGAGAGAGGGAGAGAGAGAGAGAGAGAGAGAGAGAGAGAGAGAGAGATGTTGATTGATTGATTTTTTTCCCTCCCCAGGCATTGAATTATGGGTGTGGGTACACGTGCATGCGCGATAGCGCAAGTGCCCACCCATATACTATACCACTGATGGTGAACCTGTGGCACGGGTGCCACAGGAGGCCCACAGAGCCATATTTGCTGGCACGTGATCTGTTGCTCTGGCACGCTCTTTCGGCACCTGAGATAAAAAAGGTTCGCCATCCCTGTACTAAATTAATCCTAACTTCTAGGGAACTAACTTCCCCTTTTACGTGTACTACACTAACCTTTAGAAACCCCCTTGCTTACTGGAACCTGCAAGGAACTGTGTCACAAGGCAGAAAGTCCCTCCCTCTCTTTCTCTCTCTCCCTCCTTCTCCTTCTCTCTCTCTCCTTTTCTTTAACTCTTTCATTTGCTCTCTCCCTCTCTCTTTTTCTCTTTCTTTCTCTCTTGTTCTCTCTCTCTTTCTTTCTCTCTCTCATTCTCTCTCCCTCTCGTTCTCTCTCCTTTTCTTTCTCTCTCTCATTCTCTCCCTCCTGCTCTCTCTCTCATTCTCTCTCTCCCTCTCTGTTTCTCTCTCTTCTTTTCTTTAACTCTCTCATTTGCTTTCTCCTTCTCTCTTTCTCTCTTTCTTTCCCTCTCTCTCTCTCTCCTTTTCTTTCTCTCTCTCATTCTCCCTCTCCCTCTCTCTTGCTCGCTCAGTCCTTTTCTCTCTCTCATTCTCCCCCCTCTTTCTCTCTCTCCTTTTCTTTCTCTCTCTCATTCTCCCTCTCCCTCTCTCTTTCTCGCTCTGTCCATTTCTCTCTCTCATTCTCTCCCCCCTCTTTCTCTCTCATTTTCTCTCTCTCTCTCCTTCTCTCTCTCCTTCCTTCCCAGCCTAAAAGAGCACGAATGTTGCAGCCCTCCCCCACCCCCACAAATGGCACCTGACCTGCCTGAAAATGACACCCACTCAAAGAGAATTTATTCCGAGCCCTAAGCCCGGCTGCCCTCTGCCAGTTCAGAAATGCTATCAGCGTCACTTTGAAAGGCAATTTTGCCAGCCAGCTGCATTCATCTCAGCCAACCCACAGCCCACCGGGCCTCCTTAGCTGCTCTGGGGAACAAAGCTTGTCAGATATCTGATCCCTTCCGAACCGTTTGACATATTGCTCCGAAATCCTGCAGTACGTTTTTGCTATTCCAGGACACGAGATCTTAATGCCCCGGATTTCCTTGGCTGCTTTGATGGATGGCACCCTGCTGCTCCAGCGGAAGAGATGCTGTCGAGCTGCAGAAAAAGCAGGCTGGAAACTCACCGGTAGAGCTCCTCGGATCGCCTCCATTGGAGGAGGAGAAGTTGGCCCTCTAGAAAGCCAGCACCCGCCCACCCACCCTCCTAGAGAACGGAATATTTGGGGGGATGGTGAAAAGGCAGGATAGAACATTTCCCCTAAAGTAAGGTAACCAGATGTCCCCCTTTTGGTGGGGCAGTCCTGATTTTTAATAATTTGTGTAATAACCAGTGCTCTATGGAAGGGGGAAAAAAGTATTGACCCCCTCACAGAGGGTCTGCAACTTGGGCGTCCTCCTCGATCCACAGCTCACATTAGAGAAACATCTTTCAGCTGTGGTGAGGGAGGCGTTTGCCCAGGTTCGCCTGGTGTACGAGTTGCGGCCCTATTTGGACCGGGACTCACTGCTCACAGTCACTCATGCCCTCATCACCTCAAGGCTTGACTACTGTAACACTCTCTACATGGGGCTACCTTTGAAAAGTGTTCAGAAACTTCAGATCGTGCAGAATGCAGCTGTGAGAGCAATCATGGGATTTCCCAAATATGCCCATGTTACACCAACACTCCACAGTCTGCATTGGTTGCCGATCAGTTTCCGGTCACAATTCAAAGTGTTGGTTATGACCTATAAAGCCCTTCATGGCACCGGACCAGAATATCTTCGGGACTGCCTTCTGCCACATGAATCCCAGCGACCGGTTAGGTCCCACAGAGTGGATCTTCTCCGGGTCTGGTCGACTAAACAATGTCGTCTGGCGGGACCCAGTGGAAGAGCCTTCTCTGTGGTGGCTCCGACCCTCTGGAACCAGCTCCCCCCTGAGATTAGAATTGCCCCCACCCTCCTTGCCTTTCGCAAACTCCTTAAAACCCACCTCTGCCGTCAGGCATGGGGGAATTGAAACATCTCCCCCTTGCCCATGTTGTTTTGGTGTTTGATTGATTGTGTGCTTGGTTTTTTATATATATTGGGGTTGCTTTTATGAATTTTTTTAACCTAAAACTGTAATTAGATTGGTAAATATTAGATTTGTCACTATGTATTGTTATTGTCATTGTTGTGAGCCACCCTGAGTCTGCGGAGAGGGGCGGCATATAAATCCAATAAATCTAATCTAATCTAATCTTGCTTTGCTTAGACTGACTTTCCTTTCTTCAAAACTTTTCTTTCTTGGTTGGTCCAAGGAGCAAAAAAGGGGAGGGGGGATGAAAGCAGCGATGGCTCCAGGGATGGGCATGGCTCCCAGGGTGACTAGACTAAATTTTTAACCAAGGACCCCCCTCCCCCCATTAATGGTGTCCCACTTTACCAATGTTCAAATCTGGTCACCTTACCCTAAAGGAGAAATGGGAGAACGAAATCTTAAGGGAGGCAGAAACCAGCCCCAGTCTCCCTGCCCCCAAAGCAGAAACTGAGGAGACCCCCTTTTAGAAATACAGATTTGGAAATCCATTCAGAAGGACTGGGTCAGACAGATACTCCAGAAAAGCAACATAAGGTAAGTGAAAGGCTGACAAGATTAGCTCCTAGGATTTGCATTTTCCCTTTTGCCTGTAGAACCAGCCATGACCCCTACATGACCCTACATGGTCAAAGCAATGGAAACTGCAGTTTAATGTTTCCAAAGGTAAAATAATGCACTTGGGCAAAATGAATCCTCAATTTGACTATATTGTATTGGCAGTTCTGTGTTAGCAAAAACTTCAGAAGAGAAGGATTTAGGGGTAGTGATTTCTGACAGTCTCAAAATGGGTGAACAGTGTGGTTGGGTGGTAGGAAAAGCAAGTAGGATGCTTGGCTGCATAGCTAGAAGTATAACAAGCAGGAAGAGGGAGACTGTGATCCTTCTGTATAGAGCGCTGGTGAGACCACATTTGGAATACTGTGTCCAGTTCTGGAGACCTCACCTACAAAAAGGTATTGACAAAATTGAACGGGTCCAAAGACGGGCTACAAGAATGGTGGAAGGTCTTAAGCATAAAACTTATCAGGAAAGACTTCATGGACTCAATCTGTATAGTCTGGAGGACAGAAGGAAAAGGGGGAGACATGATTGAAACATTTAAATATATTAAAGAGTTAAATAAGTTCCAGGAGGAACCCAAGAACAAGGGGGCACAATCTGAGGTGAGTTGGGGGAAAGATAAGAAGCCACGTGAGAAAATATTATTTGACTGAAAGAGTAGTAGATGCTTGGAACAAACTTCCAGCAGACGTGGTTGATAAATCAACAGTAACTGAATGTAAACATGCCTGGGATAAACATCTATCCATCTTAAGATAAAATACAGGAAATAGTATAAGGCAGACTAGATGGATTCAGGAGGTCTTTTTCTATTGTCAATCTTCTATATTTCTATGTTTCTAACAACCATAGTGATTCACTTAATAACTTGTTGAAGATTCACTTGTTAAAGATGGTAAAATGTGATGGAAATTTAAGTGTCAGTTTCTGCTGTAGGCTGAGGTCGGCCCATTTGTTAGAAACATAGAAACATAGAAGACTGACGGCAGAAAAAGACCTCATGGTCCATCTAGTCTGCCCTTATACCATTTCCTGTATTTTATCTTACAATGGATATATGTTTATCCCAGGCAGGTTTAAATCCAGTTACTGTGGATTTACCAACCACGTCTGCTGGAAGTTTGTTCCAAGCATCTACTCCTCTTTCAGTCAAATAATATTTTCTCCCATTGCTTCTGATCTTTCCCCCAACTCACCTCCGATTTTGCCCCCTTGTTCTTGTGTTCACTTTTCTATTAAAAACACTTCCCTCCTGAACCTTATTTAACCCTTTAACATATTTAAATGTTTCGATCATGTCCCCCCTTTTCCTTCTGTCCTCCAGACTATACAGATTGAGTTCATGAAGTCTTTCCTGATACATTTTATGCTTAAAACCTTCCACCATTCTTGTAGCCCGTCTTTGGACCTGTTCAATTTTGTCCATCTCTTTTTGTAGGTGAGGTCTCCAGAACTGGACACAGTATTCCAAATGGGGTCTCACCAGCGCTCTATATAGTGGGATCACAATCTCCCTCTTCCTGCTTGTTATACCTCTAGTTTGTTGACAATGTAGCCTGAACAGACCAGGAACAGAGGGGGGGGGGTATCTAATCCCCACTAACGTGATGGAAATCATTGAGGCTTAATAAAAGAAATGCATTTAGAAATTCCGCATTATCTCAAGTTTTCCCCCTGTGCGGCTAACCAGGCTGGTGACAGTGTTGGCGTGGTGCTCCTTATGAAAAAGTTGAATTCCCACTCAAGCCCCTTAAAGAGCCCGTTCCGATTCATAATTCATTATCCATCCCACTTCTCCTTCTCTTCAACATGCACGCTCTGCCTCTTGCCAACATTATTTTTACTCCCTTTATTTGATTCGTCCTTTTCATCTTTACCGCCTGCTTTTCAGCTAAACTAGCTGCCAAAAAGGGCTTATAAATAAAACGCTCGGGTATGAAAAATTAAACCACAACTCGGAGGGCAATTAAAATACATCCCTACGCCTCCATTTATAGCTTGTAAGATCTCTCAAGCAACGAGAGTCATTTTTGGCAAGGCAACCTTTTGGAAAGGGGGCTGTGCAGGCTGATAGCACGGGCAGGGAGGGAGTCACAGCAGATGGACAGAGTTGGAAGGGACCTTGTAGGTCATCTAGTCCAGCCCCCCATCCACACAGGAGACCTTACACCATTTCTGACAGATGGCAGTTCAGTCTCCTCTTGAAAGCTACAGTGATGAATCTCTCACGACTTTGATTGATTGTCCTCACCATCAGAAAATCCCTCCTTATTTCCAGGTAGAATAGAATAGAATAGAATTTTATTGGCCAAGAGTGATTGGACACACAAGGAATTTGTCTTTGGTGCAGATGCTCTCAGCGTCCATAAAAGAAAAAGAGACATTTGTCAAGAATCATGTGGTGCAACATTTAATTGATTGTCATAGGGGTCAAATAAGCATCGAAGAAATAATCAATATTAATAAAAATCTTAGGATATAAGCAACAAGTTACAGTCACACAGTCCTAAGTGAGAGGAAAAGGATGATAGGAATGATGAGAAAAACTAGTAGAAATAGAAGTGCAGATTTAGTAAAAAGTCTGAGAGTGTTGATGGAATTATTTGTTTAGCAGAGTGATGGCATTCGGGGGGAAACTGTTCTTGTGTCTAGTTGTCTTGATGTGCAGTGCTCTGTAGCGACATTTTGAGGGTTGAAGTTGAAACAGTTTGCATCCAGGATGTGAGGGGTCAGTGAATATTTTCTCCGCCCTCTTTTTGACTCGTGCAGTCTGCAGGTCCTCAATGGAAGGCAGGTTGGCAGCCATTGTTTTTTCTGCAGCTCTGATTCTCCTCTGAAGTCTGTGTCGATCCTGTTGGGTTGCAGAACCGAACCAGACAGTGATGGAGATGCAGATGACAGACTCAATGATTCCTCTAGAACTGGATCAGCAGCTCCTTGGGCAGTTTGAGTTTCCTGAATTGGCACAGAAAGAACATTCTTTGTGGTGCTTTTTTGATGATGTTTTTGAAGTTAGGTGACCATTTTAGGTCTTGAGATAGGATAGAACCTAGGAATCTGAAGGTCTCTACTAGTGATGGGTGAACCCAACGAAGTTCAGGTTCAGCGGATTCGGGCGAACTTTTCAAGAAATTCGGGTGACATCATAGAACAATGAACCTGAACCCGAACCAAACCCCGAACTTTAAAAAAAGTTAAAAAAAACTTTTAAAAAGACAGAAGGTGTCCCTGTGGTTGACCCAAATGTACATTACAGGTTCTCAGAACAAATCTGTGCAAAAAATAGGTTTATTGAACACACATTTTAGTCAAACACAAACTATTTATTTATTTTATTTATTATTTGGATTTGTATGCCGCCCCTCTCCGAAGACTCGGGGCGGCTCACAACAAGTGAAAAACAATCCAATACAATCCAATTAATTAAAATATTATAAGTTTAAGAAAATCCCCAATACTAACATACACACATACAGGCATACCATATATAACTTCAACGTGCCCAGGGGGAGATGTTTAGTTTCCCCATGCCCGACGGCAAAGGTGGGTTTTAAGGAGTTTACGGAAGGCAGGAAGAGTAGGGGCAGTTCTGATCTCCGGGGGGAGTTGGTTCCAGAGGGCCGGTGCCGCCACAGAGAAGGCTCTCCCCCTGGGGCCCGCCAACCGGCATTGTTTAGTTGACGGGACCCGGAGGAGGCCCACTCTGTGGGACCTAATCGGTCGCTGGGATTCGTGCGGCAGAAGGCGGTCTCGGAGATATTCTGGTCCAGTGCCATGAAGGGCTTTAAAGGTCATAACCAACACTTTGAATTGTGACCGGAAACTGATCGGCAACCAATGCAGACTGCGGAGTGATGGTGAAACATGGGCATACCTGGGTAAGCCCATGACTGCTCTCGCAGCTGCATTCTGCACGATCTGAAGTTTCCGAACACTTTTCAAAGGTAGCCCCATGTAGAGAGCATTACAGTAGTCGAACCTCGAGGTGATGAGGGCATGAGTGACTGTGAGCAATGAGTCCCGGTCCAGATAGGGCCGCAACTGGTGCACCAGGCGAACCTGGGCAAACGCCCCCCTCGCCACAGCCGAAAGATGGTTCTCTAATGTCAGCTGTGGATCGAGGAGGACGCCCAAGTTGCGGACCCTCTCTGAGGGGGTCAATGATTCCCCCCCCAGGGTAATGGACGGACAGATGGGATTGTCCTTGGGAGGCAAAACCCACAGCCACTCCGTCTTATCCGGGTTGAGTTTGAGTCTGTTGACACCCATCCAGGCCCCAACAGCCTCCAGGCACCGGCACATCACTTCCGCCGCTTCGTTGACTGGGCATGGGGTGGAGATGTAAAGCTGGGTATCATCGGCATATTGATGATACCTCACCCCATGTCCTTGGATGATCTCACCCAGCGGTTTCATGTAGATGTTAAATAGCAAGGGGGAGAGGACCGACCCCTGAGGCACCCCACAAGGGAGAGACCTCGGAGTCGACCTCTGACCCCCCACTAACACCGACTGCGACCGGCCAGAGAGGTAGGAGGAGAACCACTGAAGCACAGTGCCTCCCACCCCCAACCCCTCCAACCGGTGCAGAAGGATACCATGGTCGATGGTATCGAAAGCCGCTGAGAGGTCGAGGAGCACCAGGACAGAGGATAAACCCCTGTCCCGGGCCCGCCAGAGATCATCCATCAACGCGACCAAAGCGGTTTCCGTGCTGTAACTGGGCCTGAAGCCCGACTGCCGGGGACCAAGATAATCGGCTTCTTCCAAGGACCGCTGGAGCTGGAGTGCCACCACCTTCTCGACAACCTTCCCCATGAAGGGAAGGTTGGAGACTGGACGATAGTTGTTAAGTACTGCTGGGTCCAGGGAAGGCTTCTTGAGGAGGGGGCGCACAAGCGCTTCTTTATAGAGTGATGGAAAAACTCCCCTCCCCAAGGAAGCGTTGGTAATCTCCTGGGCCCAGCTCCGTGTCACCTCCCTGCTGGCCGAAACCAACCAGGAGGGACACGGATCCAGTAAACAGGTGGCAGAACTCACAGCTCCAATGGCCTTGTCCACTTCATCAGGTGTCACCAGATCAAACTCTTCCCAGACAGGTGGACAAGTACGTGCCCCAGTCACCTCGACTGACTCAAACTTTCACCATAAAAATATTACTGACTATATACATACATAACATGATGAATTTTACAACTATCTGTGAGGGTGGTGTTGTTGTTAGTGGTGGTAGCGAACGCTCTAACCACTCACTCAGCTGGTAGCACAGCAACGTCCTCTGTGATCCACGACGGGTTCATTTTTAGAAATGACCGTATATCCACGTTGACTGTGGATAAGCGGATCCTTCTGTCAGTGATGACCCCTCCTGCAGTGCTGAACACATGCTCTGACAGGACGCTTGCCGTAGGGCAGGCCAGCACTTGGTGGAGGCATCGCTGAGAACCTTCATGCACGTGGACAGGTATTCGTCCACCATGTGGGTCACGTGATGCCTTCTGCTATGGGGCATCACATCAGAGAGTGGTGCATCTGTGTGGGTGTCAAATATGATGTCATGCATAATTGCAACGTCTTCCAATGACCACCCCCCTGTGGTGCTGCCAGTGTCCCCACTGTGTTGCCGACTGCGTCCTACTTCTGCTCCTGCTGCATGTGCCACCACTGGGCACTCCAATTGCAAACCCGAGCCTCCGAAACTGTAACTGGAAAAAGCAGGGAGAAGCCTCTGTGAGGCTCTCTAGGAATCTCCTGGGAGGAAACAGGGCTGGAAAAGGTGGGGAGAAGCCTCCGTGGGGCTCTCTAGGAATCTCCTGGGAGGAAACAGGGCCTCCACCCTCCCTGTGGTTTCCTCAATCACAGGCATTATTTGCTTTTACATTGATTCCTATGGGAAAAATTGCTTCTTCTTACAAACTTTTCTAGTTAGGAGCCTGGTCATGGAGCGAATTAAGTTCATAAGTAGAGGCACCACTGTACTACTTGACAAAATAAAATAAATAAATGAAATCCACCGACTGAAATCCCAATCATGGCAACTTCATGCAGAAACAGAAGGATTAATTACTGTTGTTCAGCTGTATAATTATTATCTCACAAATAGATTTGACAAGGGCAGCAGGTAGAGAAACCCGAAAGGAAAATTAAACATTAAAAGATGGGTGGGGGGACAACGGGGCACAGCTGTTCTGTCAGGCCCAGCAGCAAGTGTTCGGGTTTGTTCCTAACCAGATTTAAACCCGCAGAATTAGTCGAGACATATCTTCCAACAATAAATATAGTCCCCCTGACCCAATTTTGGAGAGAGCGATAATTACATCTTGTGTCGGGATAAACTTATTATAAGAGATAAAACAATGGATTTATAATAGAATAGACATAATTTTAGGGAGAACGAAGATGCTCTGCGGCAGCGACCAGAATAGATGCGCCAATATCTCTCTCGCTCTCCATCTTTTTTTTTTTTGCCTGAGAAAAGAGAATTAATAAAAAGGCAATTTACCCATCTCCGTTGAATAAAAATACAATTACCAACCTGAGCTTAATCTTTGCGGACTTTGTGGGAAAACGCAGATGGAAATTCTCATCTCTGGCTTGTTTAGAATGGAAGGTAGTGAAAAGGCAAGAAAAACCCGCGTCCGTAGGGCACGTCCTGGGAAATTGTCCTCTTGGAGTTGGGCGGCAGATAAACCCAATTATCCGAGAAATAAATCAGAGTCCAACCCTTGGCCTTCTCCCAAGAATACATCCGGAACCACCTTCTGCCGCACGAATCCCAGCGGCCGATAAGGTCCCACAGAGTTGGCCTTCTCTGGGTCCCGTCGACCAAACAATGTCATTTGGCGGGTCCCAGGGGAAGAACCTTCTCTGTGGCGGCCCCGGCCCTCTGGAACCAACTCCCCCCGGAGATTGGAATTTCCCCCACCTTCCCTGTCTTTTGTAAACTACTCAAGACTCATTTATACTGCTAGGCATGGGGGAGTTAAGATATTCCTTCCCCCTAGGCCATTACAAGTTATGCATGGTATGTTTGTGTGTATGCTTGGTTTTATAATAAGGGTTTTTATTTGTTTTATTAATTAGATTGTTACATGCTGTTTTTTATCATTGTTGTTAACTGCACCGAGTCTATGGAGAGGGATGGCATACAAATCCAATAAATAATAATAATAAAAAAGTTTCAATTTATTGACAGAGTCACATTGGATATGAACTGTAATTGAACTGCAGTCAACCTGATACTAACTTTTCCTGCAGTTCTCCACCCGGGTTAAGATTCATCCCTCATTCCCACTCCCACAAGTCCATCACGTGGACCACTCCGGTTGTCTCAACATCCATGATCCTTCTGTGTACTTCCGGCTGGTGCAGAACAAAGGATGACCTTGGATCTTCTGGAAAGAATTTGTTGTGGCTAGCATCTTTCCCTCTCATGCAACCACCCCTCCCCAATTCCCACAGTACTTTTTTACTTGTGTCAGGCCAAAGTCTCCAATTTAGCAAAATGGCTTCAGCCTGACACACAGCCTGAAATGACTCTGTTGGCCTCCAATCAAATCATCAAGGACTTCTCAGAGCTCGGTAAGGTCCTTCTAACTAAGCAGGTGAGTGGCAGGTGGTCCCCCAGAGTAGGGGTCTCCAACCTTGGCAACTTTAAGACTTGTGGACTTCAGCCCCCAGAATTCAACTCCCAGAACCCCAGAGTTGGATTTGGTGCGCAGAGGGCTTTCCTCTTGTTTGCTGTGATAGTTGAAGCATTCTGTCTTTATTTGGTGGCATATATATTTTTTGAAGTTGGCTACAGAGTCCATAAGGCCGGATTGATAGAGAAGGTTTTAGGCCACGTAGTGCATTTTCAATGTTGTCTTTGGTGAAGTCTATTTGTGTTAAATAATTGTAAGTATTTGTGTACAACTAGGGAATTTTGGGCTCGAGCCGTTGCTGTTCACAATGACTGAGCCAAGGAATGTGTTGAAGTTGTTAGCTTTGACCGTTACATCATAGCATTCTTTGTTGTTGGGTCCTTTTAGTGGTGGGAAGGTTCTCGAGTCCTTGAGTTTGTTATTTACAAAGTTGTAGAAGGCATGGTTGGGGGTTTACCTGAGGACCCTCTAAAAGGATGCAAATTACCAGCTCTCTGCTAGGAGTATCAATCCTTCTCTTCCCCACCATCCAGTCAGAGCTGAAGATGAAGAAGATTCTTGGATGAGAAGCTAAACGTCTTCCAAAAACCCCCAAGGAAGTCCAATTGCCTCTTGAAAAAATGCTCCTTTGGGACAATTGCTCCAGAAGAATCTGCAGGAGAAGTTAACAAAGTTACATGGCAGCTGGAACCACACAATTTAAACCTCCCCCCCATAAGCAACCTGTTCCGTCCCAGCGTCGAGCCCTCCAAATAAGATGCACATTACTGGATTAAATCCTAAGAGGTTTACTGTTTACAAAAGTCTTCTGCAGTTTGAGTCTTTTCAAAACGAAGGTAAAATCCAGCAGAGCCTTCACTGCACTGATTATAAAGTCTTATCAGCTGGCCAGAGTCCCAAGAATAGGTAAACACAACAGTAATTACTAGATTGTAGCCAAATTCAGTATTGTACACTTACAGAGATTGGCTGGAAGCCCAGATTAATTAATGCAGCCAGGAATGTGGGTTTTTTAAAACACGAGCCAGAGACAAGAGCTGCAACAAGATTTCTGAAGCGAACTACGGTATTTTTCGGAATATAAAATGTACTGGAGAATAAGACACACCTTAGTTTTTGGGGAGGAAAATAGGAAAAAGAATCTCCCTACCAGGTATTCATCTGGCTAGCGTCCTTAGTCTGCTCAGCTTCCGCACATTACTTTATCCCCTGCTTAAGGCTTAAAAAAAACCGTTATTCAGAGAGAGTAAGAATGAAAGAGCTTGCAAGTCAGTAAGAGCTGGGAACATCATTAGCCCCTAGAAAGAAACATTTGGAGCAAGTAGAGCAATGGGAAAAAAACTGCAAAGACTTGGGGCTTGGAAAACATTCTTCACAGAGAGTAACAATGAAAGAGCTTGCAAGACGGTAAGAATATTGTTTTATTTAGAATATTGCTGGGAATATTGTTAGTACCTGGTTAGGGCTGAAAAGAAACATTTGGAGCAAGTAAACCAATAAAACCCCCCAAAAAAGACAGGGTTTGGAAAACATTCCTCACAGAGAGAAACAATGAAAGAGCTTGCAAGTGGGTAAGAGCTGGGAACATTGTTAGCACCTGGTTAGGGCTGGAAAGAAACTTATTTGGAGCAAGTAGAGCAATGAAAAAAAACCTGCAAAGACTTAGGGCTCTCTTAGGGCAGAGAGAAACAATGAAAGAGCCTGCAAGGTAAGAGCTGGGAAGATCGTTAGCTGCTAGTTAGGGCTGGAAAAAAAAGAGCTACATTCAGAGTATAAGACACAGCCAAATTATCAGCCTCTTTTAGGGAGGAAAAAGATGTGTCTTATACTCTGAAAAATATTCTCTGCGCTGTTGTTTATCCTGTTGTTCTCTGCGCTGAAGCATTGCATGACTCCTCATTAAATAGCCTGAGGGTGTGGCCTAGTAGGCAGCAGTGCTACCACTCTTGCCTCCTAGAGGCCCTGTGAACCCTAGCATCCAGAAGCTGCTCCTCCTCTTCTCCTGAGTCACTCATCTCAGGAGGTGCGGAAGGCCCTGGCTGCTGTTCAGCCACTGACACTATGTCCTCTTTGCTATCAATCTCAGGTGCCATGAACATAGGTCGCTTGTGTCCTCTGGATCCATTGTCTCAAAGTCCTCTGGATCCATTGCTAATTGTGCAGGACATGAACGGACAACCTGTGCAAAAAAAAAAAGAGTAACAGGGTTTGATCTTAGAAACATATAAACATAGAAGACTGATGGCAGAAAAAGACCTCATGGTCCATCTAGTCTGCCCTTATACTATTTCCTGTATTTTATCTTACAATGGATCTATGTTTATCCCAGGCATGTTTAAATTCATTCACTGTGGATTTACCAACCACGTCTGCTGGAAGTTTGTTCCAAAGATCTACTACTCTTTCAGTAAAATAATATTTTCTCATGTTGCTTTTGATCTTTCCCTCAACCAACTTCAGATTGTGCCCCCTTGTTCTTGTGTTCACTTTCTTATTAAAAACACTTCCCTCCTGAACCTTATTTAACCCTTTAACATATTTAAATGTTTTGATCATGTCCCCCCTTTTCCTTCTGTCCTCCAGACTATACAGATTGAGTTCATGAAGTCTTTCCTGATACGTTTTATGCTTAAGACCTTCCACCATTCTTGTAGCCTGTCTTTGGACCCGTTCAATTGTGTCAATGTCTTTTTGTAGGTGAGGTCTCCAGAACTGAACACAGTATTCCAAATGTGGTCTCACCAGTGCTCTATATAAGGGGATCACAATCTCCCTCTTCCTGCTTGTTATACCTCTAGCTATGCAGCCAAGCATCCTACTTGCTTTTCCTACTGCCCGACCACACTGCTCACCCATTTTGAGACTGTCAGAAATCACTACCCCTAAATCCTTCTCTTCTGAAGTTTTTGCTAACACAGAACTGCCAATGCAATACTCAGATTGAGGATTCCTTTTCCCCAAGTGCATTATTTTACATTTGGAAACATTAAACTGCAGTTTCCATTGTTTTGACCATTTATCTAGTAAAGCTAAATCATTTACCATATTACAGATGCCTCCAGGAATATCAACCCTATTGCACACTTTAGAGTCATTGGCAAATAGGCAAACCTTCCCTACCAAACCTTCCCCTATGTCACTCACAAACATATTAAAAAGAATAGGACCCAGAACAGACCCTTGTGGCACACCGCTTGTAACCTGTCTCTGCTTAGAATACTCGCCATTAACAATAACTCTCTGATGTCTACGCTTGTAGTTGCTGTTGCCATCTTGATTTTGTGCACCCTCCTTGCAAACTCCCTAAAATAAATAAATAAATATTCTCTGCTGTTGTCCATCATCCAGCTCCCTGACTCCCCTTACCCCTCCATGGAAGTCTCAAAATGAAAGAATGAAAGACGGTTGCATTGCAGAGACGAAGCGCGCTCTTTTATTTATTGACTCTTCTGGTTGTGTGGAACCGCCTTTCTCCGAATGTGCCAGGATGAAAAGACCTGGCAGCGCTTTGCGAGAGACCCTCTTCTCCTGAGAGTGATAAGGACCCCTATCTGGCATCGCACCTGCCAACTCGCTGGCATGGATAGCGACACAATTATTTCCTGTCCTTTCTTCCGAAGCGTCACCAATAAAGGACAGCAATTTTCAAGACACCTGCGTTATACAAAAGAGAATTTAAAAATGCATCTTCTGCCACTTTGGCTCCTTTAGGGGGGAGGGCAAGGTGGGGGAAATGGGGGATGCTTTGCAAACATCAGAATTAATCAAAGCAGGAAACTTGCCAGTGAGGGGCTGATGCAGAGAAGGAAGCACCATCCAGAGGCAGCTTCTCCCCAGAAGTCCCACTGAAGCCTGAAATGACACAAGAAGGATAGAAAAGGACAGAATGACAGAAAGATAGAAAGATGGAGAAAGATAGAAGGGCAGAATGTTAGAAAGATAGAAAGATAGAGAAAGATAGAAGGACAGAATGACAGAAAGATAGAAATATAGAGAAGGATAGAAAAGGACAGAATGACAGAAAGATAGAAAGATGGAGAAAGATAGAAGGGCAGAATGTTAGAAAGATAGAAAGATAGAGAAGGATAGAAGGACAGAATGACAGAAAGATAGAAAGATGGAGAAAGATAGAAGGGCAGAATGTTAGAAAGATAGAAAGATAGAGAAAGATAGAAGGACAGAATGACAGAAAGATAGAAATATAGAGAAGGATAGAAGGACAGAATGACAGAAAGATAGAAAGATAGAGAAAGATAGAAGGACAGAAGGACAGAAAGATAGAAAGATAGAGAAAGATAGAAGGACAGAATGACAGAAAGATAGAAAGATAGAGAAAGATAGAAGGACAGAATGACAGAAAGATAGAAAGATAGAGAAAGATAGAAGGACAGAAGGACAGAAAGATAGAAAGATAGAGAAAGATAGAAGGACAGAATGACAGAAAGATAGAAAGATAGAGAAAGATAGAAGGACAGAATGACAGAAAGATAGAAAGATAGAGAAAGATAGAAGGACAGAATGACAGAAAGATAGAGAAAGATAGAAGGACAGAATGACAGAAAGATAGAAAGATAGAGAAAGATAGAAGGACAGAATGACAGAAAGATAGAAAGATAGAGAAAGATAGAAGGACAGAATGACAGAAAGATAGCAAGATAGAAGGACAGAATGACAGAACGATAGAAAGATAAGGATAGAAGGATAGAATGACAGAAGGGTAGAAAGATGGAAAAGGATAGAAGGGCAGAATGTCAGAAAGATAGAAAGATAGAGAAGGATAGAAGGGATAGAGAAGGATAGAAAGATATAGAAGGATAAAAAGATAGAATGACAGAAGGACAGAAAGTTATAGAAGGATAGAAGAATAGGGTAGAATGAAAGAAGGATAGAAAGATAGAGAAGGATAGAATGATAGAATGACAGGATAGAAAGATAGAGAAGGATAAAAGGATAGAATGACAGATATAGAAGGATAGAAGAATAGGGTAGATTGACAGAAGAATAGAAAGATAGAGAAGGATAGAGAGATAGAGACGGATAGATGGGTAGATGGGTAGAGAAAGTTAGGGAAGGATAGAATGATAGAAAGATAGATGGGTAGAGAAAGACAAAGAAGGATAAAATGATAGAATGACAGAAGGATAGGATGGCAGAATGATAGAGGGATAGAGAAGGATAGAATGACAGATCTAAAGATAGACAGGTAGAGAAAGATGAAGGATGAAATGATAGAATGACAGAATGATAGAATGGCAGAATGTTAGAAGGATAAACAGGTTGCTATGTATTGAGTGACATCACCAAATTTTCATGCCGGTCACGGATAAACAATGGAACTGCAGCTACAGCGTGCGGCCTCGTCTTTGTCCAACTTTGTGTCCGAATGATCAAACATCTGACAACTCCAAATCTCAACCAAAATATGTTCTGTCCTACACATTGTCAAAAAGAATCAGAACACCAAATACAAGCTGAATAAACAAGACCTTTCAGATGACCCTCACTCCATAAAAGACCTTGGAATACACATATCAAATGGCCAAAGCCCAGTGCAACAACATTGCCAAAAAGGCTTCAAGAGTTATTAACCTAATCCTATGTAGCTTCTGCTCCAGTAACCTTACACTACTAACAAGAGCATACAAAACCTTTGCCAGACCAATCCTGGAATACAGCTGATCTGTCTGGAACCCATACTGCATTTCAGACATAAACACTCTAGAAAACGTCCAGAGATACTTTACTAGAAGAGCCCTCCACTCCTCCACTCGCAACAGAATACCCTACGCAGCTAGAGTTACAATCCTAGGTTTAGAAAGCTTAGAACTACATCGCTTTAAATACAACCTAAGCCTAGCTCATAAAATCATCTGCTTAGAACTATGTTGCCTTAAACACAACCCAAGCATAGCCCATAAAACCATCTGCTACAACGTCCTTCCGGTCAATGACCTGGTTGCAAAGAGTCGGAACAGCCACAGATAAAGCCCTCCCCTGTGGGCACGGCAGCCGACATTGGTTAGCCAATGGGACCTGGAGAAGATGAACTGTGGGCCCTTATTGGTCGCTGGGAGCTATGCGGTAGAAGGCGGTCTCGAAGATAGTCTGGCCCTAAGCCATGTAGGGCTTTAAAGATGATGAGCAACACGTTCACCAACACCAGACTATCTCCGGGACCGCCTTCTGCCGCATGAATCCCAGCGGCCGATAATGTCCCACAGAGTTGGCCTTCTCCGGGTCCCGTCGACTAAACAATGTCATCTGGCGGGCCCCAGGGGAAGAGCCTTCTCTGTGGCGGCCCCGGTCCTTTGGAATAAACTCCCCCCAGAGATCAGAACTTCTCCCACCCTCCTTGTCTTTCGTAAATTGCTTAAGACCCACCTATATCGCCAGGCATGGTGGAATTGAGACATCTCCCCCAGGCTTATATAGTTTTATGTATGGTATGCCTTTGCTGTATGGTTTTCAAATGTCGGGTTTTTAGATACTTTCTTTTATATATTACATTTGTTACATTGCACACTGTTGTTATTATTGTTGTGAGCCGCCCTGAGTCTGAGGAGAGGGGCGGCATACAAATCTAATAAATTATTATTATTATTACCACTCGGTAGCCAGTGCAGTCCATGGAGAATTGGTGTAGTTTGGGTGTACCTACATGTATCCACAACAGCTCACATGGTTGAAGTCCACAAGACAATTATGCCCTGAAAAACCAGAAAGTCCTGCTGCTTCTTGAGAAAAAAGTAGGGCCTTTCAGACAACCATGACCTGGATGATTGAGAACCTCCATAGACCTCTATGGTCTCTGATTCTCCTTCCCTAAAAGGGAACTGGTCACCCAGAACAGGCCTGCAGGCCGGCTTATGTGTAAACTCGATAATAGCAGAGTGGTAAGTTTATTAAAGGTTGCTACGAAGGAGTTGAAGGAAGAAGGCTTGACAAGACCGAAGATGACAAATTGCATGTCCTGTGCTCTGGAACAGCTGCCTTCGGTGTGACATCCCTGGGAATAATTGAAGAGATATGTCTTTCTTATTCTCTCATAGAATAGAATAGAGTAGAGTAGAATAGAGTAGAATAGAATAGAATAGAATAGAACGGCCAAGTGTGATTGGACACACAAGGAATTTGTCTTGGTGCAGATACTCTCAGTGTCCATAAAAGAAAAAGAGACATTTGTCAAGAATCATGTGGTCCAACACTTAATGATTGTCATAGGGGTCAAACAAGCAATGAAGAAACAATAAATATTAATAAAAATCTTAGGATACAAGCAGCAAGTTACAGTCATACAGTCCTAGGTAGGAGGAAAAGGATGATAGGAATGATGAGAAAAAACTACTAGTAATAGTAGTGCAGACTTAGTAAATAGTCTGACAGTGTTGAGGGAATTATTTGTTTAGCAGAGAGATGGCATTTGGGAAAAAACTGTTCTTGTGTCTAGTTGTCTTGGTGTGCAGTGCTATGTAGCGACATTTTGAGGGTTGGAGTTGAAGCAGTTTGTGTCCAGGATGCGAGGGGTCAGTCAATATTTTCACAGGCCTCTTTTTGATTCGTGCAGTATACAGGTCCTCGGCAGTATAGGGTCAGCGGCAGTCAAGATCCTCAATTGTCGACTTTCTTGGCTTGATATCCAATGAATTTCTCTGCTGATGTCTAAAAAAATCAAACATAGATTAACAGAATGTAACATATTAAGACAGTTGGAAGGGACCTTGGAGGTAATCTAGTCCAACCCCCCTGTCTGCCCAAGCAGGAGACCCTACACCATTTCTGACCAATGGCAGTCCAGTATCTTCTTGAAAGCCTCCAGTGATGAAACTCCCACAACTTCTGAAGGCAACTTCTGTCCCATCAGTTGATTGTTCTCACTGTCCGAAAATTCCTCCTTATTTCCAGGTTGAATCTCTCCTTGGTCAGTTTCCATCCATTAATCCTTGTTTGGCCTTTGGGTGCTTTGGAGAACAGGTTGACCCCCTCTTCTCTGTGGTAGCCCCTCCGATATTGGAAGGCTGCTGTTATGTCTCCCCTGGTCCTTCTCTTCACTAGCCATGCCCAGTTCCTGCAACCAATCATTGTATGTTTTGAACCTCCGGTCCCCTATAAGTTCCATCTTATACCACTGCAGATGAATAGTTGCCCAATCCCTTCTTAATAAATTTCCAGTGCTGGAGCACACACAAATTCTGGAGGCATGTTTTTCAACTGATTGATTGTACTTGCAGGAAATTCCTCCTTGTTTCCAGGTTGAATCTCTCCTTGGTCAGTTTCCATCCATTATTCCTTGTCTGGCCTGCTTTGGAAAATAGCTTGGCCCCTTCCTCTCTCTCTCTCTTTTTTTTTTAAGAATGTATTGGTAGTATACCAATATGTACCTGAGTCGCTTCGAGAAGGGAAGTATAGCAATCTAATTAATAAATAACAATAAATAAACTTTATTATTTATCTATCTATCTATCTATCTATCTATCTATCTATCTATCTATCTATCTATTTATTTATTGTTAGAGTTGAAAGAGACCATGAAGGCCATCGAGTTCAACCCCCTGCCCAAGCAGGAACCCTATAGTACACCAGTCAAGTGGCAGTTCCATCTTCTCTTAAAAATGTCCAGTGTTGGAGTTCACAACGTCCGCTGGTAGGTTGTTCCATGTTGAATCTCTCCTTGGTCAGCTTCCAGCCGTTGTTCCTCGTCGGGCCCTCTGGTGCCCTGAAGAATAAAGTGATCCCCTCCTCTCTGTGACATCCCCTCGTATACTTATAGACTGCTATCATGTCCGCTCTGGCCCTCCTTTTCTCTAGGCTATCCATGCCCAGTTCCCTCAGTCTCTCTTCGTAAGTCTTGGTTTCCAATCCCTTAATCATCTTGGTTGCTCTTTTTTGCACCTTCTCCAGAGTTTCAATGTCTCTTTTGAAGTGTGGTGACCAGAACTGAATACAGTACTCCAGGTGTGGTTGGACTAGGGCGTAGTAGAGTGGTATTAGGACTTCCCTGGTCTTGGAGTGTTTAGATTTAATGCTGTTTATATATATATAAGATGGGTACTAATAAGAGGGAAACATTAGGACAGGGACGGTAGGCATGCTGGTGCACTTATACACGCCCCTTACTGACCTCAGGTGAGGTCAACAGTGGACAGTCTAAGGGAAAAGTTTTGGGGGTTTAGTGACAAAACTACAGAGTCAGGTAGTGAGTTCCAGGCATTAATTACTTCATTGCTGAAGTCATATTTTCTACAGTCAAGTTTGCAGCAGTTGTGTGCTTATGTATTGTTGTGGTTGAAGCTAAAGTAGTCATTGACAGCAAGGACGTTGTAGCAGATGATTTTATCAGTTATGCTTAGGTTGTATTGAAGGTGATGTAGTTCTAAGCTTTCTAAACCTAGGATTGTAATTCTAGTTGCATGGGATATTCTGTTGCGAGTGGAGGAGTGGAGGGCTCTTCTAGTAAAGTATCTCTAGACATTTTCGAGTATTTATGTCCAAAATGCAGTGTGGGTTCCAGACAGATGAGCTGTATTCAAGGATTGGTGAAAGTTTTGTATGCTCTGATTAGTAGTGTGAGATTACCGGAGCAGAAGCTAGGTAGGATTAGGTTAACAACTGTTGAAGACTTTTTGGCGATGTTGTTGCAGTGGGCTTTGGCACCTAGGTCAGTTGATATGAGTATTCCAAGATCTTTGACCGAGTAAGGGTCATCTGCAAGGTCTTGTTTATTCTAGTATGCATTTTATATTTAACGTTAAACATGGGCATCAACTATCTCGTAGACACTTTCATTTTACAGTTTATTGGTCCTATATCTTTGTTCACTCCTAGTCCTCGGAGAGGGGCGGCATACAAATCTAATAAATTATTATTAAATTATTATTATTATTATTATTATTATTATTATTATTATTATTATTATTTCCTATGCATGTATTGTTTACATTAGTATCATTCTTATTCACTTTTACTAATGTAGTTGTTCTGTCCCCTAAGAATCAGATGCATACCACTGGAATTAGCTAATAAAGGTTTTACTATATAGAAAAATATTATACAGATAGAGAGTTTTTTCAAAAAGAAGGTGAAGTCTAGCAAAAGCTTCACCTTACTGATTACAAAGTCTTATCAGCTGGCAGAGTCCCAGGAACAGATAAAACATGACAATAATTACCAAGTGGAAGCAAGATTCAGTAGCATAGAATTACAGAAGTTGGCTGGAAGCCTGGAGCTCATTAAGGAAGCCAAGAACGTGGTTCTTTAAATCACAGGCCAAAAAACAAGACCTGCAACAAGATTTCTGAAATGAACTGCGTTGTTCTCTGCACTGAAATGCCGCATGACTCCCCCTTAAATAGCCTGAGGGTGTGGCCCAGTAGCCAGCAGTGCTACTCAGGAGGAAGCTTCCTCCTGAGTAACCACTCTTGCCTCCTAGAGGCCCTGTGAACCCAAGCATCCAGAAGAGGCTCCTCCTTTTCTCCTGAGTCACTCATCTCAGGAAGTGCAGAAGGCCCTGGTTGCTCTTCAGGATGCCTGTACCGCCCCTCCACAGTCCTCCAGGTCTATTACTAATTGCACATGATGTGAACGGGCCACAACAATAGTATTTTATGTTCTAATTATTGTTAAATTAGAACATTCTTTTTCAACAAGCATTCTTTTATTTGATTAATCCATAATAACTAGATGTATGAATATCCCGATGATTCTTTCCAGTCTTTACAGAAAGTGGGTTATTATTGCTCTCTCTCTCTGCGAGAACTAATTATAGCAATTTTTTATATTTATTTTGCTTTACCCAATTATACCATCTGTCCCAGGTTCTAGAGAACTCCGATTTGTCTTTAACTTGAAATTCGAGGGATAACTGACTCAATTCTTTGCATTCTAATAGATTTCTGACAATATTTAACATAGCCGGGTTTAGTTCTGATTTCCAGTTTTGCGCAAATATAATTCTGGCCTTTTGTGACTTTCTGACAAACAAGGAGAATGGGGAAGCTGGACTTAGTTATTAACCACTGTGTTCCTTACTTAACAACTGCAGTGATTCACTTAGAGGTTGTGGCAAGAAAGGTGGGAAAACGGGAGAAAACTCAGCACCAATCTCACTTAGCAACAGAAATTTCCTTCCTTCCTTCCCTCCTTCCTTCTTTCCTTCCTTCCTTCCTTCCTTCCATCCTTCCATCCCTCCCTCCCTCCCTCTTTCTTTCTTCCCTCCCTCCCTTCCTTTCCTCTCTCCCTCCTTCTCTCCGTATTTTTCCCACCTGCTCTTCTATCCTTCCTTCTTTTCTACCTCTCCCCCTCTCTCTGTACCATTCCCTCTCCCTCCCTCCCTTCTCCCCTCCCTCCCTCCCTTCTCCCCTCCCTCCCTCCCACCCTTTCCTCTTTCCCTGCTTCTCTCCTTCCCTTAACCTCTCCCTCCCTCCTTCCCTCCCTTCCTTTCCTCCTTCTCTCCTTTCTTTTCCCTCTCCCTCCCTCCCTTCTATCCTTCCTCCCTTCCTTCCTCCCTCCTCCCCTCCCTCCCTTCCTTTCCTCTCTCCCTCCTTCTCTCCTTCCCTTTCCCTTTGCCTCTCCCTCCCTCCCTCTCTTCTATTCTTCCTTCCCTCCCCCTTCCTTTTCCCTTTCTCCTTCTCTCCATTCCTTTCCTTCTCCCTCCCTTCCTCCATAATATCCTTCTTTCCTTCCCCTCCCTCCCTTCTGTCCTTTCTTCCTTCCCTCACCCTCCTTCCCTCCCTCCTTCTTTCCCTCCTTCCTCCCTTTCCTCCCTTCCTTTACTCTCTCCCTCCTTCTCTCTTTCTTTCCCCCTCTGCTTCCCTCCCTTGTATCCATCTTTCCTTCTCCCTCCCTCCTTTCTATCCTTCCTTTCTTCTCCCTCTGTCCCTCCCTCCCTCCCTTCTATCTTCCTTCCTTCCTTTCCCCTCCTTCTTTCCTTCCCTGACAGAGGCTTCTGACACTAAACCGTCTTGATTCAGGCTCTGCTCAGTTTGAGACTCTTTTTGGCATCTTTCAACATGTCAACCTGTGCGAAATATTCTGGGCAACAGATTGTCGAGAACAGGAACAGACCTTTGGACTTGAGCAAACTCAGCAAGCGTCCTTGGAGAAAGAAGACTTGCCCACCTTCTCCTGAGACTTCCCACCGGCCACCAGCTGTCTCCTTCACTGGTGCCAACTTCCAAAGGGCAGGCAGCACCGAGCTTCGTCTCTCAGCAGGTGTTTCGCCTGTGCCAACCAGCTGTACCAAATGTGACATCTCAGGCTGCCTCCTGTCATTTAACCAAAGCTGAGTGACGCCATCAAGGAATGCACTCAGGCCGTCTCCATAGGGGCTGTTGAAATAGGGCACCCCCTACTCTTTGTGTGGGATGCACCATCCTGGTCACCAATTGTATTTTGACCACACCGTGCCCTCTGTCGTCACTCACCTGGAGACATCCTCTTGGTGGGAGGAGACCTTTGAAGGACTTTGTGATACCTGCTGAAAAAGATTTGGGAGTCGAAAGAATCGAAACGGAAGTGAGGGATTACTGACAAACAGATAAAGAAGAATTAGAGCTCCATTCCTCTATGGACATCTGCAGTACATGGTGTCTGTTGAGGAGTATGCAGAATGACCCTTGAGTTATCAAGGATGGACATGTGCAAAGGAAAACGTGGAATTCCAGCAGATAGTCAGGAGATATGAGTAATGGCTCAGTCATACAAACCAGATACATTAAAGTGTATAAAATAGTATTTACTTTAGCAAATATCGTACTCAAGTTAAACAGTCCAGTCATACACAGTCAAATCAATCAATAACTCTCAGTACATTAACAATGCTACAAGCCTTGCTTGTACAGCTTACAAATACATAAACTATCATCCAACGCACAGTTCTCACTACAGCAGTCACAATGAATCAGCCATACCAAACAGAGCAATAACAGAGACACACAGAGAGAATCATGCTTCATGGCTCCCTCTCATGGCCATCTCCAAAACTAACTCTTAAAGCTATAGTCCTTCAATACGTTACTGTGACTGTGAGAGAGATCTTGGAGTCTTAGTGGACAACCAACTAAACATGAGCCAGAAATGTGTAGCGGAGGCTATAAACACCAATACAATCCTGAGTTGCATCAACAGAGAGATACACTAAGACTAGGGAGGTACTAGCATCACTGTATAAAGCCCTAGTTAGACCACACCTAGAGTACTGCAAAGGGAGAACTTTCTGAACAGTAAGAGAGATCAACCAGTGGAACAGAAGTTGCCTTCAGAAGTTGTCAGAACTTCAATCCTGGAGACCTTCAAGAAGAGATTGGACTGCCATCTGTCTAGAGTGGCATAGGGTTTCCTGGATCAGCAGGGGGTTGGACTCGATGACCTACAAGGTCTCTTCCAACTCTAATTATAAACTATCTATCTATCTATCTATCTATCTATCTATCTATCTATCTATCTATCTATCTATCTATCTATCTATCTACCTACCTACCTACCTATACCTACCTACCTACCTAACTAACTAACTAACTAACTAACTAACAAATAAATGCTATTGAAACCTGTTCTGTCGGGTTCTCTGGTAGACTCCTCCCGAAAATTCACATGTACAAATTTCAGACACACACGTTTGAAAATTCAAAACAATGTTCTTTATAATGAAAATTCACTTAAACCAAGCCCTCTTTTTGTAGAGCAAAGAGCCCTCATCTCCAAAAAAACCTGGTAATTTGTACAAGTCCCTTATCAGTTCTGTGATACTTAGCTTGCAGCTGTGAGGCAATTCACAGTCCTTCTTCTTTCACAAAGTGAAACACACTTTGCTCTGGTTTAGTTTCAAAGTGGGGAAAAATCAGCACACAAAAGGTCAAAGTCAGTAAAGCAGTCACGAAACACAAGGATCAGATAATCCTCCACAATGGCCAAACCCACAGGCTGCTCTTTATAGCAGCCTCACTAATGACCACAGCCCCACCCAACCACAGGTGGCCTCATTTTCTTTGATAATCATCTCTCAGTTGTTGCTGCCTATGCATCGCTCTCCGCATGCGTGGCTGTATCATTAACTCTTGTTCCGAATCCAAGGAGGAGCTAGAGAATTGATCTCCTTCTGAGCTGTCTGCCCCAATCTCCTCCTCCCTGTCACTCATGTCTTCTTGGTCAGAGGAGCCTTCATCAGCAGATTCCACCAGGGGCAAAACAGGCCTGCAGCATGTGGATGTCTCCCCCACATCCACAGTCCTTGGGGCAGGAGCAGGGCCAGAGCTAACCACAACAAAACCCAGCTAAGCTCTGGTGTCTCTTCCTGTTTACTTTACTTTCTGCAAGTAGATCACGGCGTGTCTTTGAAATGAAAAACTCCAGCTAATGTACAATTTTCAATTCGATATAAATGAAGCTGCAATGCACAAGACAATTTATAGAGAATGAAGCCCTGGATCGATCCTGGAGTCCAGGAGGACTGCAGCTTTTTGATAGCAGGAGGGGGTAAGAAGGACCACTTTACCATTAAAAATTGACTCTCTTCTTTACTCCTCTGAACATCCCAAAGTCTTGAGCAATTCCTACAACATTACTCCCCACCCTACGTCTTCATCTGCAACTGGGACTTCTTGATTCTCTCCTCGAGAAAGTTCTCAAAAAGCAGCTTGGGAGAACTTGAAAAAGCAGGCTATAATTAAGGGAGCCAAAGTGGGCTTTTTCACCAATAAATCAAGCCAGAGTAACCTCATTCCTCTTTCCTCCCCTTTTTGAGTTACTGACAGAACAGCTGGAAACCTGAGACTATGCGCAGCCTGATAATGCTCATAATCTCCTCCTCCTCCTCCTCCTCCTTCCTCCTCCTCTTCCTCCTGTTCTTCTTCCTCCTCCTCCTCCTCTCCTCCTCTTCTTCTCTTCTCTTCCTCCTCTTCCTCAATCCTCTTCCTCCTCTTCCTTCTTTCTCTTCCTCCTCTCCTCCTCCTCCTCCTCTCTTCCTTTCCTCTTCCTTCTCTTTCCTCTTCTTCCTCCTCCTCCTCTTCCTCTTCCTCCTCCTCCTATTCTTCCTCCTGTTCTTTCTCTTCTCTTCCTCTCGTCCTCCTCTTCTCCTCCTCCTTCTCTTCCTTCCTTCTCTTCCTTCTCTCCTCTCCTCCTCCTCCTCCTCCTCCTCCTCTCCTCCTCTTCCTCCTCCTCTTCCTCTTCCTCCTCCTCCTATTCTTCCTCCTGTTCTTTCTCTTTCTCTTCCTCTTCCTCCTATTCTTCCTCTTCCTCTTCCTCCTCTTCCTCCTCTTCTACTCCTCCTCCTCTTCTTCCTTTTCCTCTTCCTCCTCTTCCTCTTCTTCCTCCTCCTCCTCCTCCTCTTCCTTCTGTTCTTCCTCTTCCTCCTCCTCTTCTTCCTCCTGTTCTTTCTCTTTCTTCCTCCTCTTCCTCCTGTTCTTCCTCTTTCTCTTCCTCCTCTTCCTCCTCTTCCTCCTGTTCTTCCTCTTCCTCCTCTTCCTCCTCTTCCTCCTCTTCCTCCTCTTCCTCCTCTTCCTCCTCTCCTCCTCTTCCTCCTCTTCCTCCTCTTCCTCCTCTTCTCTTCCTCCTCTTCCTCCTCTTCCTCCTGTTCTTCCTCTTCCTCCTCTTCCTCCTGTTCTTCCTCTTCCTCCTCTTCCTCCTGTTCTTCCTCTTTCTCTTCCTCCTCTTCCTCCTCTTCCTCCTGTTCTTCCTCTTCCTCCTCTTCCTCCTCTTCCTCCTCTTCCTCCTCTTCCTCCTCTTCCTCCTCTTCCTCCTCTTCCTCCTCTTCCTCCTCTTCCTCCTCTTCCTCCTCTTCCTCCTCTTCCTCCTCTTCCTCCTCTCCTCTTCCTCCTGTTCTTCCTCTTCCTCCTCTTCCTCCTGTTCTTCCTCTTCCTCCTGTTCTTCCTCTTCCTCCTCTTCCTCCTCTTCCTCCTCTTCCTCCTCTTCACCCTCTTCCTCCTCTTCCTCCTCTTCCTCCTCTTCCTCCTCTTCCTCCTCTTCCTCCTCTTCCTCCTCTTCCTCCTCTTCCTCCTCTTCCTCCTCTTCCTCCTGTTCTTCCTCTTCCTCCTCTTCCTCCTGTTCTTCCTCTTCCTCCTCTTCCTCCTGTTCTTTCTCTTCCTCTTCCTCCTCTTCCTCCTCTTTCTTCTCCTCCTCCTCTTCTTCCTTTTCCTCCTCTTTCTCTTCTTCTTCTTCCTCCTCCATAACGAAGCAGTGGAAGTGATGTGCCGGTGCCTGGAGGCTGTTGGGGCCTTGATGGGTGTCAACAAACTCAAACTCAACCCAGACAAGATGGAGTGGCTGTGGGTCTTGCCGCCCAAGGACAATTCCATCTGTCTGTCCATCACCCTGGGGGAGGGGAACTACAGACCCCCTCAGAGAGGGTCCACAACTTGGGCGTCCTCCTCAATCGAGGGGGGCGGTTGCCTAGGTGCGCCTGGTGCACCAGTTGTGGCCCTATTTGGACAGGGAGTCACTGCTCAGTCACTCATGCCCTCATCACCTCGAGATTCGATTACTATAATGCTCTCTACATGGGGCGACCTTTGAAGAGTGTTTGGAAACTTCAGATCATGCAGAACGTGGCTGCGAGAGCCATCGTGGGGCTTCCAAGATTCGCTCATGTTTCTACAACACTCCGTGCCCTGCATTGGCTGCCAATCAGTTTCCGGTCACAATTCAAAGTGTTGGTTATGACCTTTAAAGCCCTACATAGCATTGGACCAGAGTATCCCTGGAACCGCCTGCTACCGCACAAATCCCAGCGACCGATAAGGTCCTACAGAGTTGGCCTTCTCCGGGTCCCGTCGACTAAACAATGTCATTTGGCAGGCCCCAGGGGAAGAGCCTTCTCTGTTGTGGCGACAGATGGAAAATAGTCGAGGAGAGAAGCAACCTGGGACTAAGGACAAACTCCCCAACATCGAGAACCGTCGCTCAGTGAAACAGTTACATGTGATCCATCGTCGGAAATTTTTAAGAAGAGACTGGACATCCACTTGTCTGAAATGGTATAGACTCCATATACACACGAGGTTGGACTAGATGACCTCCAAGTTCCCTTCCAACTCTGTTATTCTGTTAAAACTCACAAATGGGTAAATAACTAATTTGGAAGAAGACCTTCTCTTTGAACTGGTCCATTTTTGCTTCTTTGCCGAACCATTTCCTGGAACGGCGTCGGTTTTTCTGCCAAGAGTCAACGTTTTTCTGCCTATCCAACCGAGTCTCCAAGATTTCTCTGGAAGCTTTGCTTCCTTGGACACTTTTCAAGGACTTTGTTCCAAGGATCTGCTCCGCTTTACTGGGAAATGAAGACAGTACGGAGCACAGGGGTATGGAATTACAAGCTTTCCTTTAAAAGAACACGAAGTAGTTCAGTTGACAAGGAAAATATCGTCAAAGACTCCACCAGAGCCTTCCATTTGGCCATCTACCAAACACGTAAAGTTTCTCGCCGAAGGTCAAACTCTGCTGAAATTTGGGCAAGGGACTTAATACATATTCTCAAAGTTATCTTCCTCATGAATTCCTTCTTAATTATGTATATGCACACCAGGAAGCCCAGAGGGCAGCAGGCACATTTTTAGAAATCAGAATCATAATTATCCAAGAAAGCTCCTTGGAGAACCAGTAGCAAGGTGAGCGAGGTCTGTCTCCATCCTTTGCATAAATGCTGGGGAAGCTTTTTAACAAGCCTGGGATCAGACCCAGCCATGCTGGGAAGAGAGGAGGGAAGGCAGGCCCCGCCTCCTGATTGAAGCTCCACCCCTAATTAACAGAATAACAGAGTTGGAAGGGACCTTGGAGGTCTTCTAGTCCAACCCTACTTCAGACAGAGGGTTATCCAACATCTCCTTAAAAACTTCCTGTGTTGGAGGATTCACAACGTCTGGTAGCAAGATAATCACCAATGTCTGATGATGGATAAAGAAGGAGGAGGAGGAGGAGGAGGAGAGGAGGAGGAAGAAGAAGAAGAGGAAGAAGAAGAAGAAGAAGAAGGAGGAGGAGAAGAAGGAGAAGAAGAAAAAGAAGGAGAAGGAGAAGGAGAAGGAGGAGAAGAAGAAGAAGAAGAAGAAGAAGAAGAAGAAGAAGAAGAAGAAGAAGAAGAAGAAGAAGAAGAAGAAGAAGAAGAAGACTATCCAGTCTCTTCTTAAAAACCTCCAGAGTTGGAGCACCCACAACTTCTGGTGGTAATCCGTTCCACTAGTTAATTGTTCTAACTGTCAGGAAATATCTCTTTAGGTCTAAATTACTTATCTCCTTGATTAGCTTCCATCCATTGCTTCTTGTCCTGGCTTCAGGTGGCTTGGAGAATAGTTTGACTCCCTCTTCTTTGTGGCAACCCCTGAGACATTGGAAGGTTGCTATCATGTCTCCCCTGGTCCTTCTTTGCATTAAACCAAACGTAACCAATTCCCACAACTGTTCTTCATATGTTTTAGCCTCCAGTCCACTAATCCTCTTTGTTGCTCTTCTCTGCACTCTTTCTAAGGAAACACACTCTCTAGAAAAATCTGTAATCCATCTCTGGTAAGAACAATTGTTTCAACACATTTTAGAGTTCTTCAACTCATTCATTCATTCATTCATTCATTCATTCATTCACTCACTCACTCACTCACCCACTCATTCATTCATCCATCCATTCATTCACCCATCCCTCCCTCCCTCCCTCCATCCATCCATCCATCCAATATTAAATTGATTGATTGATTTAATAGTAGTATGGGGTTTCCTGCCTAAGCAGGGGGTTGGACTAGAAGACCTCCAAGGTCCCTTCCAACCTTGTTGTTGTTGTTACTGTTATTATTATCATTTCTATTGCTATTGCTGTTGTTAGTCACTCATCCTGCTATCATGAGTGACTCTGCCTGCCTTACAGTGTCATAAAACAGAAAAATAAAAACTATTGCAAACATAGAAACAGCACGAATGGTAGGAATGACATAGAGACGAAAGAGCGAAAGCTCAATTTAACAGGCACCGTTCAGTAAGTCAGAGGTTCCACCCAGAGATGGAGAATCTATTAGAGTTGCAGTTTTTCGCATTATTTCTGGTTAATAAAGCAATCCAAGTTCATCCTCAAATTTCCCAGACCTTTTCTCTGTTTGTATTTTGTGTTTGGTTGCAATCTCCAAAGGGGATATTAAAGTCTCTACATGTAAAACCAGCTGTGGCCTTCAGCTATGCTGATACCATAACATCGCTCTATTTATGCAGAGGGGGTTTTCTGTTGCTTCCTGCTCTTCCCTCTCAGCAGCCCCTAAGTAAGCATTTCATAGATAATTAATGCTAAAAAGCATACTCCAAAAGGGAAGAAGAGCTATAAAATTTAACAAATGGGCAGCTCGCAGAAACTGGAAATCAGGCCTCGGATAAAGTTAATGGGGATGCACCAAATCTTTGCAATCATCAAAGGGTTAGGCTTTTAAGATGCCCTAGAACTTTATTTTATTCATTTATTTTGTCAAACATGTATTGGTAGTGTACAAATACATTACAATGTTTATATAAATGATACTAGTAAGAGAGAAACATTAGGAAAGGGGACGGAAGGCATGCTGGTGCACTTATGCAGGCCCCTTACTGACCTCTTAGGAATCAGGAGAGGTCAACAGTAGATAGACACTGGGCCAACAAAGAATTCTATTCTATTCTATTCTATTCCATTCCATTCCATTCCATTCTATTCTAACATAGAAACATAGAAGATTGACAGCAGAAAAACACCTCCTGGTCCATCTAGTTTGCCCTTATACTATTTCTTGTATTTTATCTTAGGATGGATGGATGTTTATCCCAGGCATGTATAAATTCAGTTACTATGGTTTTACCAACCACATCTGCTGGACGTTTGTTCCAAACTACTCTTTTAGTCAAATAATATGTTCTCACGTTGCTTCTGATCTTTTCCCCATCTAACCTCAGATTGTGCCCCCTTATTCTTGGTTCACTTTCCTATTAAAAACACTTCCCTCCTGAACCTTATTTAACCCTTTAACATATTTAAATGTTTCGATCATGTCCCCCTTTTCCTTCTGTCTTCCAGACTATACAGATTGAGTTCATTAAGTCTTTCCTGATACGTTTTATACTTCAGACCTCCCATCATTCTTGTAGCCTGTCTTTGGACCTGTTCAATTTTGTTGATATCTTTTTTGTAGGTGAGGTCTCCAGAACTGGACAGTATTATTCCAAATGGGGTCTCGCCAGCGCTCTATAGAGCGGGATCACAATCTCCCTCTTCCTGCTTGTTATACCTCTAGCTATGCAGCCAAGAATTCTATTTGCTTTCTCTACCGCACTGTTCACCCATTTTGAGACTGTCAGAAATCACTACCCCTAAATCCTTCTCTTCTGAAGTTTTTGCTAACACAGAACTGCTAATACAATACTCAGATTGAGGATTCCTTTTGCCCAAGGGTATTATTTTACATTTGGAAACATACTGCAGTTTCCATTGCTTTGACCATTTATCTAATAAAGCTAATTCTATTCTATTCTATTCTATTCTATTCTATTCTATTCTATTCTATAGATGTTAGAGACATTGCCACTCTCTTTTGCATCATTCCATGAATCATTCCGGGGAGCTGTCGGCCGGTCAGGAGGCACAAAAGGAGCTGGGGAATACCACAAATGCATTCTGGGGGCGGAGCTTTGACATCATGTATACCGGCAGGTTGCTAAGGATGCCAAGGTGATCACTTCCTGGATTCCGGGGGTGGCACTAGAATAATGGAGGGAGGATGGAATCCAGGAAGTGATCACCTTGGCATCCTTAGCAACCTGCCGGTATACATGATGTCAAAGCTCCGCCCCTGGAATCCCATCGTTTTTTATTTTTACGAAAAAGGACGCCACAGCAGCGCTACAAGCAAAGGGAGGTCCTTTCATGTAATTTTTTTTTAATGTGAAAGGACCTTCCTTTGCTTGTGGTGCCGCTGCGGCGTCCTTTTTCGTAAAAATAAAAATAAATAAAAATTAAAAATCCGTAAAAAATAAAAAATGATGGGATTCCAGGGGCGGAGCTTTGACGTCACGGACCGTTCGGGTTCGGCCGTACTTTGCGTGAAGTTCACCCAAACTCGCCAAACCCGAACACCATTGGGTTCGCCCATCACTATTCCTAACACAAAACCTACGTTTTAGCCCTTGCGTAATTGTAACACCCTTTGTACTTGCATCTCTGCTTTCACAGCCTTTATGGGTTGTATGCTCATGTCTAGCTGTGTGGCCCTCAACCATTCTTTTCATTCTGCTCTGCTGGGTTGCTCCAGCCCATGTGTCAATCACGCCGTCCCCCCCTCTTCTGATCCAAGACGTGGTGCCCACCAGAGTTTTCCGCGAGCCAGCGAGGTGGTGAAAGGGACCTCTCCACATGTTGCAATTTCCCTGATTAGGATCTCAGACTGAATGGGGAGCTAAAAAGGACCTGTCAGCTGTCATTTAAGTCAAATGCACTTGTGTGTTTCAAAAATCTTTTCCTGAATTCAGAGCTCATTTGATGGAGTGTGTGTGTATGTGTGTGTAAACACACACACACACACAAACACACACACATATATAGTTTTTGATAGCACTTTTTTTAATGAAAGCTGACAGCTGCTTTTTTTAAAAAGCACTAAACTTGGGGAGTTTTAATCCAGCTGAAATGGAAGGTAATTAGAAATAGCTGGAAGGAAAACTAATAGAGAGCACGTAATCTTCCTAGATGTTCCCAAACTGCACCGTAGCATATTTTCCTTTCTTTTCCCCAAATTGTACAAGGTGATAAAGCAGATAATGACAATGATCTGGGCAAGGATTCCGTGGGGCTGGAAGGACGGAGGGCTTTCGGTTTTGGAAAGAGGGCAACATCACTTGTCCAATAACGTTTGTCACCACGTTTATCACCCGTCACCCGGAAGTCTAGAAGTTGGATTTGAATGAATTTTCATGGGAAATAAGAAAGTTTGGGTACTTTGGGTAACTGAAGAGAGTCAGGAATGTCCAGAATGGAATAAAGACCCTTGCTTGGGCAGTGGGGTTATTTATTTCTTTGCCTGTTTGATTTTGTTTGTTTTTGTCAAGTATGTATTGATGGTATACAAAAATATAATAATATTTATATATATGATACTAGTAAAAAAAAGGAAAAAAAGAAGAATTAGGATAGTGGATGGAAGGCACGTTGGTTCACTTATGCAGGCCCCTTACTGACCTCTTAGGAATCGGGAGAGGTCAACAGTGGAGAGTCCAAGGGTAAAGCTTTGGGGGTTTGGTGATGATACTACAGAGTCAGGTAGTGAGTTCCAGGCATCAACTACTCGGTTACTAAAGTTTCCAACACTCTATAAAGAAGCGCTCGTGCGCCCCCTCCTCAAGAAGCCTTCCCTGGACCCAGCCGTACTTAATAACTATCGTCCAGTCTCCAACCTTCCCTTTATGGGGAAGGTTGTTGAGAAGGTGGTGGCACTCCAGCTCCAGCGGTCCTTGGAAGAAGCCGATTATCTAGGTCCCCAGCAGTCGGGTTTCAGGCCCGGTTACAGCACGGAAACCGCTTTGGTCGCGTTGATGGATGATCTCTGGCGGGCCCGGGACAGGGGTTTATCCTCTGTCCTGGTGCTCCTCGATCTCTCAGCGGCTTTCGATACCATCGACCATGGTATCCTTCTGCACCGGTTGGAGGGGTTGGGGGTGGGAGGCACTGTTCTCCAGTGGTTCTCTTCCTACCTCTCTGGCCGGTCGCAGTCGGTGTTAGTGGGGGGTCAGAGGTCGGCTCCGAGGTCTCTCCCTTGTGGGGTGCCTCAGGGGTCGGTCCTCTCCCCCTTGCTATTTAACATCTACATGAAACTGCTGGGTGAGATCATCCAAGGACATGGGGTGAGGTATCATCAATATGCCGATGATACCCAGCTTTACATCTCCACCCCATGCCCAGTCAATGAAGCGGTGGAAGTGATGTGCCGGTGCCTGGAGGCTGTTGGGGCCTGGATGGGTGTCAACAGACTCAAACTCAACCCGGATAAGACGGAGTGGCTGTGGGTTTTGCCTCCCAAGGACAATCCCATCTGTCCGTCCATTACCCTGGGGGGGGGGGGAATTACTGACCCCCTCAGAGAGGGTCCGCAACTTGGGCATCCTCCTCGACCCACAGCTCACATTAGAAAACCATCTCTCAGCTGTGGCGAGGGGGGCGTTTGCCCAGGTTCGCCTGGTGCACCAGTTGCGGCCCTATCTGGACTGGGACTCATTGCTCACAGTCACTCATGCCCTCATCACCTCGAGGTTCGACTACTGTAATGCTCTCTACATGGGGCTACCTTTGAAAAGTGTTTGGAAACTTCAGATCGTGCAGAATGCAGCTGCGAGAGCAGTCATGGGCTTACCCAGGTATGCCCATGTTTCACCATCACTCCGCAGTCTGCATTGGCTGCCGATCAATTTCTGGTCACAATTCAAAGTGTTGGTTATGACCTTTAAAGCCCTTCATGGCATCGGACCAGAATATCTCAGGGACCGCCTCCTGCCACATGAATCCCAGCGACCGATTAGGTCCCACAGAGTGGGCCTCCTCCGGGTCCCGTCAACTAAACAATGTCGGTTGGCAGGCCCCAGGGGAAGAGCCTTCTATGTGGCGGCCCCGGCTCTCTGGAACCAACTCCCCCCGGAGATCAGAACTGCCCCTACTCTTCATGCCTTCCGTAAACTCCTTAAAACCCACCTTTGCCGTCAGGCATGGGGGAACTGAAACATCTCCCCCTGGGCATGTTTAATTTATACATGGTATGCTTGTGTGTGTGTCTGTTAGCATATGGGGTTTTTAAAATCTTTAAATATTTTAATTAATTGGATTATTTATGATTTGTTTCACTTGTTGTGAGCCGCCCCGAGTCTTCGGAGAGGGGCGGCATACAAATCCAAATAATAAATAAATAAATAAATAAATAAAGTTGTATTTCCTGCAGTCAGGTTTGGAGCGGTGTACTTTGAGTTTGTATCCGTTGGGTGCTCGTGTGTTGTTATGGTTGAAGCTGAAGTAGCCGTTGACAGGAAGGATGTTGTAGAAGATTATTTTATGGGCTGTGCTTAGTTATAGTAGCTAGCTATGCTTAGTTTGGTTGAACTACAAGTCCTTCAAGGTCCTTTCTAAATCTACTGTAGGTAAAGACCTCCCCCCACAGAATGAAACATTTTGGGGGATATTAAAAGAGGCAGAATGTTATACTTCTTCAAGGGACAATTGGGAAAAAAAACAAGTTCTTAAAGGCAGAAAGCAGCCCCAGTCTTGCTGCATAGTAAAAACATCCTCCAGCAGATGCCTGAAATCTTTAGAAATGGAGATTTTGTACCTAGGAATTATATATATATATATATATATATATATATATATATATATATATATATATATATATATATATATATATAAAAAATATTATTATTATTATTATTATTATTATTATTATTATTATTATTATTTATTGGATTTGTATGCCGCCCCTCTCCGCAGACTCGGGGCGGCTAACAACAGTGGTAAAACAACATGAACAATCCAATTAATAAAAACAACTAAAAAACCCTTATTATAAAAAACCAAACATACACACAAACATACCATGCATAATTTGTAGTAGCCTAGGGGGAAAGGATAACTTAACTCCCCCATGCCTGGCGACAAAGGTGAGTCTTAAGTAATTTGCGAAAGACAAGGAGGGTGGGGGCCGTTCTAATCTCTGGGGGGAGTTGGTTCCAGAGGGCCGGGGCCGCCACAGAGAAGGCTCTTCCCCTGGGGCCCGCCAAACGACATTGTTTGGTCGACGGGACCCGGAGAAGGCCAACTCTGTGGGACCTTATCGGCCGCTGGGATTGTTCTGGAGTAGGGGAGACATGATAGCAGTGTTCCAATATCTCAGGGGTGGCCACAAAGAACAAAGACCTCAACCTATTCTCCAAAGCATCTGAGGGTAGAACAAGAAGCAATGGGTGGAAACTAAACAAGGAGAGAAACAACTGAGAACTAAGGATGAATTTGAGACCAATTAACTAGTAGAACAGATTCCCACAAGAGGTTGTGGGTGCTTCACCACTGATGGTTATCAATATGAGATTGGAAAGTCGTCTTCTTCTTCTTCTTCTTCTTCTTCTTCTTCTTCTTCTTCTTCTTCTTCTTCTTCTTCCTCCTCCTCCTCCTCCTCCTCCACCACCTCCTCCTCCTCCTCCTTCTTCTTCCATCATCAGACATTGGTGATCAGGTTGACCAACCTATTTCTATCAACAACTGCACAAAGAAAGTGCTGCTGAGTGTTGTCCAAACCAGCCTCTTATGCTTTGAATCCATGATGTTCTTCTTCTTCTGCCTGGACCTTGTTTGTCTTCAGTCTTTCCGTGCACTATTAAGTGACGTATGGCACATTTTTCCGGGTATCGCATCCCATATCCAAACTATTATTTGGCTTTGTAATGGTTTCGATGGTTTCCATTGGCTTTATCAGAGAGTCACTTGTTTGCAATGGTATATGGCAGTGATGACGAACCTATGGCACAGGCATATCTGCTGGCATGCGAGCTGTTGCCCTAGCTCAGCTCCAACGTGCATGTGTGTGGTGGCCAGCTGATTTTTGGCTTAAACAGAGGCTCTGGGAGGGCGCTTTTGGCTTCCAGAGAGCCTCCAGGGGGATGAGGGTGGCCGTTTTTACCGTCCCTGCCTCCAGGGAAGCCTTTGGAGCCTAGGGAGGGCGAAACACGAGCCTATTGGGTCCACCAAGAGTTGGAAAACAGGCCATTTCCAGCCTCCAGAAGACCTCTGGGGTTGGGGGAAGCTGTTTTTGTCCTCCCGGGGCATTGAATTATGGGTGTGGGCACTCACACATGTGCGATAGCGTGCGCATAAGTTCTTTTGGCACCCAAGGAAAAAAAGGTTCACCATCCCTGGTATAGGGTCTCCCGCTTGGACGGGTAGAAGGGGGGTGGACTAGAAGCCCTCCAAAGTCCCAACTCTGTTATTCTGATCATTAAAAAGAGATCCCACCTAGAATTTGTTGTGGCCCGACCGTGTCCTGCACAGCTGATCATGGATTCTGAGGATCGAGAGACGGGTGTGGGTGGGTTTCCTAGGCCAGTGTACTTGGCACCCAAGTCTGAAAGCAACAGGATGTGGGGTCAGAGGCTGAAAGCCAATCAGGGCCTGTTGCACCTCCAGAGGTGCCCATGATGCAAGGGTGCACAGGAGTGTTAGCAGACAGGAATGGCTGAGGAGGAAGAGGTCTCTGCATGAATAGATCTCTAAAACAATTGGCCACGCCTTTCAGCTATTTAAAGGTGTGCCACGTGATAAGTCAGTGTGGAAGTCAACTTTAGAACATGCTTGGATTTCACTCTTGGACTATTTATGTTGAATTACAACTTGAGAAAGTGGAATCTTTGCTTCCGGGCTTCCTCAGAGTGAGTCATGTTAATGAGAGATATGTGATCAAAGACAATTATTTGGGAGTTTTGGCTTTCTCTTTGAGATTCTAATGAACAGCTGAAATGGAACAGACTTCTTTCTTGCTTTGCTGATGCCTTTTAAAATGTTAAACCTCGATCTAGAAAAACAACCCTGTGTATAAAACGTAAAGATAGCTATCAAAAAAAGCAATTTAAAGGCTGAGTAAATAATGTTAGTCAACATATTAGTTGACCCTCTTTCTTTCTTTCTTTCTTTCTTTCTTTCTCTCTCTCTCTCTCTCTCTCTTTCTTTATTTTTCTTTCTTTCTCTCTTTCTTTCTTTCTTTTTCTTTCTCTCTCTCTCTTTCTTTCTTTTTCTTTTTCTCTCTCTCTTTCTTTTTCTTTCTTTTTCTCTCTCTCTTTCTTTCTTTCCTTCTTTCTTTCTTTCTCTCTCTTTCTTTCTTTTTTTCTCTTTATCTCTCTCTCTCTCTCTCTTTCTTTTTTCTTTCTTCCTTTTTTCTTTCTTTCTTTCTCTTCTCTTCACCTTTTCTCTCTCTTTTCTGTTCTTCTTTTTTGCTCATTTTTGTAACTGTATTTGATTATTTCTGTTTTGTCTGTTTTTATATGCAAATACTGTAACTAATAAATATATTTTTTTAAAAAAATAAAATGTTAAACCTCTCTGCTACTAAACTATTAAAATTACATGTTTCCATTTCTTGTGGGGGCTCATCGCTGGAACAGAACAGAATTAAGGAGAAATTTTGACACAATCAGAACAATGCTACCCCCCTGACTGATTTGTTTAACCAATCCCTGTTAACAGGAGATGTTCCTGAGGATTGGAGAATGGCCAGTGTTGTGCCTATCCACAAGAAGGGCAGTAGAGAAGAAGCTGGAAACTACAGGCCAGTTAGCTTGACATCAGTTGTAGTTAAAATGATGGAGACTCTACTCAAAAAGAGGATAAATCAGCATCTAAAAAACAATAACTTATTGGACCCAAATCAGCATGGCTTTACTGAAGGCAAATCGTGTCAGACTAATCTCATTGAGTTCTTTGACTATGTCACAAAGGTGTTGGATGAAGGTGGTGCCGTGGATATTGCCTATCTGGACTTCAGCAAAGCCTTTGATACGGTTCCACATAAAGAGCTGATAGATAAATTAGTGAAGATTGGACTTAATCCCTGGATAGTTCAATGTATTTGCAGCTGGCTGAAGCGTAGACATCAGAGAGTTATTGTTAATGGCGAGTATTCTGAGCAGAGACAGGTTACAAGTGGTGTGCCACAAGGGTCTGTTCTGGGTCCTATTCTTTTTAATATGTTTGTGAGTGACATAGGGGAAGGTTTGGTAGGGAAGGTTTGCCTATTTGCCGATGACTCTAAAGTGTGCAATAGGGTTGATATTCCTGGAGGGGTCTGTAATATGGTAAATGATTTAGCGTTACTAGATAAATGGTCAAAGCAATGGAAACTGCAGTTTAATGTTTCCAAATGTAAAATAATGCACTTGGAGAAAAGGAATCCTAAATCTGAGTATTGCATTGGCAGTTCTGTGTTAGCAAAAACTTCAGAAGAGAAGGATTTAGGGGTAGTGATTTCTGACAGTCTCAAAATGGGTGAGCAGTGTGGTCGGGCAGTAGGAAAGGCAAGTAGGATGCTTGGCTGCATAGCTAGAGGTATAACAAGCAGGAAGAGGGAGATTGTGATCCCCTTATATAGACCGCTGGTGAGACCACATTTGGAGTACTGTGTTCAGTTCTGGAGACCTCACCTACAAAAAGATATTGACAAAATTGAACGGGTCCAAAGACGGGCTACAAGAATGGTGGAAGGTCTGAAGTATAAAACGTATCAGGAAAGACTTAATGAACTCCATCTGTATAGTCTGGAAGACAGAAGGAAAAGGGGGGACATGATCGAAACATTTAAATATGTTAAAGGGTTAAATAGGGTTCAGGAGGGAAGTGTTTTTAACAGGAAAGTGAACACAAGAACAAGGGGACACAATCTGAAGTTAGTTGGGGGAAAGATCAAAGGCAACATGAGAAAGTATTATTTTACTGAAAGAGTAGTAGATCCTTGGAACAAACTTCCAGCAGACGTGGTTGATAAATCCACAGTAACCGAATTTAAACATGCCTGGGATAAACATATATCCATTGTAAGATAAAATACAGGAAATAGTAAAAGGGCAGACTAGATGGACCATGGGGTCTTTTTCTGCCGTCAGTCTTCTATGTTTCTATGTTTCTATTAATAGAGTGGCTTGTCTTCATGAGTTGAAGATGCTCCAATACTGCCATAGAAGATTTTAAGAAGAGATAGGACAAGCCTGTGTGTGAAGAGGTATGGGGTCTCCTGCTTGAGCAGAGGGTTGGACTAGAAGACCTCCAAGGTCCCTTCCAGCTCTGTAATTCTGTTACTTATTTCTAAACGTGGCCATCGCAACCGATGATTCCAGGTTCGCTTACACAACTAAAACTAGAAAAAAACAAGTTTCCCAACTAAAAATAAAACAATAAAATTGTTTTATTTTTTTTAAAAAAATGAAAACATGGGAAATGAATAGGTAAGGCAGCCAAGATAATTAGCCCGTTAACGGCTAGTGAGTTATTCCAGGAGCTGAGGTTAAAGAGCGCAACAGCTTAGCACAATGATTTGATGTAAGCCAATGCCTGGTGAGAAAAAACATTAGAGCAACAAGCCTCTCTCTCTTTTACACACAACACACACAGAAACACACCCACTGCTGGTGGCCTCCCCCCACCCACACATTTCAATCCATGGGGAGAAAAGAAATTAGGAGAAAAGAAAAGAAAAGCCAATTATATTCACATAACACATGCAATTTACCCAATTTACAATCCTCAATTTACAAGAATCTACCGTATTTTTAGGAGTATAAGCAGTAATGGGCAGCCAGAATTTTTACTGCCTCACTGTGGGTGTGGCTTGTTTTATGGGTGTGGCTTAATGGTCATGTGATTGGGTAGGAGTGGCTTGCTGGGCATGTGATCAAGTGGGAGTGGCTTGAATGATCATCATCGTTCAAGGGAGCTGTTAAATCCTCGACTTACAGCCTTACCGGTGTCGCTCTCTGGGGTGACAATTTGCGTAAATAAGTGCACTGGTGTGCCTTTTGTCCCCTGTCCAATTATCTTTCCTTTCTTTCACCTATCTTATATATTCCCTTCCTTTTATATATCCTCTCCTCTAAGTTAACCTTCACCCTCTTTTATATTATCACATGTCTGTTTTTCTTCCTATGTATTTGTGTATTGGACAAATGAATTAATGAATAAATAAAATAAAATCAATGCTGCCAGCGTCGCTGTCACCCAGGCCTTCTGCTTGCACCTCAGGCGGGAGGTGGCCGAGTGAGGCTGGAGGGGAGCCGGGCAAGAGAGAGGGAAGCTCGTCCAAGGCCAGGAAGGAGGAAAGAGGAAAAAAGCAAGGAGCGCAGACGCAGCAGCAGCAGCAGCAGAGAAAAAAAGGAGAACCGAGCCGAGACCAGTAATCCAGGAAGTGACAGCCACCAATCAGCTGGAGCTGTGCACGCATCTTCATGTCCGCTGGTGGAACTGCATTCCACCCCGTCCTGCCTGCTGCTCACCTCTGGCCACACTTACCTTTTCCTACTGGATTGGTCCTGGAGGCAGGTGCGGTCGTGCGCATGGTCGGAGGCAGGCGTGCACACCCCTGCAGGAGATTTTGTTGAAAAAAATATCACCGAAATCTCACATGTACAAGCATCTTTGTGCAATATTTTGGTGATTTTCTCTGATTTCTTTGCTTCCGCGCATGCATGGAACCAAAACCTTACATGGGGGTGTATGGGGGCAATGCTTTCATGCGGTTGGGACATGCAGAAGGACATGCATCACTGTTTCCGCCACGAAACGGTGACTGCAGGCATACTGGGGGCTGCCCAATAATGGTGGGGAAAAACCTTGTAGGTCATCTTGTCCAACCCACCATCCAAGCACCAGTGATGGCAAATGTATGCACAGTTGGCACGCAAATCAATACTGTGTCCGAGGGCATGCTAGATATTGCCCTATGTCAACTCCAGCGTGCGTGCACAGGCTAGCCCGCTTATTTTTGGCCTTGGGGAAGGCCATTTCGCCCTCTGGAGGCTTCAGGGAAGCTTCCTGAAAATATGGATCAAATTGAAGGGGTCCAAAGATGGGCTACAAATATGGTGGAAGGTCTTCAGCATAAAACGTATCAGGAAAGACTTCATGGACTCAATCTGTATAGTCTGGAGGAAAGAAGGAAAAGGGGGGACACGGTCGAAACATTTAAATATGTCAAAGGGTTAAATAAGGTTCAGGAGAGAAGTGTTTTTAAAAGGAAAGTGAACACAAGAACAAGGGGACACAATCTGAGGTTAGTTGGGGGAAAGATCAAAAGCAACATGAGAAAATATTATTTTACTGAAAGAGTAGTAGATCCTTGGAACAAACTTCCAGCAGACGTGGTAGATAAATCCACAGTAACTGAATTTAAACATGCCTGGGATAAACATATATCCATCCTAAGATAAAATACAGAAAATAGTATAAGGGCAGACTAGATGGACCATGAGGTCTTTTTCTGCCGTCAGTCTTCTATGTTTCTATGTTTCTATTTCCAAATTATTTATATTAATTGATTAGAAATGTTTTATATATTCTATTTTTTATTGAAATGTTGTAAGCCGCCCCTAACCCACGGAGAGTGGTGGCATATAAGTCAAATGAATGAATGAATGAATGAATGAATGAATGAATGAATGAATGAATGAATGAATAAATAACCTCTGTTCTATGGGTGGATTCCCCTCCCTCCTTACACACACTCACACACAGTATTTATTTGTTTGTTTGTCTGCCTGCCTGCCTGCCTGCCTGCCTGCCTGCCTGCCTGCCTGCCTGCCTGCCTGCCTGCCTGCCTGCCTGCCTGCCTGCCTGCCTGCCTGCCTGCCTGCCTGCCTATCTATCTATCTATCTATCTATCTATCTATCTATCTATCTATCTATCTATCTATCTATCTATCTATCTATCTATCTATCTATCTATCTATTTATTTATAACTGTAGTACAGTTCTCATGCCTATTGCTAGCCTCCCTTTTTTTTTTTTTGCAGGGGGTTTTGCCGCAAAACAGGAGAATTGGGTATAGCATCTCCTGCTTGAGCATGGAGGGGGTGGACTACAAGACCTCTCGGGTCCCTTCCGACTCTTGTTATTTTGCTATTCTTTGCTCCGCGACAGGAAGATCACGGGAGGAGATGGAAATCAAAATTGGATGAAAGGACTTTGAGCCGCGCAATTGGTAAATAAGCTGGGCCTGATAATAGGCTGCCGGAATTAACTTAATAGCCTAAGTATAGAGGGGCGTTTGACAGGCGAGGCGGTTGCTCGCTCTCTCGGTGCTCAGAATTCACAATTTGTTCCATCAGAAAGACAAAAGATACTACATATAACAACCGCAGCAAGAATCATATAAGCCCAACCCTGGAAGCAGGAGACCCTCCTGACTATGTTTAATTTGATATCAAAGGTCTATGAAATTGCAGAGATGGCTAAGCTTACTCAAGAACTACAGAATAAGATAACAAGGAACTCCACAATACTTGGGACAGGTGGTATGTCTGGATAACCAAACATTTTTTATATACAAATAATTAAAATCTTGATTGTGAATACACACTTAAATGAAAATGGAGAATAATGGAGAGAAAAAATAAAATATAGTTGCTTTAATGAACCATGATACCACACAATAAATATAGTTGAAATGAAAGGAAACATAGAGAAATAGATATTGATAATTTAAGGAGATGGTTGCAAATGAATAAGCTGCAAACAAAAAAAATATCCTGCTATATAGCAGGTATCCACTTTAAGTTCTGATACCAAAGTTACTTAATGTTTATTTATTTGTTTGTTTGTTTCTTTGTTTGTTTGTTTGTTTGTTCGTTCGTTCATTCATTCATTCATTCATTCATTCATTCATTCATCCATTCATTCATTTATTGTTAGAGTTGAAAGGGACCATGGAGGCCATCGAGTTCAACCCCCTGCCCAAGCAGGAACCCTATAGCACACCAGTCAAGTGGCAGTTCAATCTTCTCTTAAAAATGTCCAGAGTGTTGGAGTTCACAACGTCCGCTGGTAGGTTGTTCCACTGGTTGATCGCTCTGACCGTCAGGAAGTTCCTCCTTATCTCCACGTTGAATCTCTCCTTGGTCAGCTTCCAGCCGTTGTCCCTCGTCCAGCCCTCTGGTGCCCTGAAGAATAAAGCGATCCCCTCCTCTCTGTGGCAACCCCTCATATACTTGTAGACTGCTATCATGTCCGCTCTGGCCCTCCTTTTCTCTAGGCTATCCATGCCCAGTTCCCTCAGTCTCTCTTCGTAAGTCTTGCTTTCCAATCCCTTAATCATCTTGGTTGCTCTTTTTTGCACCTTCTCCAGAGTTTCAATGTCTCTTTTGAAGTCTGGTGACCAGAACTGAACACAGTACTCCAGGTGGGGTCTGACCAGGGCATAGTAGAGTGGTATTAAGACTTCCCCGGTCTTGGAGTGTATTCCCCTGTTGATGCAGCTTAGGACTGTGTTGGCTTTTTTAGCTGCTGCTGCACATTGTTGGCTCATGTTTAGTTGATTGTCCACCAAGACTCCGAGGTCTCTTTCGCAGTTGCTACTGCTAAGAGCGGTTTCTCCCAGGTTGTATGTGTATGTATAAAGCATAAGGCTTTATCTTGTCTTGTTTCTATGTATGTATGTTTTCTTTCTATGTCATTTTGTTTTTATTAATGTAAATAACTAATAAAGATATTTTTTTAAAAAAAACAAAAGAGCTTGCCCGGGGTTTCTGCTCGGGGGTGGGTTCCACAGCTCGAGAAATGGGGCAGAGAAAGGGGGTCAGAAGGGAGGGGTGTCCTTCAGCCACAGAATGGAGACCAAGAGGGGTCTCCTGTTCAAGGCACCAGCCTTCCCGTATGTAAACAAGGGGACACAATCTGAAGTTAGTTGGGGGAAAGATCAAAAGCAACATGAGAAAATATTATTTTACTGAAAGAGTAGTAGATCCTTGGAACAAACTTCCAGCAGACGTGGTAGATAAATCCACAGTAACTGAATGTAAACATGCCTGGGATAAACATATATCCATCCTAAGATAAAATACAGGAAATAGTATAAGGGCAGACTATATGGACCATGAGGTCTTTTTCTGCCGTCAGTCTTCTATGTTTCTATGTTTAAACTGTGTGTGTTTTGGGGGATGTCAGAGGTTGTTTAATCTGCAGCCAAGAGTTGAGATTGGACGGGGTTGCAGCAGTTTGCATTTTTACGTATTTATTTCATTCGGCGTAGCGAAATGCAACAGAGTGCAATAAAATTCGCAGAAACAACATATAAAAGTATGTGCATCAAAAATGTAAAACACAGAGAGCAGCGAATTGTTTTCAAAACACACAGATGAGCGATGAATAAAATTAGGGATAAAGATAAATTATGTAGGAGCAGTTACTGGAATTTGTGGAGAGGGTAGGAGTAAGTGTAGGAGTAGGAGTAGGAGTAGGAGTAAGAGCAGGCGCAGGAGGAGAATTATGGGGTCTTTGGTGCTCTCTGAACTTGGTTTTTTTCTTGAAAATGTTTCATTACCCATTTAGGTAACATCATCAATACTAGAAGGGTTTCCTCTCTGTTTATATAGAAGTGGTTTGCCATTATAAACAGAAAGAAAACAACTGTCAGAGTCATAGTTCCCTCTAAGCTGAGCAGTGAGCAATCGCTCACTTAAAAATCATCATCAACTCAGAGTTTTCCAAACCTGCCCAGAAGCCGAGAGGGAAAGAGGGAGAGGGAAGGAGAGAGAGGAAGAGAGGAAGAGAGAGAAACAGATAGAAAAAAGAGAGGAAGGAAAAGAGAAAGACAAAGAATGGGAGTAAGGAAGAGAGAAAGAAAATCAAAATCTAGTTTGAAACTAGCTCAACTATTTAAGTGGCATTTTGATATTGATAGAGTTGCCCTATGATGAGCTCACTGTTATAGACACACAGTACAGTATTTTATTTTGAAATTCTCTCAGGCAAAACAGGGTGGGTTGTTTATTTGTTTGTTTGTTTGTTTGTTTGTTTATTTGTTTGTTTGTTTGTTTGTTTGTTTGTTTGTTTGTTTATTTATTTATTTATTTATTTATTTATTTATTTATTTATTTATTTATTTATTTATTTATTTATTTATTTATTTATTTATTTATTTATTTATTTATTTATTTATTTATTTATTTATTTATTTATTTATTTATTTATTGTTTCTGTGCCGCCCAGTCCCGAAGGGACTGCCGCTGAGACAATATACTTTTCCGCCCACCCCCCAAAAAAATTTGAGGGAACACTGGTCAGAGTTCCAAATGACATCTGAGAAATAAATCAGAGTCCAAATCTTCGCCTACTTCCAAGTTCCAATTTATTAACAGATATGTACTGTAGTCAACCCAATACGAACTTTTCCTACAGTTCTCTACCCAGGTTAGGTTCAGTTCTGGTCACCGCACCTCAAAATATGCCGATGATACCCAGTTGTACATCTCCACCCCATGTCCAGTCAACGAAGCAGTGGAAGTGATGTGCCGGTGCCTGGAGGCTCTTGGGGCTGGATGGGTGTCAACAAACTCAAACTCAACCCAGACAAGACGGAGTGGCTGTGGGTTTTGCCTCCCAAGGACAATTCTATCTGTCCGTCCATTACCCTGGGTGGGGAATTATTGACCCCCTCAGAGAGGGTCCGCAACTTGGGCGTCCTCCTCGATCCACAACTCATATTAGAGAAACACCTTTCAGCTGTGGCGAGGGGGGCGTTTGTCCAGGTTCGCCTGGTGCGCCAGTTGCGGCCCTATTTGGACCGGGAGTTATTGCTCACAGTCACTCATGCCCTCATCACCTCAAGGCTCGACTACTGTAACGCTCTCTACATGGGGCTACCTTTGAAGAGTGTTCGGAAACTTCAGATCGTGCAGAATGCAGCTGCGAGAGCAATTATGGGCTTCTCTAAGTATGCCCATATCACTCCAACACTCCGCAGTCTGCATTGGCTGCTGATCAGTTTCCGGTCACAATTCAAAGTGTTGGTTATGACCTATAAAGCCCTTCATGGCACCGGACCAGAATATCTTCAGGACCGCCTCCTGCCGCACGAATCCCAGCGACCGGTTAGGTCCCACAGAGTCGACCTTCTCCAGGTCCCGTCGACTAAACAATGTTGTCTGGCGGGACCCAGGGGAAGAGCCTTCTCTGTGGGGGCCCAACCCTCTGGAACCAGCTCCCCCCTGAGATTAGGATTGCCCCCACCCTCCCTGCCTTTTGTAATCTCCTTAAGACCCACCTCTGCCGTCAGGCATGGGGGAACTAAAACACCTCCCCCTTGCCCATGTTGTTTTGTTGATTGATTGACTGTGTGCCTGGTTTTTTTATATATATATTGGGATTGTTTTATGAAATTACTAACTTTAAATTGTAATTAGACTGGTGGGCATTGGATTTTTATTATGTACTGTTTTTTATTATTGTGAGCCGCCCCGAGTTTGCGGAGAGGGGCGGCATATAAATCCAATAAATCTAATCTAATCTAATCTAAAAAGGATAGAATGGAACTGGAAAAGGTGCAAAAAAGGGGCAACAAGAACAATCTAGGAAATGGAGCCCCCCCCTTATGAAACCAGGTTGCAAGGCCTCGGTCTCTTCAGCCTTGAAAGACAGCGTAGAACAGGTGACTTGATCGAAGGGTATAAACTCATGCATGGGATGGAAAAGGTGGATGGAGAAAAATTATTTTCTCTATCACACAATACTCGGACGAGGGAGCCTTACCTAAAGCTCACAGGTAAGAAAGTGAGGACAAATCAAGGGAAATATTTCTTCACCCAGAGGGTCCTTGGTTGATGGGATTCCCTTCCAGAAGAGGTCATGACAGCTGTCAGTCTTGATAACGTCAAGGCAGGATTAGACAGATTCATGGATGCCAAGTGTATTGTAGGTGGTGATTGAAATGGATGTCCAAGTGCTGCCTTTATGTTGGTTGAGGCAGGCAGGGTTCCCTTGGGTCCCATTTGTTGGGGGTCAGGGGAAAGGGAGGGTCTGCTCAAGATCCCCATGGACAATTGGGGGGCCACTGTGAGACACAGAATGCTGGACTCGATGGGCTTTGGCCCGATTCAGCAGGGCTCTTCTTAGGTTCTTAGGTTTTTATGTTCCTTCTTTCCTTCCTTCCTTCCTTCCTTCCTTCCTTCCTTCCTTCCTTCCTTCCTTCTTTCCTTTCTTCCACCTAAGAGCTGGGGTGGCGCAGTGGTTAGAGTGGAGCCCTGCAGGCTGCTTCAGCTGACTGCTGTAGTTCAGCAGTTCAAATCTCATCACTGCCTCCAGGTTGACTCAGCCTTCCATCCTTCCAAAGTGGGTCAAATGGGGACCCAGATTATTGGGGGCAAGAGGCTGAGTCTAAGCCGTTTACTGTACTGTGAAGCAGTAGAGAAGTCCACATCCTATTGCTATTGCTAATGCGGTTGCTAGCCCTGACGTGGTGTTTAAATCCGTTGTTTCTCTCTGTTCCCTTGGGCTGTGCAGGCTGTCCATCAAAACAGGGAGCGAGGAACAATGGCAACGATTAGAGATGCAACCCCTTCGTTCAGGCCTCAGGGGAAACTGAGTCAGCCAAGAAGAGGGATCAAGCTTTTTTTCCAAGAATGAAAGAAAGCCGGCAGATACATCAAAATTTCAGGATATGCACAAAATGCACTTATCCTTCATTACTCATTGAAAAGTCTAGGGAGTTAGTCAAGAATAGACCTCTCTCTCTCTCCCCCCCTACCCATCATCTATCTATCTTTCCTTCTCTCTCTCCTCTCTCTCTTTCCTCTCTTTCTCTTTCTATCCTTCTCCCTTTCTCCTTTCTCTCCTTTCTCTTTTTCTTTCTCTCTCCTTCTCTCTCTCTCCTCTCTTCTCTCTCTCCCCCTCTCCCTACCCATCTATCTTTCCTTCTCTCTCTCTCTCCTTTCTCTCTCTCTCTTTCCTTCTCTCTCATCTCTCTCTCTTTCCTCTCTTTCTCTTTCTATCCTTCTCCCTTTCTCCTTTCTCTCCTTTCTCTTTTTCTTTCTCTCTCCTTCTCTCTCTCTCCTCTCTCTCTTTTCTCTCTCTCTATCCTCTCTTCTCTCTCTCCCCCTCTCCCTACCCATCTATCCTTCTCTCTCTCTCTCCTTTCTCTCTCTATCTTTCCTTCTCTCTCATCTCTCTCTTTTCTCTCCTTCTCTCTCTCTCCTCTCTCTTCTCTCTATCTTTCCTTCTCTTGCTCATCTCCCACTTTTCGCTCTCCTCTCTTTCTCCGTCTCTCTCTTTTCTCTCTCCTCTCCTCTCTGTTTCTGTCTCTCTCCTCTCTCTCTTTTCTCTCCTTCTACCCCCTTCTCTCTCCTTCTCACTCTCTTTTCTCTCCCCCCTCTTTTCCCTTTCCTTCTCTCTCTCTCCCCTCTCTTTTATTTTTCTCTATCATTCCTTCTCTCACTCATCTCTCTCTTTTCTCTCCTCTCTCTTTCCTTCTCTCTTTCATCTCTCACTTTTCTCTCTCCTTCTCTCTCCTTCTCTCTCTTTTCTCTCTTTTCTTTCTCCTTCTCTCTCTTATCATTTCTCTCCTTCTATCCCCTTCTATCTCCTTCTCTCTCTCCTCTCTCTCTTTTCTCTCTCCTTCTCTCTCTATCTCTCCTCTCTTTCTCTTCTCTCTCTCACTTCTCCCTTCTTCTCTCTCTCCTCTCTCTTCTCTCTCTCCCTCTCTTTCTCTCTCCTTCCCTCCCGCAGATCTTCCTGGGGAAGCCATCTTCTGCTGTGGGCGTCAGCTTTCTTCTCCTCCTCAAAGCTCCTCCTGCCTCCCCTGCCTTCAGCTGCTTCCTTCCTCCACGTGCAGCTGCTCACTGGGCCAAGGGGTTTATGGCTGGCTTTGATAAGAACAAATTGGTTCCATTAATGGGCCTATTGTGATTTACGGCTTCAACATTCCCATATGCACATGAGGGAAATTGTTCTCAGCTGGTCAACATTAGGGTCTGTTGTTCTTTGTGTGTGTGTGGACAGAGATAGTTAGTGGCTGAAGGGAATTGAAAAGAACAAGCGATCTGGAGAATTTTCCTTTGGACGCCAAGAGGTTGAGGAGGCTTCAAGTGGAAAGCACAAGATTTGTCTCCTTAGCGTTGGAGGTTTCTCATCTGCCCTTGTTTGGAAACCAGGCTCCAGAGAAGGGCTGAGAGTTGCAAGGGGCCTCGGAGGTCTTCTAGTCCAACCCCCTGCTTAGGCAGGAAACCCTACAGCACTTCAGACAAATGGTCATCCAACTTCTTCAAAACTTGGTGAGACCACATTTGGAATAATATTGTGTCCAGTTCTGGAAACCTCACCTACATAAAGAGATCAATCAAATTGAAGGGGTCTAAAGACGGGCTACAAGAATGGTGGAAGGTCTTAAGCATAAAACGTATCAGGAAAGACTTCATGAACTCAATCTGTATAGTCTGGAGGACAGGAGGAAAAGGGGGGACATGATCGAAACATTTAAATATGTTAAAGGGTTAAATAAAGTTCAGGAGGGAAGTGTTTTTAATAGGGAAGTGAACACAAGAACAAGGGGGCACAATCTGAGGTTAGTGGGGGGAAAGATCAGAAGCAACATGAGAACATATTATTTGAGTGAAAGAGTAGTAGATGCTTGGAACAAACTTTCAGCAGACGTGGTTGGCAAATCCACAGGAACTGAATTGAAACATGCCTGGGATAAACATAGATCCATCCTAAGATAAAATACAGGAAATAGTATAAGGGCAGACTAGATGGATCATGAGATTATTAGTAAAATACTGGAATACGCCGAAATGGACAAATTGATAATGGAGCTACACGAAAGAGATGAATTGGAATGGTACAAAATTTGGAGTAGATGTTATATATCTGGTTAGAAAAGAGAAATAAAAATTAGATAATAACCTATGAGCATCTATACGTACGTATGGGGTGGCGCAGTGGTTAGAGGGCAGCACTGCAGGCTCCTTCAGCTAACCGCTAGCTGTAGTTCAGCAGTTCATATCTCACCACCGGCTCAAAGTTGACTCAGCCTTCCGTCCTTCCCAGGTGGGTCAAATGAGGACCCAGATTGTTGGGGGCAAGAGGCTGATTCTGTAAACCGCTTCGGGAAGGCAGTAAAAGCACTATGAAGTAGTATATGTCTAAATGCTATCGCTATGTAAGAAAATGCAAAAAAAAAAAAGGAATATGTATATAAATAGTAATAATGTAAATAATAATGTAATAATAGAGTAGAATATATGTTCTGCCGGGCTCTCTGGTAGGAGCCTCCCGAAAATCCAAGGGTACAAATTTCAGACACACACATGTTTGAAAATTCAAAACAATGTTCTTTATCACAAAATTCAAAATAAACAAAGCACCCTTTTTGTATTGCAAACAGCACTCATCCCAAAACAACCGGGTAGAATGTACAATGTCCCTTAAGCAGTCATTAAGTACTTAGCTAGCAGCTGTGAAGAAACTTCACACCCCTTCTTCTTCCAACGAAGTGAGACACACACACACGTTGCTCTGCTGTGGTTTCAAAGGCATGAAAAAGCAACAAAGTCCAGCAACACAAGATTCCTGACGAACTCTGATCAGATATTCTTCCACAATGGCCAAACCCACACGCTGCTATTTATAGCAGCAGCCCTAATTGCTGGAGCTCCACCCAAACACAGGTGGCCTCTCTTATCTCCTGTAATATGTCCTCAATTGGTCTCTTTGATGCATAATTCTGCACTTGTGTGGGTCCAAAACGTCTTCATCCGAATCAATGGAAGATAAGGGAGATTGACTGCCTGGGCTGTGTGCCAAGCCCCCCTCTTCCAAGTCACTCCCACCTTCTTCTTCGTCCGAAGAAACTAAACTCTGAACTGATTCTGTCAGCAATAACACAGCCCTGTGACATGTTGAATTTTCCCCTGCATCCACCTCCACATTCCCTGGGGCAGGAGCTGGGCCAGAGCCAACCACAACAATATACTAAAAATGAGAACTTAAAATAAATAACTGTTATTAGTGATGCCGGTGTGAACTTGCTGTAATGAGTAAAATTGTTGGTGTGTTTTCTGTTTTTTCTTTGTGGGTGTTTTGTACTGTTTTTAATGTAAAAAATGTTTAATAAAAAGTATTTTTAAAACACACAGACTGCCTTATATAAAGTATTCTATCATTTGCACTTTGCCCAGACTTGCAAAAATATACCCTAATGTAACCCAACATGTTGGAAGTGTAAAATAGCTCATGGTACATATTCTCATCTATGGTGGACTTGTCCACTGGCAAGAAAATTTTGGAACATGATTAGGAACTGGATAAAAGAAATGCTAGAATGTGAAGTAGAATTAAAACCAGAAACATATTTATTAGGAATTGTCGGAGGGCAACATAAAAAAGCAAATTACTATCTAATTATACACATTTTAACAGCCACTAGAACTAGATTATCCTTCACACAGACATGGAAAGATGAAAATCCCCCAACAGAGAACATGCTGATCAAAAAAATGTTGTATTGTGCAGCAATGAGTAGACTTACTTTAGAATTACAGAACTGTCTAGAGAAAGAATTCTTTACTCTGTGGGAAAAATTCTACAATTGGCTTGGAAAATACTACTACTAATAAACAAGTAATCTTATAAAATTGCAAATATCAATACAACTGTAAATAAATAATGTGATAGATTGATGTGAATGCACAAGGATTGTATACCTTGTATACACCTTGACAAATGTATATTTTCTTTTATGTACACTGAGAGTATCTGCACCAAAGACAAATTCCTTTTGTGTCCATTCACACTTGGCCAATAAAAATTTCCATTCCATTCCATTCTATTCTATTCTATTCTACTCTACTCTGATTCTTGACAAATGCATCTTTTCTTGTATGTACACTGAGAACATATGCAAATAAGACAAATTTCTTGTGTGTCCAATCACACTTGGCCAATAAAAATTCTCTTCTCTTCACTTCTCTTCTCTTTAACTCTACTCTACTCTATTCTACGTTATTCTATTCTACGTTATTCTATTCTATTCTATTCTATTCATCTACCAATGACACAGAAATGTAAAATTTAAACATGTTTACATGTTTTACCTTTGTTTTTGTATTGCTTTATTATTTTAAAAATTGAATAAAATTTATTTAAAAAGAAGAACACAAAATGACCATAAAATTATCCTAAAGTCTAACTTTTCTTCTAAACAAGACAACCCTGCGAAGGATGCCTTACACTCAAAGAAAGAAGATTCAGAACCTTCTACAAAACTTGGGCAGTGGTCCGAAATGAAGAAGAGGCCAAGCCAACAGGGAGAGATGACGCAGCCCAGCCTTTGGGTGGGAAAGCAGAAGGACCAAGCCTAGGATGGAGAGACCTCATTTGGCAAGTCGAACGTGGGATGCGGGGTCTGGAGGTCCTCGGTGACCACAAACTGAATGCCGGCCAGCAGCATGATGGAGCTGCTAGAAGCTAATGGCTCTCCTGGGGGACATTAGCCCAACGCCGAGGGTCCAAATCGCAGGAAGCAACTAACTGCTCCTGCCTTAGTCAAGCCTCACCTTGGCGTCTCTCCAGTTTCAAGAAGGACGATGACAAAATGGACTAAGTTCAGAGAAAGGCTAGCAAGATGGAGAGAAGGTCCTTTGAGACGCGGTCGATTATGAGGGCCCGTTTAGCCTGCGGAAGTGAAGACTTTGGGATGGAGGGAGATGTCAGATACTTGTCAAAGAAGAGGGGAGTGGGCTCTCTCTTGGGTCCCTGGAGGGAAGGAAAACTGCTGGAAATAGGTTGAGGTTGGAGATTGGGAAGAATTTGGTAATCTGGAAACGTCTGCTCAGAGTTGATAGCATTTAGACTTATCTACCACTTCCTAGTGCTTTACAACCCTCTCTAAGCGGTCTACAGAGAGGCAGCCTCTTGCCCCCAACAATCTGGGTCTTCATTTGACCCACCTTGGAAGGAAGGAAGCCCGAGTCAACCTGGAGCCTACTGAGATTCGATCTGCCAAACAGCAGTAGCTTGCAGTACTAACCACTGCACCACCGAGGCAGGAAAGAAAGAAAGAAAGAAAGAAAGAAAGAAAGAAAGAAAAAAGACAGAAAGAGAAAGAAAGAAAGAAAGAAAAAAGACAGACAGAGAGAGAGAGAGAGAGAAGGAAAGAGAGAGAGAGAGAGAGAGAGAAAGAAAGAAAGAAAGAAAGAGAGAGAGAGAGCGAGAGCGAGAAGGAAGCAAAGAAAGAAAGAAAAAAGACAGAAAGAGAGAGAGAGAGAGAAAGAAGGTAAGAAAGAGAAAGAGAGAGAGAGAGAGAAAGAAAAAAGACAGAAAGAGAGAGAGAGAAAGAAGGAAAGAAAGAAAGAGAGAAAGAAAGAAAGAAAGAAAGAAAGAGAGAGCGAGAAGGAAGCAAAGAAAGAAAGAAAAAAGACAGAAAGAGAGAGAGAGAGAAAGAAGGTAAGAAAGAAAAAGAGAGAGAGAGAGAGAAAGAAAGAAAAAAGACAGAGAGAGAGAGAAAGAAAGAAAGAAAGAAGGAAGGAAAGCAATAGCATTAGCATTTAGCATTTAGACTTATGTACCGCTGCACAGTGTTTTCCAGCCTCTTTAAGCAGTTTACAGAGGGTCAGTCTCTGGCCCCCAACAATCGGGGTCCTCGTTTGACCCCCCTCGGAAGGATGGAAGGCTGAGTCAACCGGAGCCTACTGAGATTTGATCTGCCCAACTGCTGGCAGCTGGTGATAAGCAGAAGTAGTTTGCCGGACTGCACTCTAACCACTCATGTCATGAAGTGTTGGGCTCCTCTTTAGCCCAAATCATAGAATAACAGAGTTGGAAGGGACTTTGGAAGGTCTTCTAGTCCAACCTCCTATGCATTGGAGCCTATACCATTTCAGACAAATGGTTATCCAACGTTTTCTTTAAAGCTTCCAGTGTTGGAGCATTCACAACTTCTGGTGGCAGGCTGTTCCACTGATTAATTCTTCTAACTGTCAGGAATTTTCTCCTTAGTTCTAAGTTGCTTCTCTCCTTGTTTAGTTTCCACCCATTGCTTCTTGTTCTACCCTCAGGGGCTTTGGAGAATAGCTTGACCCCTTCTTCTTTGTGGCAACCCCTGAGATATTGGAAGACACATTATTCATTATTTCATATACATTATGCTCATCATCATTTCTACCATGCTAAGCTTTTGCATTAACTTCCCCTTTTTACACCTCGCTAACCTTTAGAGCACATCTTGCTCACTGGAACACGCAAAGAACAATGTCACAAGACAGAAAGCGCCAGATGGTGTGAGATACGGTTTATAAGCTGCCTGTTTGAACTTCTCCTTTTTCTGTAGAAGGACATATGATCATCTATAAGTTGTTATTGGCAGATGGATGACACGCTTTGGTTATCCAAGCGAGATGTATGGTGTAAGAATTTCACCTCCGGCACAACCGGGGTTCCTATGAATACTCTGAACCTGCATACACAATAAACCTGAGTTGCTCCATTACTTTGTGGTCTTCATTCCCAAAACTGGTAAATTAATTCAGCTGCAACGTTATCCTGTCTCCCCTGGTCCTTCTTTCCATTAAACTAGACTTTTACCCAGTTCCTGCAACCGTTCTTCATATGTTTTAGCCTTCAGTCCCCTAATCATCTTTGTTGCTCTTCTCTGCACTTTTTCTAGAGTCTCAACATCCTTTTTGCATCGTGGTGATCAAAACTGAATGCAGTATTCTTAGCAAAGCATTATAAAGTGGTATTCTTATTCTTATTTATTAGATTTGTATGCCACCCCTCTCCGAAGACTTGGGGCAGCTCACAACAAGAATAATACAATATACAGAGTACAAATCCAATATTAGATAAAAAGCTAAATTTTAAACCCGTAAATGTTAAAAAACAATTGTTACTGCGCAATCACACCATTCTCATGTATTACAGTCAGAAAAAAAGGTGGTGGTGGGGGAAGAGATAGTTAGTCCCCCCATGCCTGGTGACATAGATAGGTCTTCAACATCTTGCGGAAGGTGGGAAGAGTGCGGGCAATTCTAATCTCCGGGGGGAGTTGATTCCAGAGGGCCGGGGCTGCCACAGAGAAGGCTCTTCCTCTGGGTCCTGCCAGATGACAGGACCCAGTCGACGGGACCTGGAGAAGGCCAACTCTGTGGGACCTGATTGGCTGCTGGGATTTGTGTGGCAGAAGGCGGTCCTGCAGGTATTCTGGTCCAATGCCATGTAGGCATATAGGCCATTACCAACACTTTGAATTGTGACCGGAAACTGATCGGCAACCAGTGCAGGCTGCGGAGTGTTGGCAAAACGTGGGCAGATCTAGGTAGCCCCATGATTGCTCTCGCGGCCGCATTCTGCACGATCTGAAGTTTCCGAACACTCTTCAAAGGTAGCCCCATGTACAGAGCGTTACAATAGTGAAACCTCGAGGACTCCTTCAATTGTATTAATGTCTGTTATGCAGTGTGGATTCCATACAGGTGAGCTGTATTCAAGAATTCTCAGTATCTGAAGATTTCTCCTTCTTTCCAGGTTGAATCTCTCCTTGATCAACTTCCATCCATTTTTCCTTGTCTGTCCTTCATCTGCTTTGGACAATGGCTTGATCCCCCTCCTCTCTGTGGCAGTCCCCCAAATATTGGAAGACTGCTCTCCTGTCTCCCCTGGTCCATCTTTTAAACTATCCATGCCCAGTTCCTGCAACCGTCCTTCATATGTTTTAGCCTCCAATCCCCCGATCATCTTGGTTGCTGTCCTCTGCACTCTTTCTAGAGTCTCAATATCTTTTTTTTATATATAGAATGGTGACCAAAACTGAATGCAGTACTCCAGGGGTGGTCTAACAAAGGCTTTATAAAGTGATATTTCTGCCTCACCTGATCTTGATTATATCCCTCTGTTAATGCAATTTAGGATTGTGTTGGCTTTTTTTGGCTGCCTCTGTACACTGCTGGCTCATATTTAGTTGGTTGTCCACTAACACTCCAAGATCCCTCTTGGAGTAACTGATAATAATAATAATAATAATAATAATAATAATAATAATAATAATAATAACAACAACAACAACAACAACAACAACAATCGATCACGTACTCAGCTGCTGCAAAAAGATCGCACAGACTGACTACAAGCATAGACATGATGCTGTGGCACAGATGATCCACTGGAACTTGTGCCGGAACTACCATTTCCCAGTGGCAAAGAACTGGTGGGATCATAAGCCCGAAAAAGTGGTCGAAAACGAGCAAGCAAAACTACTGTGGGACTTCCGACTTCAGACTGACCGAATTCTGAAGCATAACACACCAGACATCTTGATTGTGGAGAAAAAGAAAGTATGGATCATCAACATCACAATCCCAGGGGACAGCAGAATTGAGGAGAAGCAGCTAGAGAAATTAATGAAATACGAAGATCTAAAAATCGAGCTGCAATGACTCTGGCATAAGCCAGTGAAAGTGGTCCCAGTGGTACTTGGCATGCTGGGCGCAGTGCCAAAGGATCTCAGTGGACATTTGAAAACCATTGGAATTGACAAAATCTCCATCTGTCAATTGCAAAAGGCCGCTTGACTGGGATTGGCAAACATAATTCGCCGCTACATCACGCAGTCCTAGGTGCTTGGGAAGCGCCCGACTGGGGATGAAATACGAAATCCAGCATAGTGATCTCGTTTGCTGTGTGGCATTAACATAATAATAATAATAATAATAATAATAATAATAATAATAATAATAATAATATTATTATTATTATTATTATTATTATTATTATTATTATTATTATTATATATGTATGCTTCCCCTCTCCGAAGACTTACAGCAGCTCACAACAGTAATACAAAATACAAATCCAATGTTAAAAGCAAAACCAGTTTTAAAACCCTTAAATAAAAACAATCATACAACCCAAACAAACCATACATAAAACTAAGCGGCCGAGGGGAATCAATTTCCCCATGCCTGGAGACAAAGGTGGGTTTTTAGGAGTTTGCGAAAGGCAAGGAGCATGGGATCAGTCCTAATTTCTGGGGGGAATTGATTCCAGATCGTCGGGGCCGCAACAGAGAAGGCTCTTCCCCTGATTACTGCCAAATGGCATTATTTTGTTGACGGCCCCTGGAGAAGGCCAACTCTGTGGGACCTAATCGGTGGCTGGGATATTAAGCCTTGTTCCACCTGATCTATGTGTGTACTTTTGGTTTTTCTTTCCTAATTGTAAGATTTTACATTTCTCTACATGGAATTTCATTTGGTTAGATAGTTAAGATTGGCGCCTTGTTAAAAATAGCCTGACCTGTAGCAAGAAAGGGGCTTGAGAATTGCAGTGGCTGAGTTCCATTTGTCAGCCTATTGAATTGGGATATTTATAGGAAAGGCTTAGTTCTAGGTGAGCGCCCTTCCTCTCTACACGCCCCCTCCACTCAGAACAGACTATTTCGAGTTGCTCCTCAGATTCCTTCCTATGCCAGAAGCCCTTGTGAAGACTGCTTAGCACTTCTCTGCTGGATAAATAGTGGGCTTAATTGGTGGCTAATGGGGTGCTCCACCTCCAAGTTCATTGAGCAAAGTCAAGAGTGAAGTTGAGGTTCTTTGCTGATTAAGCATGCCACTGGCCTGTGACCTTGTACCGTTGGCTCCGTTAACTTCAACTGCCAGCATATTTCATCCATCGGGCAGATTCCCAGCAGTGAAGGTTGAGTCAAGCAAGAGGCAGCACAATCTGTTCCAAACTCACTCTCGTTGGTTGGGAAAAGATGGACCGGGGAACGAGACGTCAACCTGTCCTCTTAAGCAGCACAAGACCTGCAAACAAGCCGATCATCACAATATTGACATTCTCTGAAAGAGGGTTGTTCCTTGAAAGCAAACTTCAGATCGTGCAGAATGCAGCTGCGAGAGCAGTCATGGGCTTCCCCAAATATGCCCATGTTACACCAACACTCCGCAGTCTGCATTGGCTGCCGATCAGTTTCCGGTCACAATTCAAAGTGTTGGTTATGACCTATAAAGCCCTTCATGGCATCGGACCAGAATATCTCTGAGACCGCCTTCTGCCGCACGAATCCCAGCGACCGATTAGGTCCCACAGAGTGGGCCTCCTCCGGGTCCCGTTGACTAAACAATGTCAGTTGGCAGGCCCCAGGGGAAGAGCCTTCTCTGTGGCAGCCCTGGTCCTCTGGAACCAACTCCCCCCAGAGATTAGAATTGCCCCCACCCTCCCTGCCTTTTGTAAGCTCCTTAAAACCCACCTCTGCCGTCAGGCATGGGGGAATTGAGATCCTCTTTCCCCCTAGGCCTTTACAATTTTATGCATGGTATATGTGTATGTATGTTTGGTTTTTATAATAATGGGTTTTTAACTGTTTTAGTATTGGATTATTATTATATGCTGTTTTATTGCTGTTAGCCGCCCCGAGTCTGCGGAGAGGGCGGCCTACAAATCCAACAAATAAATAAATAAATAAATTTCATGACCCAAGCAGGTGAGATCACCAGAGCTGGAAAGGAGTGAAGTTGGAGGAGGTGGAGGAGAAGGAAGAGGAGGGGAAGGGGAAGGGGAAGGAGGAGGAGGAGGTGAGGAGAGGGAGAGGGAGGAGGAGCATGTGCACAAGCAAAACAAGAGCAGAAAATTGGCAAAAAATAGCTGCTGCTGCTGCCACTACTCAGAGGGCGAGAGGGGAGCAGAAGAGCCGATTCATAAGAACCTAAGAACCCCAGAAGAGCCCGGCTGAATCAGCCCAAAGCCCATCGAGTCCAGCGTTCTTTTCACACAGTGGCCCCCCAATTGTCCATGGGGATCTTGAGCAGAAAGAGAAGGCAAGACCCCCCCTTTACCTGGACCCCCAACAAATGGACCCCAAGGGAACCCTGCCTGCCTCCACCAACACAGAGGCGGCACATGGACATCCCTTTCAATAACCACCTACGATACACTTGGCATCCATGAATCTGTCTCATGCTGCCTTGAAGCTCTCCAGACTGACATCTGCCACAACCTCTTCTGGAAGGGGATTCCATAAACCCTTAATGACTCTCTGGGGGAAGAGGTATTTCCCTTTATTCATCCCCACTTTCTTACCTGTGAGCTTTAGGGAGGGGCCCCTTGTCTTAGTATTGTGTGATAGAGGAAAGAATTTGTCTCTATCCACCTTTTCTATCCCATGCATGATTTTATACTCTTTGATCAAGACACCCCTTAAATGCTGCCTTTCCAGGCTGAAGAGACCAATGTGTTCCAACCGGGTTTCATAAGGGAGGGGCTCCATTTCCTTGATCATCCTAGTTGCCCTTTTTTGCACCTTGTAGTGTGTAGTGTGTGTGTGTGTGTGTGTGTAACCCTTCCCTGATACAGAGATGAAGGGATTGGATACTGTAGCCTAGAGGTTAATTCTCTGTCTTACAAGGCAAAGGTTGCAAGTCCAAGTCCAAGTGAGGGTATGGCTAGCTGATGAGGCCAAAATAAGGCCAAAATAGATCTATCCTAGTCTCCCTTAATTTTCAAATTCAGCCCAAACATTTGACACATGTGATAGATGATATAAATCTTCTATCTCTATCATCTACCTACCTACCTAGCTAGCTAGCTATCTTTCCATCCATCCATCCATCCTTCTTTCTTTCTTTCTTTCTTTCTTTCACCCTAGGCTTTTACAATTCATGTATGGTATGTTTGTATGTATGATTGGTTTTAAAATAAGGGTTTTTAACTGTTTTAGTATTGGATTGTCGCATGTTGTTTTTACCACTGTTGTTAGCCGCCCCGAGTCTACGGAGAGGGGTGGCATAGAAATCCAATAAACATAAACACATCTATCTCTATCTCTGTTTATATCTATCATCTATATCTCTCTATGTATCTCTGTCTTTTTATCTAGCTATCCAGCTATCATCTCTCTCTCTCTCTCCCCCTGTCTCTCCCCCTCTCTCCCTCTCCCTCCCTCTCTCTCTCTCTCATCTCTGTTGATCTAGTTTTAGATTTTTAAAAAATCCAGGGAGGTCTAAAGATTCCTGCCTTGGGCAGGGGGGTTGGACTAGAGCCCCCTGCCAGACCTCGCAACCTATGTTATGAAGGAGCAGGGGGGCAGTGATTGAATTCCCTGTCCCGTCCAGAGAGAAAGGAATCCTGCCTTCCATTGAAGATGGGGAGGTGAGTTAGCTCTCCCCTCTCCCCTCACTCCAGCCTCCAGTTCTGGGTCTATTTATAAAACCAAATGTTTGTGCCAAGAAGAAATTTAAGTCTTCTATTCCCAGAGTGGACAATAGAGATAGCAGAGCTTTCATCCCGACGAGAGGCCCTCTCTTGCTTTTCAGCTAGAAATATCCTTTTGGATGGAAACCTCGATTCAAGATGTTTTTATAAAAACCGCTTCGTTTTTGAACGGCGGGAAGGTCAGCTCCGAAAAGAGCCTGCTGAATGGATCAGATGTTCTTGCGAATCACTTCAGAGAGAGAAAAATCCCTTTGATTTTGCAAGGGGAGAAACAAAAGGAAGGCAGAGAGCAGGGAGCGACCTCCGAGCGGCTGGGAGAACTTCCAATTTTGGCAAACTTCTATTACCCCGAGAAAGAACGAGAACCGTGCCAACATCTTTTTATTTTCTGAACATTTTTCCCCCTAATGAAAGGGATTTTCCACTGGTCTAATTCCTCCAGGAGGTGTGAAAGGAGGACAGAATATGAGAATAACATAGTTGGAAGGGACCTTGGAGGTCTTCTAGTCCAACCTTCTGCTCAAGCACCATTTCACACAAATAGCTGCTTTAAGTTACTTGCCTTTAACATTTTATTTTTTTTAATTTTTAAATAAATCCTTACTTTGTAGTTGGAAGATGACCAAGACTTCTGCTCTGTTCTCTACCTCACTGATTTTCAACCTTTTTTGAGCCGCGGCATATTTTTTACATTTACAAAATCCTGGGGCACACCACCAACCAAAATGACACAAAATGACACTCTAAGACACTCTCCTCTCTTTTTCCATCCCTGTCTCCTACCCCCCTTGTGTGTGTGTGTGTATGTGTATACACACTCTTGAACCATTTCCAAAAACAGGTGAGGGCCGGGTTTTTTCTCTTATTCTTTGGGTGTTTTTTATCATATGCTTTAAATCAAGAGTCACTTCTCTCTCTCTTTTGTTTCTCTCTCTTTTCTCTCATTCTCTGCCTCCATCATTTTCTCATTTCTCTTTTTTTCCTTCCCTTTTTGCTCATTTCTCTCTCCCTTCCTCTCCTTTTCTCTCTCTCTCTTTTGCTTTCCTTCTCTCTCTTTCTCTCTTTCGCTTTCTCTCTCTTTCTCTCTCTCTCATTCTCACTCTCTCTCTCAGCAAAAAGTTGGGAGACCGGAACCTGAGCTTCCTTCTTCGCGGCACACCTTACCATGCCTCGTGGCACACTAGTGTGCCACGGCACACTGGTTGAAAAACACTGCTCTATCTCTCTGCTTTGGGGTATAAGAGAATAATGGAGCTGGAAGGGACCTTGGAGATCTTCTAGTCCAACCCTCTGCAGAGATGGGAAATATCAGAGCTTGCATTTACAGAAACTAGCCTGTTTGTGCCCAAGCAGAGAACCAGTCCAGCCAGCCCACCAACCCAACCAGCCAGCCATCCACAGACCAGCAGAAATGGAGTTGAAGTCTTCAATGAAACACAGCAGCAGTAGGAACTTGTGGAAAAATATATTTACTTCTTTATATTACTACTATTACTACTACTACTACTACTACTACTACTACTACTACTACTACTACTGTCTATACTATACATACAATAAATTAGTAACTTACTAATACCTTGCTACAACTATCTTAGTTCAATAACTCACAGGAACCATTTTTTACAGTGTTACAGCTTCTTCAAAGCATACTTCCATGAACAGCAACAGCACACAGCTAACAGCGAATAGACAGAGAGAAAGAGCAGGGAGCTCTTGCCTAGTTAAATACTTTTCACATAATTGCTAGGTTGCTGCACACTGAACTGCCTCTAAATGACTCGGCATTCCAAACAGAGGCCTACTTTCTGCATTATGATATTGCCTAGGGATTTTTAATTCCTGAATAGGAAACCCTATATTAATGATGGTGAACCTTTTTTCCTCGGGTGCCGAAAGAGCGTGCGTGCACACTATTGCACATGTGTGACTGCCCACACCCATAATTCAATGCCTTGGGAGAGCGAAAACAGCTTCTCCCACCCTCCGGAGGCCCTCTGGAGGTCAAAAACAGTGTGTTTCCCAACTTCTGGTGGGCCCAGTAGGCTCGTGTTTTGTCCTCCCCAGGCTCTAAAGGCTTGACTTGAGCCAGAGAACAGTAAAAATGTTCTCCCCCATCCCCCCAGAGGTTTTTCTGGAAGCCAAACTGCCCTGCTAGAGCCTCTGTGAGAGCCAAAAATCAACTAGCTAGCGCACACAGCTAGGGCAACGGCTCATGTGCCAGCAGATATGGTTCCACATGCCACCTGTGGCACCTGTACCATAGGTTCGCCATCACTGCCCTATACCATTGCAGACAAATGGTTGTCCAATCTCTTCTTAAAGACCTCCAGTGATGCAGCACCCAAACTTCTGGTGGCAAGTAATTCCAATGGTTAATTAACAGAGAATAACAGAGCTAGAAGGGACCTTAGAGGTCTTCTAGTCTAACTTTCCTTCTCAAGCAGGCAACCCTACACCATTTCAGACACACAGGTGTTTTTACCAAGTCTTCTGTGCTGTTCTCTACCTCTTCTGGGGGGAGGATTTATAAGAGAATAACAGTGTCATTCTGTCAACTGCTACAGTCATAATTTAAGAAAAATAAAACTCAGGGTCCATTTTAGGTTCAAAAGTGAATTTATCAAAATCAGAACTGAAAGCAATCAAAGTAAAAGCAAAGACTGAGGGGAAAAGCACGATACATGACCCCCCCCTTGACCTCCCCTTTTGGAGATTGGCCAATCTCTAGTGTCCATAACCATCAGGTGGACGCATCTTCAAACCCATGTTACATTTATGGAATGCAGCTTCTAACGGTCTCCTCCTGGTCACCTTGTTTCTAGGAAAACAAAACTTATTCCACTCCGCAATAGGAAACAAAACTTCCTGCACTCTCCCCCCCCATGACCAAAACCCTCCCCGTTTCTCATGGCAACCAAAGCATAGTAGAAATGTAGAATCATAGCGAAGGTTGACATATTCGAAGGGACCTTGGAGGGCTTCTAGTCCAACCCCCTGCTGAGATAGGGGATAGGAAACTATTGTGGCCCATGCACAATTAGCAATGGACCCAGAGAACTCAGAGACAGTGGAGGCACAGTAACAAGTGACCTGTGTTCCTGACACTCGAGACCGACAGCGAAGAAGATGTGGTGTCAGAGGCTGAAGAGCAACCAGGGCCTTCTACATGGCCTAAGATGAGTGACTCAGGAGAAGAGGAGGAGCCTTTTCTTGATGCTAGGGTTTGCAGGGCCTATATGAGGCAGGAGTGGTTACTCAGGAGGAGGTGTTTACTCATGAGTAGCACTGCTCACTAATGGGCTCAGGGTATTTAAGACAGTGTAACCTCTGTTGCTTCTGTGCAGAGAACAATGTGATTCATTTCTAGAATCTCGTTTCAGTTCTTGTTTCTTTGGCTTGTGATTTAAAGAGAGACATTCTTGGCTTTCTGAGGAGCTCTGAGCTTCCAGCTAACTTCTGAACATCTCCGCTTCTGAATATTATTCCAGCTGGGTAATTATTGTCATGCTTATCTCTTTCTGGGACTCTAGCCAGCTGATAAGACTTTGTAAGCGGTACAGCAAAGCCGCTAAAGACTTTAGTTTCATTTTGAAAAGATTTTAACTGCAAATATTTCTTGTATATAGTAAAATCCTTTATCATTTAAAACCGTTGGTGTGCATCTGATTTTTTTTGGGGGGGGGGGTTGGTGCTGGAACAGAATAGGAAACCCCATACCATTGCAGACAAATGATTAAAAACCTCCAGTGGTGGAGCACCTACAACTTCTGCTGACAAGTCAGTCCCAATGGTTAATTAATAGAGTAACAGAGCAACGGAGTTGAAAAAGGGACCTTGGAGGCTGATTCTTAGAGGGGACTGTAAAAGCACCATGAGGTGGTATATAAGTCTAAATGCTATTGCTAATGGTAACGAGAGAAAGAAGAAAGGAAGGAAGGAGGGAGGGAGGGAAGGAAGGAAGAAAGGAATGAAGGATGGAGGGGGGAGGGAGGGAGGGGGGAGAGAGAGAGATGGGAATGAGCCGGGGTGGAGCTGTGGTTAGAGGGCAGCACTACAGGCTCCTTCAGCTAACTGCTAGCTGTAGTCCAGCAGTTCAAATCTCACCCCCAGCTCAAGGTTGACTCAGCCTTCCCTCCTTCCAAGGTGGGTCAAATTAGGACCCAGATTGTTGGGGGCAAAAAGGCTGATTCCATAAATTTCTTAGAGGGGGCTGTGAAGCAGCATATAAGTCTAAATGCTATTGCTATTTGGAGAATAGGTTGACCCCCTTCTTCTTTGCAGCAACCCCTCAAACATTGAAATAGTAAATGCCCCCCCCCAGCTCATTTCCTAGCCATTAATCACCCTGGTGAGGTTTTGCCTCATTAAAACTTATTCCAGGATATAATTAAAGTACAACTGCAAAATGAAGAAGGGAAAGCAACACAATAAAGTTAAAAGCAGGCATCTCGCTCCCACCCTGCTTCTCCATCCCAGAGAGGCTTCCACTGAGCGCTTCCTTTCCACTTAAAATAAATAATTTTTAAATAACCTGAAAGCAATTTTTGTGTTAAAATGACCCTACATGGTCCTGCCCTAGAATTGCCTGAGCTGTGATGTGGGATTGGGATTTACTTCTGGAGCATAAGCAAAAGTCATATTAGTAGGACACAGCCTGGCTATTTGTTCTCAGCTTCCTTCTGGCCAAGTTTCCACTGTTATTTTTCTAACCAGAATGATGGAAGTGGGAAAGAGGAACAGAAGGGAAAATGCATTGGGGTTTTGGCTGCCACGGTGCAAAAAGGAGGTTGAGGCTCTAGAAAAAGTGCAGAGAAGAGCAACAAAGAGGATCAGGGGACTGGAGGCTAAAACATATGAAGAACAGTTGCAGGAACTGGGCATGGATAGTTTAATGAAAAGAAGGACCAGGGGAGACAGGATAGCAGCCTTCCAGTATCTCAGGGGCTGCCACAAAGAAGAGGGAGTCAAGCTATTCTCCAAAGCACCTGAGGGTAGAACAAGAAGCAATGGGTGGAAGCTAAACAAGGAGAGAAGCAACTTAGAACTTAGGAGAAATTTCCTGACAGTCAGAACAATTAATCAGAGAAATGGCTGGCCTCTAGAAGTTGTGAATACTGGAATACGTTGGATAACCATTTGTCTGAAGTTGTTAGGGTTTCCTGCCCAAGACGGGATTGGACTACAAGACTTCCAAGATCCCTTCCAATTCTGTTGTTCTATTCTATTCTATTTCCTGACAGTGAGAACAATTAAGCAGTGGAATGGAACATACCACCAATATGTACTTGACCAAACAAACAAATAAATAAATAAAATTGCCTTCAGAAGGGGCTCCATTACTGGAGAGTTCATGATGAGAATGGACAGCTGTTCGAGCTGAATGGCATAGGGCCTCCTGCTTCCAGAGAGCCTCCGGGGGGTGGGGAGGGTGTTTTTACTCTTTCCTGGCTCTAGGGAAGACTTTGGATCCTGGGGAGGGTGAAATAGGAGCTTACTGGGCCCTTCAAAAGTTGGGAAACAGGCCGTTTCCAGCCTCCAGAGGACCTCCAGTGGGGTGGGAGAGGGCGTTTTTGCCCTCCCTTGGTCGCAGGGAAGCCTTTGGAGGGCAAAACATGACCCTACTGCCCCCCCCAGAAGTTGGGAAATAGACCGTTTCTGACCTGCAGAAGGCCTCCAGGGGGGTGGGGGAAGTTGTTTTCGCTTTACCCAGGCATTGACTTAGGGGTGTGGGCACTCACGCATGTGCAATAGCGCACACACGCACTCTTTCGGCACCGAAGGGGGAAAAAGGTCAGCCATCCTTATTCTAGGAGATGTGTTGCAGAAAAGTCCCTTTGCTGAGGACGGGAGGCAGCTAAGGGCTCTTCTCGGAGGAGTCCAGATAACTCTTTGCACCCTGGGGGGAGCCATTCGCTCTTGATTTACAGTGTCATCCTCTCCATAAACGGAATGCCTTCGGTGGGCTCATTCCCCCTCCCCTGCAATTCTGCTCCTGCTGCTTGAATTTTTTCTCTCCTCTTTTCATGAGTTCCTCTGAAGACCCAGAGATATCTCAGCGGGGGAGGGGGGAGAGAGAAACGAAAACAGGTTTGGTTGCTTTTCCTGCATGCCAAACCTTTCAGAGACCTCGCAGCAAGACCGATGCTGGGCTGAAATTGTTGGCAGTTGTGAGACCGCTGCAAAACAAGAGAACATGAAGAATCTTCCTGAAGTTTCATTCATTTATTCATTTATTCATTTATTCATTTATTCATTTATTCATTTATTCATTTATTCATTTATTCATTTATTCATTTATTCATTTATTCATTTATTCATTTATTCATTCATTCATTCATTCATTCATTCATTCATTATTTATTTATTGATTTATTCATTCATTCATTCATTCACTCACTCACTCACTCACTCACTCACTTACTTACTTACTTAGTTGAGTCATTCATTCATTCTTCATTCATTCATTCATTCATTCATTCATTCATTCGATTTTTATGCCACCCTTCTCCTTAGACTCAGGGCAGCTTACAACATGTCAGCAATAGCGCTTCTTAACAGAGCCAGCATTATTGCCCCCACAATCGGCTGTTGTGGTTGGCTCTGGGCCAGCTTCTACAATGGAGAATTTGGACGTTGCTTCAGGGGAATTCTCAGGTTCACAGAGACGTGTGTTATTGCCAGCAGATTCTGATAGTGAAGATTCATTGCCAAGGTCAGACCGGGGGGTGGGGGGTGGAATCAGACGGAGAGACGGGTGCAGCCAGCCCATCAGTTAATGCTCCCATTAGTGAGACATCAGACTCGGAGGAGGATCTGCTGGTAGATGCCCGTATGTGCAGGCTCATGGCAAGAAGGGACCATCTGCGCAGGTATCGTTGAAGATAAGGGATCCATTTCTCTAGCTGATGGCAGTAAAACAAGTCTTTGGGAACCTAAGGATTCTCCTAAGCCAACATCCAAATTCCCCATTGCAGGAGCTGGCCCAGAGCCAACCACAACACTTTCTAATGTATTTATGTCCGAAATGCGGTGCGGGTTCCAGACAGATGAGCTGTATTCAAGGATTGGTCTGTCTAAAGTTTTGTATGCTCTGGTTAGTAGCAGGACCACAGTTCCCCCTGACCTCTGGTGGGACTGAACCTCCAATTTTCAGCAGATGAAGCACTGAGTGTGCAGCTTAGCCGCTCAAAAGTGGAGGTCATTCTCAGCCTGCTCTCTGTCCAGTGGATTCTGCTCATCTGCAATTAAGGGATAGATAACCCGAAATTATGCAGCTCAAAGGTGAGATGTAAGGACAGAAAAACGGTGACGATAGAAATATCGACTGGGTAAGAAGGGAGAAGTAGCCATGCATGAATGGACATGAAATCTGTGGGCCTGGGCACGAGCAGATCATCACATTAACCCCGACAGATCTTTTAAAATTCATGCCCCGTAAGAGAGAGGATGGAGAACCGCGGTGTGAAAATAAATAGAGCAACAGACTCAACAGCAGGGTCCATTTCTATCCAAGCTTCCAAGTCCACATTTTCTCCATCTATTTATTTGCAGTGAGCTATTAGTCATTTTTTCAACCGACTCAGAATATAGATTTTGGCAGCTGGAAAACAAATGGAAGAAGAAAAACAGCCAGAAATGTCTTTAGCAAAAAACAGACAAGGAGACATGTTGGTAGAAACGGGGAGGGGGCTCTGATCTCCTAACAGGGACACGTCTTTTCTGAGACGCTCCTATTGTTCTTGAGCAAGAGCAGCGGAGGAGCTTTTCATAATGAAATACGCACCAATTTATTTCCCTCTTTCCTCCCCGTCTCTTCTTCCTTATGTGTCAGGTCAATTTGCAGGTAGAATTGCTCTTTTGAAAAGGGCCTGTGCTTAAGTTGTCCCAGGGATGGTTTTTGCAAGAAAATTAGAGCTGTTGTTGTCGTTTTGCAAAGCACTTAATCAACAAGTGCGGCTTATACATATACCATATTTTTCGGAGTATAAGACACACCAGAATATAAGATGCACCTTAGTTTTTGGGGAGGAAAATAGGGGAAATAATCTGCTTACTGGGTATTCATTTGACTCGTGTCCTTAGCCATCACATTATTTTATCCTCTGGTTAGGGCTTTAAAAAAAGAATTATTCAGAAAATTCTTATCAAATTTAGCATTTCTCAGCCAGGAATCACACATATTATATGTGTGTCCCTACATTTTTCCTTCCTAAATGTGATTTAATAATTTAATCAAAGCAATGGAAACTGCAGTTTAATGTTTCCAAATGTAAAATAATGCACTTGGGGAAAAGGAATCTTCAATCTGAGTATTGTATTGGCAGTTCTGTGTCAGCAAAAACTTCAGAAGAGAAGGATTTAGGGGTCGTGATTTCTGACAGTCTCCAAATGGGTGAACAGTGCAGTCAGGCGGTAGGGAAAGCAAGTAGGATGCTTGGCTGCATAGCTAGAGGTATAACAAGGAGGAAGAGGGAGATTATGATCCCGCTATATAGAGTGCTGGTGAGACCACATTTGGAATACTGTGTCCAGTTCTGGAGACCTCACCTACAAAAAGATATTGACAAAATTGAACGGGTCGAAAGACGGGCTACAAGAATGGTGGAAGGTCTTAAGCATAAAACGTATCAGGAAAGACTTAATGAACTCAATCTGTATAGTCTGGAGGACAGAAGGAAAAGGGGGGACATGATCGAAACATATTAAATATGTTAAAGGGTTAAATAAGGTTCAGGAGGGAAGTGTTTTTAATAGGAAAGTGAACACAAGAACAAGGGGGCACAATCTGAAGTTAGTTGGGGGAAAGATCAAAAGCAACGTGAGGAAATATTATTTCACTGAAAGAGTAGTAGATCCTTGGAACAAACGTCCAGCAGACGTGGTTGGTAAATCCACAGTAACTGAATGTAAACATGTCTGGGATAAACATATATCCATTGTAAGATAAAATACAGGAAATAGTATAAGGGCAGTCTAGATGGACCATGAGGTCTTTTTCTGCCATCAGTCTTCTATCTTTCTATGTTTCTAATAATAATAATAATAATTTATTAGATTTGTATGCCGCCCCTCTCCGAAGACTCAGGGCAGCTTTGTTCTATTCCTTCCTTTTCAAAAAAGCTCTTGATCTTTTCCACTCAGTCTTCCAAACTGCCTAGCTTAGACTTTCTTCTCATTGTGTCATCTTGGCTTTTGGCTAGATCTCCCAGTTTTGTGTCATCCACAACTACGAGAAGCAACCTGTTCTGTCTCAGCACCGAGCCCCCCAGAAATCAGATGCACACCAATGGAATAACTAATAAAAGTGTTTAATATTTACAAAAGTCTCAGTCTTTTAAGAGTCTTTTAAAAGTCTTTTCAAAAGGAGAATCAAGTCTCCTAAAGCCTTATCAGTTGGCCAGAGTACCAGAAAGAGGATAAACATGACAATAATTACTAGATTGAAGCAATATTTCAAGAGCCTAGAGTTCAGAAGCTAGCTGGAGGGCTGGAGTTCATTAAGAAAGCCAAGATTGTGTTTGTTTAAACACAAGCCAAATACAACAACCGATATTAAAGTGTCTGAATGAACTGCGTTGTTCTCTGCAATGAATGAACTCCGTTGTTCTCTGCAATGAAGCATGGCTCGACTCATTCTTAAATAGTCTGAGGGCATGGCCCAATAGCCAGCAGTGCTACTCCTGAGTAAATCTCCTCCTAGCAAACCATTCATGCCTCCTAGAGCCCCTGCGCACTCTAGCATCCAGAAGAGGCTCCTCCTCTTCTCCTGAGTCATTTATCTCAGGAAATGCAGGAGGCTCTGGTTGTTGTTCAGCCTCTGACACCACGTCTTCTTCACTGTCAGTCTCGGGTGCCAGGAACAAAGGATGCCTGTGCCATGCCTCCACTGTCTCTGCGTCATCTGAATCCATAACTAATTGGGCAGGACACGAGTGAGTCTCCTGCTCAAAAACAGGGGGTTGGACTAGAAGACCTCCAAGGTCCCTTCCAACTCTGTCATTTGCTTATTCTGTCTATGACCAGAAGACTTTCCTGAATGAGATTGACATTCCCAACGGGGGTGCCCAACTGTTAACCGTTTTAACAAAACAAAAGGGAGCAAGAAGGGGGTCTTCTTTTGTTGGTCTCCAGAAAGCAGCCAACTGTGTTGGGCCCACCACAAAAAGACACCGTCGGCTCACACATTTGTCATGCCTGCTTTTCCTTGGCCCACAATCCGCTCCATCAGATGTTCAGCTAAAGGCAGCCAAGAAAAGACTTCAGGGAGATTCCCTCTGAGATGCCCCAAGACTCTGTTTCATGAGAAACCATTTCCATTCAGTTCTTCTTCACCCGACTCCAATGCTATTAGCGATATGTGCAGGGGTATATTTGTGTGTGTGTGTGTAAATGGCTGGAGTGGGAGGCTTGTGTTATCCTCACCACGATGCTTGTGAAATTAAAGACAGGGCTGGTTGCCTTTTTTTCCTTCTCAGCCATCTGTGTCTCTGCTTTCATAGGAAAGAGTCACATAATCCCAAAACCTGCTGTTCGCTCTCAGGATACGGTTCACCAGTAACTGCTGATGGGCTAAATTACATGTTAAAAAAAGTCATCACCATTTAATATTGATAAAGTCCTGGAACGTAAATGTTCAAAGCAAGGCAGGAGGGAGGAACAGAGCAATGGCTTCCAAAATAAATAGCAAACATCAGGGGGCAGCGGGGGGGGGGATTTCTACAGCCCTCAAGCTTGCAGAATGGGGAAAACCAACTTCTCTGGGTCCCATCAACAAAACAATGTTGTTTGGCGGGGCCCAGGGGAAGAGCCTTCTCTGTGGCGGCCCCAGCCCTCTGGAACCAACTCCCCCCGGAGATTAGATTAGATTCGAAGCGGCTCACAACAAAAACAACAATGTGACAAATCCAATATATTAAAAGACATCTAAAAAGCCATTATTTAAACCATGCAGCACAATCATACCATGCATAAACAATATAAGCCCAGGGTATCTTAATTTCCCCATGCCTGACGACATAGGTGGGTCTTCAATAGCTTACGAAAGGCAAGGAGGGTGGGGACGGTTCTGATCTCTGGGGGGAGTTGATTCAAGAGGGCCGGGGCTGCCACAGAGAAGGCTCTTTCCCTGGGGCCCACCAGACAACATTGTTTAGTCAACGGGACCTGGAGAAGGCCAACTCTGTGGAACCTTATCGGTCGCTGGGATTTGTGTGGCAGAAGACGGTCCCGAAGGTATTCTGATCCGATGCCATGTAGGGCTTTATAGGTCATTACCAACACTTTGAATTGTGACCGGAAACTGATTGGCAGCCAGTGCAAGCTGCGGAGTGTTGACGAGAAATGGGCAAATCTAGGAAGACCTGTGATAGCTCTCGCGGCCACATTCTGCACGATCTGAAGTTTCCGAACCCTTTTCAAAGGTAGCCCCATGTAGAGAGCATTGCAGATGTCAAACCTCAAGGTGATGAGGGCATGAGTGACTGTGAGCAATGACTCCTGGTCCAAATAGGGTTGCAACTGGTGCACCAGGCGAACCTGGGCCAAGGTCCCCCTCCCCATAGCTGAAAGATGGGGCTGTAATGTGAGCTGTGGATCGAGGAGGAAGCCCAAGTTCTTGCAGATATGACATAGGTGATAAAAGAGAGTAGGCTTTGCTCTCCATTTATATTCTAGCGTCTTGCCCTGTCTGTGTTGGTGGTAATACTGTTTTCTTCTTGGTGGTTTGTTGATGAGGCTGTTTGTCTGAGTTGGTAGTTCCTTGATTGGGGTGTTGTTTACCGTTGGATGGATGGCGTAGCATCAGTCCTGGTGTCAATCTCTTCTTATCTGAGTGTTGATTGCTGGTGAGCTGGTGTTTCTGTGTTTTCCTTCGTTCTTGATTGTCTCTTTTGAATAGCATGTTGATGCTGTTTATCTCCATGTGCCTGTTGATTGCTGATTTGCCAGGAATCCTCCAGCATTTTAGGAGTGTTCAGTGTGCAATGCTCACTGAACATGGGAGGAGGAGGAGTAGGGGGGATATGGAGAAGAAAGAGGAAGAGAAGAAGATGGAAGAGAAGAAGAAGATGGAGGTGAAAGAGGATGAAGGGAAGATGGAAAAGGAAGGAGAAGAAGATGGAGGGGGAACTGGAGAACGATGAGAAAGAGAAGATGGAGGAAGAGAAGAAAAAGATGGAGAAGGAAGCAGTGTTCCCTCTATTTTTTGGGGGGGGGGGCAGAAAAGTATAGTGTCTGAGCGGCAGTCCCTTCGGGACTGGGCGGCACAGAAATAATACATAAATAAATAAACAAACAAACAAATAAAAAACCCACCCTGTTTTGCCTCAGAGAATTTCAAAATAAAATACTGTACTGTGTCTATAACAGTGAGCTCATAATAGGGCAACTCTATCAATATCAAAATGCCACTTAAATAGTTGAGCTAATTTCAAACTAGATTTTGATTTTCTTTCTCTTTTCCTACCTCTCTTTTTTCTACCTGTTTCTCTCTCTTCCTCTCTCTCTCCTTCCCTCTCACTCTTTCCCTCTCGGCTTCTGGGCAGGTTTGGAAAACTCTGAGTTGATGATGATTTTTAAGTGAGCCATTGCTCACTGCTCAGCTTAGAGGGAACTATGGAAGGAAGAGGAGGAAAAAGAGAAGATGAAAGAGAAGGAGAAGGAAAAGATGGCGGAGGAAGAGGAGGAAGGGAATATGGAGAAGAAAGGAGAAGAAGATGGAGGAGGAACAGGAGAACGATGAGAAAGAGAAGCGATAGCAATAGCATTTAGACTTTATACACCGCTTCACATTCCTTTTCCAGCGCTCTCTAAGTGGTTTACAGAGAGTCAGCCTCTTGCCCCCAACAATCTGGGTCTTCATTTGAACCACCTGGGAAGGAGGGAAGGCTGAGTCAACCTGGAGCCGGTGGTGAGATTTGAACCACTGAACTACAGCTAGCAGCTGAAGGAGCCTGCAGGGCTGCACTCTAACCACTGTGCCACCCTCCCTCCTTCCCTCTATCCCTCCCTCCCTCCCTTCCCTGTCATGATCTCTTTCTTTCTCTCTCTCTCTCTCTCTCTCATCTTTCTTTCCTTCCTTCCTTCCTTCCTTCCTTCCTTCCTTCCTTCTTTCTTTCTTTCTTTCCTTTCTTTCTAGCGATAGCATTTAGACTTATATGCCACTTCACAATACTTTTCCAGCCCTCTCTAAGCAGTTGACAGACTCAGCCTCTTGCCCCCAACCATCTGGGTCCTCATTTGATCCACCTCGGAAGATGGAAGGCTGAGTCAACCTTGACCCAGTGGTGAGATTTGAACCGCTGAACTACACTAGCAGTGAGCCTGCAATGCTGCACTCTAACCACTGCGCCACCCTGACTCTAAAACCTGTGAGACTCTCAGAAGCCTTGCAGGTTCTGCCTTTCATGGGTGTTTGCCAAACCCTGGTCCAAAAAGGAGGCCTCTCCATAGTTTTTCCTCAACAGATCAGCTTCAGAAGGGAGCTCACAAGACGGATGGAGTGAATTGTCAGAAATAAGTTTATTTATTGGAATAATATTATAATGCAAGAAAATCACCTGTAACTATAGAAACATAGAAACATAGAAGATGGACAGCAGAAATAGACCTCCTGGTCCATCTAGTCTGCCCTTATACTATTTTCTGTATTTTATCTTAGGATGGATCTATGTTTATCCCAGGCAGGTTTCAATTCAGCTATTGTGGATTTACCAACCACGTCTGCTGGAAGTTTGTTTCTATAGGAAAGACTGATGTAAGCCACAATCGATATGTAATCATGGGTTTGCTAACTGTGCTGCAACCTGATTGGCTGTAACCTATATAAAAGAAATAGCACCCTTGCATGGGTGTGGTTTGTGCTTAGTGGTTTGCTGATTTGTGGTTTGTGCTTAGTGGTTAGTGCTTTGAGGGTGGTTGCAGTGGTGGATGCAATAGGAGTTGTATGATAGTATTGTGGGTGGTTTGTTATAGTGGTTAAATGTAAAGGAGATAGATTATTTAGATAAACATTTTGCTAAGAAGAAAAGTAGAATAGAATAGAATAGAATTTTTATTGGCCAAGTGTGATTGGACACACAAGGAATTTGTCTTGGTGCAGATGCTCTCAGCGTACATAAAATAAAATATACATTTGTCAAGAATCATGTGGTACAACACTTAATGATTGTCATAGGGGTCAAATAAGCAATGAAGAAGCAATATTAATAAAAATCTTAGGATATAAGCAACAAGTTACAGTCATGCAGTCGTAAGTGGGAGGAAAAGGGTGATAGGAATGATGAGAAAAAAAACTAGTAGTAATAGAAGTGCAGATTTAGTAGAAAGTCTGACAATGTCGAGGGAATTATTTGTTTAGTAGAGTGATGGCTTTCCGGAAAAAACTGTTCTTGTGTATAGTTGTCTCGGTGTGCAGTGCTCTGTAGCGACGTTTTGAGGGTCAGAGTTGAAACAGTTTATGTCCAGGATGTGAGGGGTCAGTAAATATTTTCCCCACCCTCTTTTTGATGCAGTATACATTCATGCAGTATACAGGTTGGAAGGCAGGTTGGCAGCAATTGTTTCTTCTGCAGTTCTGATTCTCCTCTGAAGTCTGTGTCGGTAAACTTTATTTTTACAAGAGAGCCTGCTGCAGTGTTTTTCACTGAAGACTTCAAATAGGTAGAGTTGTGAAGTGTGGCTAGTTGGTGGGGTTGCCTTCCTCATGCGCAAAATCTCCCCCTCCCCAACATGAATTCCCTTCTTCCACCTGCAGCTTTGCTCCTACGCAACCTTGGAGGCTTCGCCTGGTGACCTTCGCTGCCTTCCGATGGGCTCAGGGGAGAACGAAGCCACATAGAAAGTGACCTCTGGTTGAATTAGAGACAGAGAATAATTTCCTCATGGTGGGAGAGATAAAATAGGAGTCAGGGGGCCAGAGGGAAGGACGGCACCCCTCGCTCCCCATCCCAAGGAAAGTTGCTTCGCTCTGACAGCCCCTCCCAGGGGGGAAGATTTATGGCTCCGAAATTTTCAGTCTCTATAGATTTGTAGCTTTAATGGCAGCGGCACCAGCAGCCAAGGTTAAAGCACGGGGCCCTTCTCTCTGCCCTCGCCAGGAAAGGGGCTGCTGGGTTTTTAAACACGAGTTTTGCTTCCCCGGGAAATGGAGAAAGAGAGAGGGCTGTTGCACACACTGTCTGGTGCATTCACACCATGCGAGCAATCCATGGGGATTTTATTATTATTATTATTATTATTATTATTATTATTATTATTATTATTTATTTTATTTAGTTTAGTTTAGTTTAGTTTAATCAGATTTGTATGCCGCCCCTCTCCGCAGACTCAGGGCGGCTCACAGCAACAGCAATACAAGACAAATCCAATATTAAATTAATTTTAAGAACACCACAAGTTAAAAACCAATCATACACACTAGCACATTTATTTATTATTTGGATTTGAATGCCGCCCCTCTCCGAAAACTCGGGGCGGCTCACAACAAGTGAAAAGACAATCCAATACATAATCCAATTTAATTAAAATATTATAAATTTAAAAAAAAACCCTATACTAACATACACACACACAAGCATACCATATATAAATTCAACGTGCCCAGGGGAACATGTTTAGTTTCCCCATGCCTGACGGCAAAGGTGGGTTTTGAGGAGTTTACGGAAGGCAGGAAGAGTAGGGGCAGTTCTGATCTCCGGGGGGAGTTGGTGCCAGAGAGTCGGTGCCGCCACAGAGAAGGCTCTCCCCCTGGGGCCCGCCAACCGACATTGTTTAGTTGACGGGACCTGGAGGAGGCCCACTCTGTGGGACCTAATCGGTCGCTGGGATTCGTGCGACAGAAGGCGGTCTCGGAGAAGGTGCATTATTATTATTATTATTATTATTATTATTATTATTATTATTATTATTATTATTATCTCCGTAGACTCCGGGCGGCTCACAACAGTGATAAAAACAATACATAATGACAAATCTAATAATTAGAATCTAAAATAACAATAGTACCTTTAAAAAGTCTAAAAAGCAAGGAACCCCAATATAAGAAACATACATACAGTCATATCATGCACAAAAACTACATAGGCAGAGGGAGATGTCTCAGTTCCCCCACGCTTGACGACAGAGGTGGGGTTTAAGGAGTTTACGAAAGGCAAGGAGGGTGGGGGCAGTTCTAATCTCTGGAGGGAGCTGATTCCAGAGGGTCAGAGTCGCCACAGAGAAGGCTCTTCGCCTGGGTCCCGCCAGATGACATTGTTTAGTCGATGGGACTTCAAAAGTAGCCCCATGATGCCTTAGTGAGGACCCTGTGTGAACCCAGCCTTGGGGCCTAAATTGTGGCTTTCTCCTTACTAGCCCCAGATTTTACCAACAAGGAGGAGGAAGAGGAGGAGGGGAAAGGGAGGAAAGAGGAGAAGAAAAAGGAAGAGGAGGAGGAGAAAGGGAGGAAAGAGGAGAAAATAGAGGAGGAAATAGTGAAGGAAGATAAGATAGAGAAAGAAGAAGAGGAGGAGGAGATAGAAGAGCAGAGATAAGAAGAGGAAGAGGAGAAAGAAAGGAGAGAAGGAGAGGGAAATAGAGGAGGAGGAGGAGATAGTGAATATAAGATAGAGAAAGAAGAAGAGGAGGATGAGGAAGAGAACATAAAAGAGAGAAAGAGAAAAGAGAAAGTTTCAAGTTTCAAGTTTTATTGGATTTATATGCCGCCCCTCTCCGAAAACTCCGAAAAGAGAAGAGATGAATGGAAGAAGAGAAGGTAGAAAAGAAACAGGAAAAGAAAAAAAGAAAGAAACAGAAAGGGAAAGAGAAAGAGAGAAATAGGCAGAAACAGACAAAAGGAAAGAAAGGAAGGAAGGAAGAGAGAGAGAGAGAGAGAGAATAAAGTTTCCCACAGCCTCCTGCTGCTGTGATAGTTCCCAAATCCAGGATTCCCACAGCCGGCTGAGGAAGTCTGGGGTGGAAGCCCCCAGCCTGCCTGGGAACCCCCACGATGGGTGGCTGCATTAAAACAGCCCCCTCCCATCTCTGGAACCACATTTAAAGCAGAGCGAAGAAAAGCAGGCCACCAATTAAGCGACAAAACCCAATTAGCAAGTCGAGCGCACGATTCCAGACCGCAACAGCGGATGCTCCCACAGCCCGCCTGGTCCTTCATGCACTCCAGGACCTCCATGGGGAGTTCAGCAAGCAACGAAGGAGGGGAAAACATCCTTCAGTCTGGGCTGGGGGGTGGGTGTCTTGTGGTCAGGCTGGGTGTGTGTAAGTCACTCCCCTTGGGCACACTTTTCCCCAATGCTCTGCACCACCACCACCCCGACAGCAACGGCTGAAACATTGCAGACATCAACAGGAAGAATACGTTGGGGAAAAAGTTACCACCACACGCTGAAATGCAAAATTGTGTGTGTGGGGGACTGTGTGTGTGTGCATGCACAACCCTCCTCTAATGCTCCTGTCCATATATCGGAAATCACACACAAAGGAAGCAGTTTGGGTGACGTTTGAAATCTCTCTCCCGCCTGGCTGCCTCTATTTCCAAGACGGTCTGCTATACATTTAGATCAAAGGTAGGATGCGAATGGATGTGAAGAGGAGTCCCCCCTTTCCACCCCTTCTTCCCCCCCCCACCACATTCTCCCCATCTGGGGCTCATCTCCGGGAGGTGATGGAGACACATGTTAACAATTTCTCCAGGTTTTGGAGCATTCCCCCTTCCAGTTGCTGACGGGGATCTGAAGACTTGGAACGAACGATGGTGGACGAACCCTGGGCCTGCTCCCACTCGCGGGAAAAATGCCCCAGACAAACCAAGATTTGACTTGGTCTTTGGGGAGACAAGATTCCTTGCGGGGGGCAGGGGGCTGAATCAAAGCTGAGAAAAGAGGGGGATTAAGAGCAACCGGTGATGGGAAACCAAAGAAAATCCAAAGGGTTGTCCCTTAACTTTCTTTCGAAACAGAATATCCTACGAAAATAGACTAAGAATCCTGGGCCTAGAAAGCCTAGAACAACGGCGCCTAAAACACGACTTGAGTATTGCCCACAAGATCATATGCTGCAACGTCCTACCGGTCAATGACTACTTCAGCTTCAACTGCAACAACACAAGAGCACGCAACAGATTCAAACTTAATACGAACCGCTCCAAACTTGACTGTAAAAAATATGATTTCAACAATCGAGTTATCGAAGCATGGAACTCCTTACTAGACTCAATTGTGTCAACCCCTAACCCCCAACATTTCTCCCTTAGACTCTCCACAATTGACCTCTCCAGGTTCCTAAGAGGCCAGTAAGTGGCGTACATAAGTGCACTGGTGTGCCTTTCGTCCCCTGTCCAATTGTCTTTCCTTTCTCTCACTTATCGTATATATTCTCTTTCTTTCATATTTCCTCTCCTCTAAGTTCCCTTTTACCCTTATATATATTACTACATGTCTATTTTTCTTCCTATGTATTTGTGTGTTGGACAAATGAATAAATAAAATAAATATTTAAAAAAAATAAATTTCTCAGCAAGATTCCGAGAAGAAACGCTTATTGTACAAGGGCAAAATTGTCCAAAGTACCATATTTTTCAGAGTATAAGATGCACCTTCTTCCCTCCTGAAAGAGGGTGAAAATGTTGGTGCATCTTATACACCAAATACAGCCATTTTTTGCTCTCCTGGGCTCGTTTTTCTCAAAAAACCCAGGGTGGACAGAGGTTCTGGGAAGCCTGCAGAGAGTTCCTGGGTGCTGGGGAAAGACAAAAATGACCCCATTTTTCAGGGGGAGGGGGGAAACCAGCCCGTTTTCACAAAAACCACCACCCAAGAGTTCTCTGCAGACTTCCCAGACCCTATGCCCACCCAATTTTTGCAAAAGAAATGGGCAAAAAAACATCAATTTTCTGCAAAAATGGGTGTGATTTTTTGCCTTCTAACTACCCCATCTAGCATGACAGGAGGAGGAATTCTGGGAGTTAAAGTCCACACAAGTCTTGAAGCTGTCAAGTTTGAAGACCCCTAGGTTAGGGGTTAGGGGTCAAGGGTCTTCAAACTTGACAAGTTTAAGACTCGTGGACTTTAAGTGCCACTCCTCAGCTAGCATGACTGGAGGAGGAATTCTGGGAGTTGAAGCCCACAAATCATGGAGCTGTCAAGTTTGAAGTTTGTAAAAAGTGTACATGGTTGTAAAAAGCATTCTGCTACACTGGAATTTTATTAAATAATATATTACTATACCATTTGGTTCAGAATACCTTTTCCTTGTTTTCCATCTCACAGCTTTACAGCTGTGCTGTGGTTGAAGCATGAGAAGAGAAGGAGATGGAAGGAGCAGGACCACAGTAGAGGGCCCGTAAGAGAAAGCAGAGTGTTGAGTTGTGGATCAGGAGATTTGAGAAGAAGGAGGAGAAAAACAGAAAGTCTTCATTGAAGGGGCTGAGACCCTAGAACAGAGGTCAGAGGTCATTCGGCAGACTGGAGAATTCTGGGATTTGAAGTCCACAAGTCTTAAAGTTACAAAGTTTGGGGACACCTGCTCGAGAAAGTTCAGAGAAAAGCAACAGAGATGGTCAGGAATCTGGAGACTGACTCTAAATGTAGAACAGTTGAGGGAACTAGGTATGTCTAGACCTGTGATGGTGAACCTATGACATGTGTCCCAACTCAATATGGCCAACTCATCATAGCCAACTCATCACAGTCACCTGATCAAATCCAACTCACCATAGCCAACTCAACACAGCCAACTGACCAACTCACCAAGGAACTCATCCTAGCCAACTCACCATAGCCACCTCGTCACAGACAACTGACCAAGTCCAACTCCATGGCCAACTCACCGTAGCCAACTCAACATAGCCAACTCACCATGGCAAATTCATCATGCCCAATTCACCATGGCCAACTTACCACAGCCAACAAACCAAAAAAACTCTCCATGTTTCCACAGCCAACTCTCCATGGCCAACTCTCTATGGCCAACTCACCAAAGCAACTCTCCATAGCCAACTCAACATGGCCAACTCACTACAGAACTTACCCTAGCCAACTCACCATAGCCAACTCATCACAGCCAACTGACCAAGTCCAATTCAACACAGCCAACTCAACATAGGCAACTCAACATGGAAAACTCACTATGGCCAACTCACCACAGCCAACTTACCACAGTCAACTCATCAAAGCAGTTCTGCATAGTCAACTCACCATGGCCAATTCACCATGACCAATTGTTCTCGCCACAGAACAATTCACCAATTCAATTTAATTATTTAAAATAGTTTTTTAAAATCATTTTTGTCATTCACATTTCATTCTGTCCTTCCTTCAGCATCTTCTCTTTAAATGATTCCATCCCACCATTTCTTCAATATTAGTGAAACTCTTGTCCTGCAGTGAGTGGGCCACAGAAAATTTACTGTGGCCAGTTGCCCCCCCGCCCAAGTTTTCCTAGGTCCCCTATTAGAAACATAGAAGACTGACGGCAGAAAAAGACCTCATGGTCCATCTAGTCTGCCCTTATACTATTTCCTGTATTTTATCTTAGGATGGATCTATGTTTATCTCAGGCAGGTTTAAATTCAGTTACTGTGGATTTATGTACCATGTCTGCTGGAAGTTTGTTCCAAGGATCTACTACTCTTTCAGTAAAATAATATTTTCTCCCATTGCTTCTGATCTTTCCCTCAACTCACCTCCGATTTTGCCCCCTTGTTCTTGTGTTCACTTTCCTATTAAAACCACTTCCCTCCTGAACCTTATTTAACCCTTTAACATATTTAAATGTTTCGATCATGTCCCCCCTTTTCCTTCTGTCCTCCAGACTATACAGATTGAGTCCATGAAGTCTTTCCTGATACGTTTGATGCTTAAGACCTTCCACCAGTCTTGTAGCCCGTCTTTGGACCCATTCAATTTTGTCAATATCTTTTTGTAGGTGAGGTCTCCAGAACTGAACACAGAACTACAAATATGGTCTCACCAGCGCTCTATATAAGGGGATCACAATCTCCCTCTTCCTGCTTGTTATACCTCTAGCTATGCAGCCAAGCATCCTACTTGCTTTTCCTACTGCCTGACCGCACTGCTCACCCATTTTGAGACTGTCAGAAATCACTACCCCTAAATCCTTTTCTTCTGAAGTTTTTGCTAGACATAAAAATGATCGAGATTTGCTGAACTTAACTTGTTGGCATTTTATGGTGTTGAACTTCTACAACTTAAAATTAAATTGCAATGTTTGCATCAAGTCAGATATTAAATCTGAAATCTTGCTTAATTGTCGCTGCCTAGGCGACAGAATTCATAGCTGCATTGCCCCCCCCCCCTTTCTGGGACTCCTGTGAAGCCCTGAAATATCTTCATTATTGAGGAGCATATTGAATAAGAAACAAACGTCTAAACAGATCCTGATAATATTCCGTTTCACATGTGTTTCCTCATATGCTCACTTGGCTCGGTTGCTACATTCATCTTCCCATTTTAACAATTCCATATGAAAATGTATCCTGCTTAAAAGATGGGTCTTTTTATTTCCCCCTTGCAAAACACATCATCTGAAGATGCATTTTTACACTTAAATGAAAAATACCCACCCTACTCTGAAACACTTTGGGAAGGATGAGAGAATAGATCAGTGTCTTCTAATTTGCAAATTATCCTGGTGAGATCATCCAGGGACATGGGGTGAGGTATCATCAGTATGCGGATGATACCCAGCTGTACATTTCCACCCCATGTCCAGTCAACGAAGCAGTGGAAGTGATGTGCCAGTGCCTGGAGGCTGTTGGGGACTGGATGGGTGTCAACAAACTCAAACTCAACCCGGATAAGACGGAGTGGCTGTGGGTCCTGCCTCCCAGGGACAATTCCATCTGTCCGTCCATAACCCTGGGGGGGGGGGGGAATTATTGACCCCCTCAGAGAGGGTCCGCATCTTGGGCATCCTCCTCGATCCACAGCTCACATTAGAGAACCATCTTTCAGCTGTGGCGAGGGGGGGTTTGCCCAGGTTCGCCTGATGCACCAGTTGCGGCCCTATCTGGACCAGGACTCACTGCTCACAGTCACTCATGCCCTTATCACCTTGAGGTTCGACTACTGTAATGCTCTCTACATGGGGCTACCTTTGAAAAATGTTCGGAAACTTTGGATCGTGCAGAATGCAGCTGTGAGAGCAATCATGGGCTTCCCAAGATGTGCCCATGTTACACCAACACTCCGCAGTCTGCATTGGTTGCCGATCAGTTTCCGGTGACAATTCAAAGTGTTGATTATGACCTATAAAGCCCTTCATGGCATCGGGCCAGAATATCTCCGAGACCGCCTCCTGCCGCACGAATCCCAGCGACCGATTAGGTCCCACAGAGTTGGCCTTCTCCGGGTCCCATCAAACAAACAATGCCGTTTGGCGGGACCCAGGGGAAGAGCCTTCTCTGTGATGGCCCTGACCCTCTGGAACCAGCTTCCCCCAGAGATTAGAACTGCCCCCACCCTCCTCGCCTTTCGTAAACTCCTTAAAACCCACCTTTGCCGTCAGGCATGGGGGAATTGAAACATCTCCCCCGGGGCCTATACAGTTATGTGTGGTATGCTTGTGTGTGTGTTTGCTTTTAATAATGGGGCTTTTAGTGTTTCTTTAAATTATTAGATTTGTTATATATTGTTTATTATTGTTGTGAGCCGCCCTGAGTCTACGGAGAGGGGCGGCATACAAATCTAATAAATAAAATAAATAAAATAAATAAACCTGGAAGTTCAGATCCAAGCTGGTGTGTTTTTACACACACACACACCACCCACCAGCCTTGGAAAAGACAATGTTAGTTGCATGGTTAAAAAAAAAAGTCTCCCAAACGATGAAGTGCATCTTGGCTTTGGGGGGGTTCTTCTGGGGTAATTTTTTTTAAAAAAAATTCTTAACATATATTCAAACAATACAGTGTACCATCTAATTTTCCATGAATAAAATGCGGTATTTTGTTAGTAACTAATATCAATCATGAAAAAAGTTGCAATTTTTTTTCCTAATTTTGTCATCCGGTTACATACATTTTCTTTTAATTAAATTCCCTCCTTAATGTTCCTTCAAAAAATATAACACCAATCATATTTCTAATTTAATAACCATTATGCCAAAGTGCTTCCTTTCTTTATTCATTTTTCTATAAACTAAGAAAACCTTGCATAGCCAATCAGATATTGACAAAAAGAAATTTAAAACAACACATGACAAATAAACATACAAAAATTTCAGACTTTACCTAATCCCAAATTCTGGAATTATTTCAGCCCATATAACATTAATACTTATCTACATTTCTTACTTAATTGTTAATCTTAAATTTCACTCAATTTGAGAAAAAGAAAAAGAAGTTTCTAAATATTTATTTTTATTTATTTATTTGATTTTATTTATTCATTTGTCCAATACACAAATACACAGGAAGAAAAATAGACATGTAGTAATATATACAAGGGTAAAAGGGAACTTAGAGGAGAGGATATATGAAAGGAAGAGAATATATAAGATGGGTGAAGGAAAGGAAAGACAATTGGACAGGGGACGAAAGGCACACCAGTGCACTTATGTACGCCCCTTACTGGCCTCTTAGGAACCTGGAGAGGTCAATCATGGAGAGTCTAAGGGAGAAGTGTTGGAGGTTAGGGGTTGACACAATTGAGTCCGGTAATGAGTTCCACGCTTCGATAACTCGATTGTTGAAATCATATTTTTTACAGTCAAGTTTGGAGCGGTTTGTATTAAGTTTGAATCTATTGCGTGCTCTTGTGTTGTTGCGGTTGAAGCTGAAGTAGTCATTGACCGGTAGGACGTTGCAGCATATGATCTTGTGGGCAATACTCAAATTCAATTCTCTATTTTCAATAAATTAAAAATAATTAACATCATTAATCTCCCCAACAATTCTAAATTCTATTCCACTTATACATTAATCTAAACCACTATCTCCTACTACATATTTTATTATTGTCAATACTAGAAACTCTATTAATACAGATTATCAATTTTTAAATTCATATATTTTGGGGGTTCTTGTTGGGTTGTTGTTGTTTTTTTTTTTGCAAATTCTGCCTCCCTTTTCACTGGAACAAGAGACACCTGACTGTCTCTTGTTCCAGTGACTGTCCACCTGACTGTCAAATCCTCCAGATTTTGACACTGACAGGCTAATTCGGGAAGAGTTCAGCCAGGAGGGTCAGGAATAAACCCCCCACCCCCAGACATGACCAAAAGAGCATCTCAGAACCATTTAATTCTGCGTAGATTATAGGGTCCGGTTTGCAGGCATCACATTTCACGCTCAATTAGCAGCACTTTTAAGGGGAGGCGACCCTGACTGCAGGGCGCATGGCGGGAGAATCTCCCTCCAGGGGAGGGAGGGGAGGGGGGAAACGGTGATGCTTGAAGTTAAAGCTGTAACCATGGCAACGGCGGAAACCCTTGCCAAGCGCTCGAGATGGATATCGACTGTATCTCAAAGCAATAATAATAATAATAAAAACCCAGGGTCCCTGTAAAAGACTTTGTGTGTGAGATGAGAAGACCGGGAGTGGGCCAGGGGTGACACAGCTCAAAGGGAGGAGAAGAGGACTTGGGTCTTTGTGGGTCCCACTGTGACTTGGAGTAACTAAGAATCACCACACTACAAAAGAGACATTGAAACTCTAGACAAAGTGCAGAAGAGAGCAACCAGGATGATAAAGGGACTGGGGACTATAACATATGAAGAGCGGTGGCAGGAACTGAGCATGGACAGTCTAGGAAAGAGAAGGACCAGGGGACATTTTTATTTGTTTGTTTGTTTGTTTGTTTGTTTGTTTGTTTGTTTGTTTGTTTGTTTGTTCATTCATTCATTCATTCATTTATTTATTTATTTATTTATTTATTTCAACCCCCTGCCCAAGCAGGAACCCTATAGTACACCAGTCAAGTGGCAGTTCACTCTTCTCTTAATAATGTCCAGAGTTTTGGAGTTCACAACGTCCACTGGTAGGTTGTTCCATTGGTTGATCTCTCTGACCATCAGAAAGTTCCTCCTTATCTCCATGTTGAATCTCTCCTTGGTCAGCTTCCAGCCGTTGTTCCTCGTCCGGCCTTCTGGTGCCCTGGAGAATAAAGTGATCCCCTCCTCTCTGTGACATCCCCTCGTATAATTACAGGCTGCTATCATGTCCGCTCTGGCCCTCCTTTTCTCTAGGCTATCCATGCCCAGTTCCCTCAGTCTCTCTTCATAAGTCTTGGTTTCCAATCCCTTAATCATCTTGGTTGCTCTTTTTTGCACCTTCTCCAGAGTTTCAATGTCTCTTTTGAAGTGTGGTGACCAGAACTGGATACAGTACTCCAGGTGTGGTCGGACCAGGGCGTAGTAGAGTGGTATTAAGACTTCCCTGGTCTTGGAGTGTATCCCCCTGTTGATGCAGCTTAGGATTGTGTTGGCTTTTTTAGCTGCTGCTGCACATTGTTGGTTCATGTTTAGTTGATTGTCCACCAAGACTCCGAAGTCTCTTTCGCAGTCGCTACTGCTAAGAGGGGTTTCTCCCAGGTTGTATGTGTGTTCAGGGTTTTTTCTGCCTAGGTGAGGGCAGTCTTCCAATATAGAGGAGCTGCCCCAGAGAGATGGAGGGGGTCAAGCTATTTTCCAAAGCACCAGAAGGCCAGACCAAGAGCAACGGATGGAAACTGACCAAGCAGAGATTCAACCTGGACATAAGGAGGAACTTTCTGACGGTGAGAGCGATCAACCAGGGGAACAGAAGCTGCCTGCGGAGGTTGTGGGAGCTCCAACACTTGAGACTTTCAAGGGGAGCAGTGTGGGGGGGAGGCCTTTTTCTGAGCAAAATAAACAAATAAGCATTGTTTTTTTTTCATTTCAATTTTCATATCCTTGTGTTCAGAAATGTTCAAATTAGTATACTAGTGAAAAAGGTATTCAAAAAGACCATTCCAGTAGCTAGAACCAACCCTTTTATCCTCCAGGTCTAAAAGGACCCGGAGGGTAACATTGGTAACTCTTTTTGCCCAGCAAAAAACCTACCACCCTTTAAAAGTACCCCTCAAGTGAGAAAAAGTCATGCAGGGAAATTTTTTTACCGGGTCTCAAACTTCATTTCGGGTCCTTTTAGACCCGAGGGGAATACCAGGGTTAAGTGGTATCCTGAATAGCAGGAAATGAGTTTCCTATAATTTTCTCCACTGTGCTCACCACTCTCTGTAGGGACTTTCTATCTGAGACAAGGTGGCCACCAAACCAAACAGGGATGCAATTTGTTAAAAGGCTCTCCATGGTGCCTCTGTAAAAAGTGGCCAGGACAGGAGAAAGAGGTGCTCTCCTCATCCGATGCAGGAAATGCAGACACTGGTTTCCATGCTTCACTAAGGATGATGGGTGGAGAGACCAAGTCAGATTATTGGTTATCTGTTTCCCCAGATGCTTAATACTGTGGAACACCTCTACAGCTGCATCCTTCATACTGAGTGGAATATAACCAAGTTGACTCTTTCTAAAATCTGTAATGATCTCTTTTGTTTTATTAACATTTAAAACCAGTTGACCTTTATTCCACCAGTTCACTGGAGACTTCACCTTTTCTCTAGAAGCATCTTCATTGTCATCCCGGATAAGACCCACCACTGTCATACCAGGATCCTACCAAGTGCCGCCTTTATGCTGGTTGAGGCAGGCAGGGTTCCCTTGGGTCCCATTTGTTGGGGGTCAAGGGAAAGGGAGGGTCTGGCCTTCTCTTTCTGCTCAAGATCCCCATGGACAATTGGTGGGCCACTGTGGGACACAGAATGCTGGACTCGATGGGTTTTGGCCTGATTCAGCAGGGCTCTTCTTAGGTTCTTATGTTCTACCAATAAGATGCCATTCATTGTAAAGAGTCAGGTCCTGCCCTTAGCCAGGAGAAACCAAATGTATGGCTAGAGAAGAAGGGGCAACTGGCTCAACAGAAGTGCCTAGGAGAGGGATCCAGGAGAATTGGTAGGCCAGCCCTGGTGAGGCCACACTTATTTATTTATTTGATTGATTGATTGATTGATTGATTGATTTATATGCCGCCCCTCTCTGAGGACTCAGAGCAACTCACAACCTATAAAGGAACAATGCAATATAAATACAAATCCAATTAATATGAACCCACTAATCTAATCTAAAACCCCCATTATTAAAAATCAGTCATACCCACTCAACAGCTACATAAGAGACATTCATTGGCCAGGGGGCTAGAGTTTAATGGCCCCAAGCCTGGCGGCATAGATGAGTCTTAGACTCTTGCGGAAGGCGAGGAGGGTGGGGGCAGTATGAATCTCTGGGGGGAGCTGATTCCAGAGGGCCGCCCCCCCCCCCCACTGAGAAGGCTCTTTTCCTAAACCCCACCAAGCAACATTGTCTGGAGAAGGTCAACTCTGTGGGGCCTGACCGGTCACTGGGATTCATGCAGCAGAAGGCGGTCTTGAAGGTAATCTGGTCCGATGCCATGTAGGGCTTTATAGGTCATAATCAACACTTCAAATTGTGTCCAGAAACCAATTGGCAGCTAATGCAGTCCAAGGAATGCTGGAGAAACATGGGTATACCTTGGGAGGCCCATGACTGCTCATGTGGCCGCATTCTGCACAATTTGTAGTTTCTGAACACTCTTCAAAGGCAGCCCCCTGTAGAGAGCATTGCAGTAGTCGAACCTTGAGGTGATGAGGGCATGAGTGACTGTGAGCAAAGACTCCCTGTCCAAATAGGGCCGCAACTGGTGCACCAGGAGAACCTGGGCAAACGTCCCCCTCGCCACAGCTGAAAGAGGATTGTCTAAAGTCAGCTGTGGATCGAGTAGGATGCCCAAGTTGTGGACCCTCTCTGAGGGGGTCAAGAGTTCCCCCAAAGTAATGGACAGACAGATGGAGGTGTCCATGGGAGGCAGAACCCACAGCCAGTCCTCCTCCTCCTCCTCCTCCCTTTTTCTTCTCCTTGTCCTTGTTCACACGGGGTAATCTGAATTTTGGCAGCAAATGCACAGGGAGATCAGTCTATCAATGCCTTCAGAATAACGGTTCTGTTGAGAGCATTAAGCTAATATGATTTCCCCTACTTAATTTGAATCCCAATAACAAGTGCACATATACCGTTCAATAAAAGGAAGGTTTGCTGAAGTCATTACACCAATCGTTCTCTTCATAAAAGAATCCTCTGGTTTGTTGACTTGTCATTTGTCATTGGACGGCAGAGCTAATGCCTTGGAAAACAGAAATAAAATGTAGATATTCCACTTTGATCGCTCAGAGAAATGAGCTGAAAGTAAATGGATGAAATATAACCCAGGGAAAGGCAGATTTCTGTGGTTAGCTAACAGAAATGAAGTCCTCAGCTACAAAAGGCGAATAAGATTTTGCAAGAGGAATTCATTGAAGAATAAATAGGAGACAGCAGGATAATAATACGCCCGCCAGGGAAACGGATTCAACCCCATCAATCTTAAACCTCGTCAATAAAATATTAGAATGCGCAGAAGTGACCAAGGTGACGGTTGAACTACAAGACAAAGATGAAATAGAGTTTTATAAAACCTGGGACAGGTGGTATAATTGGCTCAATGAAAAAAAGATATCAAAAATTGTAATAACCATTTAGCATAAACTAGGAGAATAGAAAAAATTGGCTACCTTTCCACACGTTTCGGAAGAAAAAGAGTGGATGTATCTTATGTCTTTTAGTTAATAGTTTGAAATGAACAAAAAAACCATTGTTAAAATGTTACATAATAGTAAATGAACGAACAAATGAAAATAAAGACTTCCTCAAGATAATATAAAAATAAAGACAAATACAAATGTAATTTATTCAATGAGCACTTGAACATATAAGAAAGTCACATGTTTACCTAGGACACTTAAAACATGCTACTCATCGGCTGTAGAAACAGAGTTAACAGGATGGATGACATGTATGTTAAATGTTTTCTATTCAAATATTCATATACAGATATGTATATATAAGGTTATATGTATTTATGTGTTTGTTGGTCTTATTGTATGTTTGTATGTCTTATATACAGTATATATGTTTAATAAAGAATTTTTTTTTAAAAAAGGAGTGCAAATAGAGTTGTTGGATGCCTTAGCTAGAATCTTCTGCTGCACGAATCCCAGTGATCAGTTAGGTCCCACAGAGTGGGCCTTCTTAGGGTCCCATCAACTAAACAATGTCATTTGGCAGGGCCCAGAGGAAGAACCTTCTCTGTGGTGGCCCCGGCCCTCTGGAACCAATTCCCCCCAGAGATTAGAATTGCCCCCACCCTCCTTGCCTTTCGTAAGCTCCTTAAAACCCACCTCTGCCATCAGGCATGGGGGAACTGAGATATTCTTTCCCCCTAGGCCTTTACAATTTATGCATGGTATGTTTGCTTGTAGGTATTATTGGTTTTAAAATAAGGGGTTTTTAGTTGTTGTAGTATTGGATTTACATGCTGTTTTTATTGTTGTTGTTAGCCGCCCCGAGTCTACGGAGAGGGGCGGCATACAAATCAAATAAATGAATAAATAAATAAATAAATAAATGAATGAATGAATAAATAAATCAAATTTTCAAATCATAAGAAAATCTATGGAGATTGTTAGTACTATGTACAAGATAGTTGGGTTTGCAATATATAAACCAGCTAAAAATGAATGCTTGTACGTATTGAAGTACTATAGCTTTAAGAGGTAGTGTTGCAAATTGCCACAAGAGGGAGCCAGAAAGCATAATTCTCTCTCTGTGGTCTTTCTGCTGATTCACTGTGACTGATGTAGTAAGCTTTGTGTGATTGATGATAGTTTAATGTATTTGTAAGCTGCAATGTATGTCTGACATGTGAGACAAAGACAGGCTTGTAATATTATTATTGTATTGAGAGATGTTGACTGGTTTGAATGTGTATGACTGGACTGTTTAACTTGACTGTGCTATTTCTAAAGCAAACACTATTTTATATACTTTAATGTATCTGTCTTATATGATTGAATAACTACTCATATCTCCTAGATATCTGCTGAAATCCCATGTTTCCCTCTGTGCCATGTCCTTCACACTCCTTAACAGAGATTCTCTGCCACCCAGGTCATCGTTGTCCAAAAAGTGCTTTTTCAAGAGGCAACTGGACTGTGTTTTTCCTTGAAGATATTATATTTCTTGTAGTCATCTGGTCATTGGAGCTCCCTATAGGAATCATTGAGGCCACTTGGAACTTTATCTGTGCCCATCACAGTGGTGGGATTAGTAGTAGGTTCCTACCGATATGGCTAATTGCACACAGCTCCACGGTTCTGGTGTGTGAGCGCGCATTCAAGCGGAATTTCGACGAGGTGCAGCCTCTCTCTTTTTTTAAAATTTTTTTTATTGAATTTTTTAAAAGGACAAACAAGGACATACAACAATAAACATTTAAGGAGCTACCATTGCTCCTCTTATCGTAGAAGTCTAACTAATACAAAAATATAAAAATCCTAGCTATGATCAGATCAAAGCAGAAATGTCATACATGTAAATTACATTCTTGTTAATTTTTAACTCTATATTTTCAATATTAAACTTGTTAATTAAACTTTTTTATATTTTAAAACATTCTATGTTTATACAAACAGAAAAAACAAGAAAAAAGTTATTAGTAATACTATTTAATATTTCATTCTATATTATAGTTAATTATTAATACCATTTTAAAAATTCCACCAATCGTATACTTTATCCCATATTTTATAATATTCTGTTTCAGTTTAGTTATTTAAACGTTTAGTCATCATATCTAGTTCTGCACACTCTATAATTTTTTTTAATACTTCAGTATCTTTTGGTATTGTATTTTCTTTCCATTTCTGTGCGAATACTATTCGTGCCGCAACCAATATATGTATTATTAAATAATAAATTTCTTTTTTATACTTTGTATTTGAAATACCCAATAAGAAAAATTCAGGAGATTTATTAATCTTCTCCTTTGTTATTTCATTTATCTAGTTCTCTACTTTGTTCCAAAATATTTTTGTCTCAGGACATGTCCACCATGCATGATAATATGTACCAATTTCTTTTTTACATTTCCAACATATAGGTGATACAGACGAAAACATTTTAGAAATTCTATACGGTGGAAGGTGCCATCTATAAAACATCTTAATTTGATTTTCTTTAAAGGAAATCGATTTTGTTATTTTCCAATTATACATCCATACTCTTTCCCATGTATCTACATCTATCTCTTTGCCTAAATTTTTGGTGCAGCCTCTCTCGTAAAGAGGTCCATCTAGTTTGGACCAAGAAAAAGGACCTCCCTATGGAACATCAATCTCATGGAGATAAGGGATTGGAAACCAAGACTTACGAAGAGAGACTGAGGGAACTGGGCATGGACAGCCTAGAGAAAAGGAGGGCCAGAGCGGACATGATAGCAGTCTACAGGTATACGAGGGGTTGCCACAGAGAGGAGGGGATCACTTTATTCTCCAGGCACCAGAGGGCCGGACGAGGAACAAGGGCTGGAAGCTGACCAAGGAGAGATTCAACATGGAGATAAGGAGAAACTTTCTGACGGTCAGAGCGATCAACCAGTGGAACAACCTACCAGCGGACGTTGTGAACTCCAACACTCTGGACATTTTTAAGAGAAGATTGAACTGCCACTTGACTGGTGTACTATAGGGTTCCTGCTTGGGCAGGGGGTTGGACTCGATGGCCTTCATGGCCCCTTTCAACTCTAACAATAAATAAATAAATAAGATTGGATCTCACCCAAAAATTTAAAAATTGTGGTTGAGAAGAAATAATGCAACAGGAGATTAATATGAAATCAGAAACATTTTTATTGGGCATATTTGATGGGAAATTAGAAAAAAGTACAGGTACATTATTCAACATATACTAACAGCAATAAGAATAGTAATGGCGCAGCACTGGAAACAGAGTGAAATACCAAGTGACAAAGAAAAATATTACAGCATGTGGAACTGGATAAATTAACATATGAATTAAACAATAATGAAATGCAGAATTTTACAAAAATTGGAATATGTTTTATAATTGGATAGAGGGGAAAAAGATGAAAGAAAACGGAAGGAATAGAGGGATTGGAGGGAATGTAAACTGTACATACTGTAGTTATAGATATAGAGAGTTAATAGACTGAAAACTGAAAACTGTAGAAGAAATACAGTTTAACTTACTAGAATTGATAGGCAAATGTAACATCAATGCAGTTTACTGTAAAAGAAAGGGTTGGAAGGTTTGGGTTTTAGTCCTTTTTTTGTTTTTTTGTATGTTATGTCTGTATGGGTTGGTTTGAAGTTTGTGGTTCCATGTTTTTAATGTTTGGGTTTAAGAAAAAATATTTTTTTTAAAAAAGATTGGATCCCACCTCGACACTCTTTCGGAAAAGGTTACCTGAAGATATGGTTTGGCCAGTGGGTTTGGGGACCTCAAGGGGATACGGAGCCCATCAAATGGTTGGTGTCTGGTTGCCGGCAGGATTATGGATGGTGGTGGTTATTGGGTTTTGTATTTTGTGGTAGACTTTAAGAGAAACCCTTCCACCCTTCCACCTCTCAGAATACTAGACAACACAGTATCAACAGTAGAGACCTTCAGATTTCTAGGTTCTATCCTATCTCAAGACCTAAAATGGTCACCTAACATCAAAAACATCATCAAAAAAGCACCACAAAGAATGTTCTTTCTGCGCCAGCTCAGGAAGCTCAAACTGCCCAAGGAGCTGCTGATCCAGTTCTACAGAGGAATCACTGAGTCTGTCATCTGCACCTCCATCACTGTCTGGTTCGGTTCTGCAACCCAACAAGACCGACACAGACTTCAGAGGAGAAACAGAACTGCAGAAAATACAATTGCTGCCCACCTGCCTTCCATTGAGGACCTGCAGACTGCACGAGTCAAAAAGAGGGCGGGGAAAATACCCCTCGCATCCTGGCTATAAACTGTTTCAATTCCAACCCTCAAAACATCGCTGCAGAACACTGCACACCAAGACAACTAGACACAAGAACAGTTTTTACCTGAACACCATCACTCTGCTAAACAAATAATCCCCTCAACACTGTCAAACTATTTACTAAGTCTGCACTACTATTACTACTAGTTTTTTCTCATCATTCCTATCACCCATTTCCTCCCACTCAGGACTGTAACTCGTTACTTGTGTCCTTATGATTTTTATTCATATTGATTGTTTCCTCATTGCTTCTTTGACCCCTATGACCATCATTAAGTGTTGTGCCTCCTGATTCTTGACAAATGTCTCTTTTCTTTCATGTACAGAAAGCATCTGCACCAAAGACAAATACCTTGTGTGTCCAATCACATTTGGCCAATAAGGAATTCTATTCTATTCTATTCTATTCTATTCTGTTCTGTTCTGTTCTGTCCTATCCTATTTTTATTCTGGGTTCTTTTTCTGCAAAACTGCCTGGAGTAATCACGTGTATGTTGGATGCTTATATAAATTTTCTAACTAAATAAATAACAAAGCAATATTATCAACCTTACAGTTGCTTCTGAAGTAGAATAACAGTCACATAGAATTGTGAGTATGCATTCATTTATACACAGGTGTTTACTTAAGGCGCCTCTGCCAGGTAGCCTCCTACAATCCAATTACCAGCTGCTTCTCTGAAACCCTTGGGGTCCATCCACCTACTTACCGTTATCTCATCCTTGGATGCCTGCTAAGAAACCCCAGCCAGATATGACAGAAAGTGGGCAAGTAAGTAAATAAGAATATCTGGAGCTCAGGCCTAAAATGTAGAGTTATTGGTGCTCTCTGAACTTGGTTGTTTACCTGCAGACATGTCATGACCAAACTTCAGTGCTAGAAGGGGTTTGGGGGCTTGTGTAGAGGAGGAGGAGGAGGAGGAGGAGGAGAACTCTGCTAGACCTTTGTGATGTTATCTAGGGGGTAATAAGAGACCACAGTCATTCCTCCTCCTCCTCCTCCATTCTATCACTAATGATGTTACTAGATAGATAGAGTGACAGAGAAAAATATGAAAGATAGATAGATAGATAGATAGATAGACAGACAGACAGACAGATAGACAGACGTGGATGAGTGAGTAGGTAGGTGGATGACAGACAGACAAACAGATGACAGATAGATAGAAGATGGATAGAAGGATGGATGGATGGATGGATGGATAGAGATAGGTAGGTAGGTAGGTAGGTAGGTAGGTAGACAGACAGACAGACAGACAGACAGACAGACAGACAGACAGATAGACAGACATGAGTGAGTGAGTAGGTAGGTGGGTGACAGACAGACAGACAGATGACAGATAGATAGAAGATGGATGGAAGGATGGATGGATGGATAGATAGAGATAGGTAGGTAGGTAGGTAGGTAGGTAGACAGAAAGACAGACAGATAGATAGACGTGGGTGAGTGAGTAGGTAGGTGGGTGACAGACAGACAGACAGATGACAGATAGATAGAAGATGGATAGAAGGATGGATGGATAGATAGCGATAGGTAGGTAGGTAGGTAGATAGATAGATAGATAGACAGACAGACAGACAGATGACAGATAGATAGAAGATGGATGGAAGGATGGATGGATGGATGGATGGATAGATAGAGATAGGTAGGTAGGTAGATAGAGAGAGAGAAAGAGAGAGGAGAGAGAGAGAGAGGCAAGCAGACAGACAGACAGACAAAACAGACAGACAGGCAGGCAGGCAGACAGATGATGGATAAGCAAGCCAGCGACCCGCGTATGGCCAGATCTGGCCTTTGAACAAACCTGCCCCCAATTTCCCTGCCAATTTCACCCCCTGAGCCAAGACTCCTCCCTGCTCCTTGTTCTCTCCTGACCGATTTGCCCCCACGTCGCCTCCCAGGGCCAAATCGTGACCCTGCAGAGGAGCCCTCAGCTGCCCTTAGCTCAGGAGCCAGGCGTCCCCCCCCCCTTGTGCACCCGGCTCTTCCCCGTCCGTCTCATTAGCCGTGGGGCCCCTCCCGTTCTCCTTGGCATCTCGTTTCCAGGAGCCTTAGTGACAGGTCTCTCAACGGCTTGACATTCTCGGCTTTAATCTGCAGCCGGGTTTGTTTGGATGCAGAACGGAATCGTCTCTGCCCTGAATGCCAAGCACGAGGCCGGTGGCTTGCAGACCCTGGTGACCCCAGAGAGCGTCTCCAGCTCAGGAAGGACCTCCACCTGTGGAGCCACGGAGGGGCACACCAACGGGACACAGCGGGAACCAAAGATCAGACCTGTCATTCGACATGTCAGCTGTGCTGTCCGTCTAGGGCTTTCGGCCAGATGCTCAGCACTCAAGTACTGTGTTTGGTGATGTCCCCAAAAATGGTTAATGAAAAAAAGATGAACAGAGTTGGAAGGGATCTTGTAGGTCATTTAGTCCAACCCCCTGCCCAAGCAGGAGAGCCTGCGCCATTCCTACTACTTCTACTCTCTCTCTCTGCTTCCTCCACTTTGCTTCCGCCTTCTCTACCTCATAGAAACATAGAAGATTGGTGGCAAAAAAGACCTCATGGTCCATCTAGTCTGCCCTTATACTATTTCCTGTATTTTATCTTAGGATGGATCTATGTTTATCCCAGGCAGGTTTTAATTCAGTGACTGTGTATTTACCAACCACGTCTGCTGGAAGTTTGTTCCAAGCATCTACTCCTCTTTCAGTAAAATAAAACCGTCAGAAATCACGACCCCATAATCCTTCTCTTCTGAAGTTTTTGCTCATACAGAACTGCCAATACAATACTCAGATTGAGGATTCCTTTTCCCCAAGTGCATTATTTTACATTTGGAAACATTAAACTGCAGTTTCCATTGCTTTGACCACTTATCTAGTAAAGCTAAATCATTTACCATATTACAGACGCCTCAAGGAATATCAACCCTATTGCACACTTTAGAGTCATCGGCAAACAGGCAACCCTTCCCTACCAAACCTTCCCCTATGTCACTCACAAAGATATTAAAAAGAATAGGACCCAGAACAGATCCTTGTGGCACACCGCTTGTAACCTGTCTCTGCTCAGAATACTCGCCATTAACCCTCTGATGAACCTTCCCTTCTACTCGATCTCATTTCTCTCCTTCTTTCCTACTCCCACTTATCCCCTTATGCCAATTAGTATTATCAAAGTGACAATAAAGGTGTTTGAAGTTCTAAGAGTGCAGTAGAAGTGAGAGGAGAGGAGGGTAACACAACACAACCAAGTATGCTGAAAACCCTAGAGGAGAAAGAGTAGGGCATTTGCAGGACATGGGGTGGCATCAGGACCCTGGACAGAGGCAGAGACAGCTGAGTGCTGGAGGGAAGCCCCCCAGCAGAGACCAGGACAGTTGGGTTCCTCCTATGGGAAGGTCTTCTTCTCACAGGAGAGCGGAATTTTGGAGGAGAGTCCAGATGGTCTCTGAAGCTAAATGAATCAAGTGGAAGAAAGCAGGTGGACAATGAAGGATGGACAGTGGAGGAGTGGATATGGTCAGTTGGGCCACACCAGCGTTTCCAGGACCAGCTTCTGCAGTGGGGCAGGGTCTTCTCCTTCAGATCAGAACCCCTCCTCAAGCCCCGAGTCTCTCAGTTCTCCCCCCTGCAGCCCAACCGCTATTGAGGGAAAGGTAATGATTTCATTAGCAGTCTGGCTTGAATCGTGGCAGCAGCCGAGAGTTGCATGTTGCCGTGCGTGTGTGTTTGTGTGTCAGGGAGCCCCTCTTGTGCCCATTGATCCCTCTGCCTGCTTGGCCGACGGCTGCCTGTTCCTTTAATGAAGCTTTGGATGTCTCTGCCTTCATCCGCCTGGCCCTCCTGCCTCCCGCATCACCTGCTGTCACTGCTGATTGATTAGGGTAGCCATGGCAACCCAGGAGCCAGTCAGTCAGATCAGAGGGCTGGGTCTACTGTCCCTGACATCTGGACGGCCCACAGGTGGCCTCACACAACAAATTGGCTTAATGAAAGCACCACGAATCAGAAAAAAAATGTACGCGTGCAATAAAAGGAAAAACAGAGGAAAGAAGGAAAAATAGAATAAATCTATTAAACAAGGAAATAAAATAAAATAAAATCCGGGCTTGCTTGCTTCCTTTGCTCCACTGCCCTTCCTGTCTTCCTCCCTTCCTCCCATCTCTTTCTTTCTTTCCTTCCTTCCCTCCCTCCCATCCCCTTATTTCCTTTCTCCTCTTCTCTCCTTTCCTTTCTTTCTTCCTTATTTCCTTCCTCTCCTTTCTTTCCTTTACCTCTCCTTTTTCTTTCTTTCTTTCCTTCCTTCCTTTCCTCCCTTCCTCACTACATCCATCCATTCATCCCCTCCCTTCTGTCCCATTTTTCCTTCCTTCCTTCCTTCCTTTCTTCCTTCTGTCCTTCCCTCCCTCCCTCCCTCCTTTCCTCACTCCATCCATCTATCTATCCATCCATCCCCTCCCTCTCCTTTATCCTTTCTTTCTTTCTTTCTTTTATTATTTATTATTTAGATTTGTATGCCGCCCCTCTCCGAAGACTTCTTCCTTCTTTCCTTCCCTCCCTCCCTTCTTCACTCCATCCCTCCCTTCCCTCCCCTTCTTTTTCCTTCCTTCCCTCCTCCCATCCCTCCCTTCCTCACTCCATCCATCCATCCATCCATCCCTCCCTTCTTTTCCCTCCCCTTCTTTTTCTTTCCTTTTTTCCTTTCTTCCTTCTTTCCTTCCCTCCCTCCCTTCTTTTTTGTACCTGGGATATTATGCAAATATTTAGAACTCAAGCAGAATCTGATTATCTTTTATTTTCAATTCATTATAATTTCTCGAGCTTCATAAACACACACACCCCTTCGTGGTCAACAGGCTGTAACACAATCCTGGCCGGCTGAATCGAGAGTCGTTGGAGATGGCAGAGCCGTCCATAGATGATTCTGGGCACAGATGGCCTGTTCCGACAAGGACTTTGGGCGGCCTTTCATTTCCTCTTGGGCCAAGAACCCTTCATTCACATGTCACCACAGCTGCCACCAAAATTGTGACGCTTTCTGTGCCTGGGTTAAGAGAGAGAAGCTGTGTTCGTTTCACGTGTCATTTGGTCCAGGACAGTTTCAACGGTTAGTGTTCGCTTCTATGCATGTATGTGTCAGGATTAGCTCAATCCTAGGTGACATTTCATTGTTTATTTATGTTTATTTATTTGTTTTGTCCAATAAAAAATGAATACATGTAGTAATATATATCAAGGAAAGGATAGAAGAGAAGATATGAAAATAAAATACGTCAATGAAGAAAAGAGGAAAAGATATATGAATGGAAGAAAAGATATATGAATGGAAGAAAAGATATATGAATGGAAGAAAAGATATATGAATGAAAGAAAAGATATATGAATGGAAGAAAAGATAAATGAATGGAAGAAAAGATATATGAATGAAAGAAAAGATATATGAATGGAAGAAAAGATATATGAATGAAAGAAAAGATATATGAATGGAAGAAAAGATATATGAATGAAAGAAAAGATATATGAATGGAAGAAAAGATAAATGAATGGAAGAAAAGATATATGAATGAAAGAAAAGATATATGAATGGAAGAAAAGATATATGAATGAAAGAAAAGATATATGAATGGAAGATATATGAATGGAAGAAAAGATATATGAATGGAAGAAAAGATAAATGAATGGAAGAAAATAATATAAAATCAATTGGACAGGGGACGGAAGGCACTCTAGTGCACTTATGAACGTCCCTTACTGACCTCTTAGGAATCTGGAGAGGTCAACTGTGGATAGTCTAAGGGTAAAGTGTTAGGGGTTTGGGGATGACACTATGGAGTCCGGTAATGAGTTCCACGCTTCGACAACTCGGCTACTGAAGTCATAATTTTTACAGTCAAGTTTGGAGAAGTTAATATTAAGTTTAAATCTGTTGTGTGCTCTTGTGTTGTTGTGGTTGAAGCTGAAGTAGTCGCCGACAGGCAGGACGTGGCAGCATATGATGTTGTGGGCAATACTTAGGTCATGTTTAAGGTGTCTTAGTTCTAAGCTTTCTAGACCCAGGATTGTAAGTCTAGTTTCGTAGGGTCTTCTGTTTCAAGTGGAGGATACCTCTTCTAGTGAAATATCTCTGGACATTTTCAAGTGTGTTGATGTACGAGATGTGATATGGGTTCCAAACAGATGAGCTGTATTGGAGGATGGGTCTGGCGAAAGTTTTGTAAGCTCTGGTGAGTAGTTTGAGATTGCTGGAGCAGAAGCTACATAGGATTTTATGGTAATTGTATTACCATAAATGGTAAAAGAATGCTGTAAGCATGTTAAATGCTGAGTCACAGGGTGTAACCTGCAACCTGATTGGGCCAGAGCATTATAAAATACAAAGCACCTTCACTGTGGGTGTGGTTTGTTGCTGGTGGTGTGGTGGTTGTTAGTTGGCTGGCTGGAGTAGTTTGAGCATGAGTTAAGCAGTGAGTTAGAGCTGTGGAGTTGATATGGAGAAGCCTGGGTTGGTTTAGTATCTACGTGTAAGTAAGCTTTATTGCATAGAGCTAAAGTAAAGTTTGTTCCTGTAAATAGAAGACTAAGACAGAAGGTATTTTGCTTGCACTGAAGAGTAAAACTGTTTGCTACTGTTTTTCTACAAAAGCATCTTCATTATTTATCTGCACTGATTCCTGAATTGCCACAATATAAATTCTGGTATTTCAAACGAGTCTTCGGAGAAGGGCGGAATACAAATCTAATAAATAATAATTTAATAAAATAATCTTGACAAGTCCTGCTGCGTATATCAGTATATCCGGACAGTATGCCTTCCTTCCTTCCTTCCTTCCTTCCTTCCCTCCCTACCTCCCTTCTTTCCTTCCTTACTTCCCTCACTCACTCACTCCTCCCTCCCTTCCTCCCTCCCTTCTTTCCTCCCTCCCTTCCTCCCTTCCTTTCTTCCTTCCACCCTCCCTCCCTTCTTTCTTTCCTTCCTTCCCTCCTTCCTTCCTTCCTTTCTTCCTTCCTCCCACCCTCCCTCCCTTCTTTCCTTCCTTCCTTCCGAGTCTCCAGAGAGGGGCGGCATACAAATCTAATCAAATAAGAAAATAAATAAATCCCTTCCTTCCTTCCTTCCTTCCTTCCTTCCTTCCTTCCTTCCTTCCTTCTTGACTTATTTCTTTTTTTCATTCTCTTCTCAAACACACCTACCTGGTAGCCATGGACCCTGTCCAAAAATCCAACTTATCCGATATTTCTAAACAAAGTTCTCAAGTTGTCACTCTTGGTATTGTGTCTTGAAGAAGGCCTGTCCAGATCTTATCTTCCTGAGTCCACCGTTATTGTTAAGAGTGGTTGTCCATCTTTGTGTCTCCCCTCATTGTTCTGCTTCGGGGCAGAGGTGAAGGAGAGGGTTATATCTACATTTCCATCAATGAGGGCAGCCTTTGGGAAGCTACAGGAGCTTTGCATTCTCACGTCGGATGCTTGAAGCAATCATAAATCCATGTCAGATTCAATAGTAGGGCTTTGCTCATCACGGAGAAAACGCAGAAGATTGGAAAAGAAATGTGAAGAACATGGAGTGTTAAGCCGGTGCAGAAGTTGGGGATCAATCAACAGCTTGAAGGCCTGATGTTGATGGGAACTTGGGAGGGGGGATTTTCTTGATGCAGCTCCAAAGTATTCTTTCCAGGGGTTCAAGGCCATCCTAGGCCCTCCCACCTAGGAGGAAGCGGAGGGAGGAATGGCCACTCTGGCACAATCTGAGTGGGCAACATGACAGAGGTTTGTGGGGAATGTGTTCTATAGCTGGATAGAGAAAAGAAAGGAAACAGGAGAAATTTGTAGTGTAAAAATATTGATAGAGATAGAGAATTAGGGAATGGATAATAATAATAATAATAATAATAATTATTATTATTATTATTATTATTATTATTTATTAGATTTCAACACTGGTGAATGGGCAACGACACCAGTTCTATTCTACTGGTTATATTGACTGGACTTTGGATGCTTGGGAACTGGACAGAGTTACATGTGTGTATGTATGTCTAGTATATAATGCACTTAGGGAAAAGGAATCCTCAATCTGAGTATTGTATTGGCAGTTCTGTGTTAGCAAAAACTTCAGAAGAGAAGGATTTAGGGGTAGTGATTTCTGACAGTCTCAAAATGGGTGAACAGCGCAGTCAGGTGGTAGGGAAAGCAAGTAGGATGCTTGGCTGCATAGCTAGAGGTATAACAAGCAGGAAGAGGGAGATTGTGATCACGCTGTATAGAGCGCTGGTGAGACCCCATTTGGAATAATACTGTGTCCAGTTCTGGAGACCTCACTTACAAAAAGATATTGACAAAATTGAACGGGTCCAAAGACAGGCTACAAGAATGGTGGAAAGTCTTAAGCATAAAACATATCAGGAAAGACTTCATGAACTCAATCTGTATAGTCTGGAAGACAGAAGGGAAAGGGGGGATACAATCGAAACATATTAAATATGTTCAAGGGTTAAATAAGGTTCAGGAGGGAAGTGTTTTTAATAGGAAAGTGAACACAAGAACAAGGGGGCACAATCTGAGGTTAATTGGGGGAAAGATCAGATGCAACAGGAGAAAATATGATTTTACTGAAAGAGTAGTAGATTCTTGGAACAAACTTCCAGCAGACATGGTTGGTCAATCCACAGCAACTGAATTTAAACATGCCTGGGATAAACATATATCCATCCTAAGATAAAATACAGGAAATAGTATAAGGGCAGACTAGATGGACCGTGAGGTCTTTTTCTGCCGTTAATCTTCTATGTTTCTATGTTCCTCTGGTTGTTTTCAAAACCTTTTTGAGTTTGCTTTCCCTCCCTGCTCTCATCATGGAAGTTTTTAAAACCATCCTTCAGTTTCTAAATAGCTATGTCACTCCAAGATTTGAGCTGCTGCGAGTTAAGCCCCAACTTTGCAACACACCTTAGCTCTCCCGCCCCCTGCAAATTGCTGGTTATGCAGTTACAGAAGCGCTGAGTTGATTTGATCTTGCAAGCTTAGGCCTTAATAGTTATTAAAGCTCTCCAGAAAACTCACAGCTACTAGATCAAAGTGGCTTACAAGAATACCTCAAGTACTTTGCACATTAATTAAGATAAATGTGACACAGCAGCTGCCAAATAGCTCAGATCTGAAATTCTTGCAAGCACCCTTTGGAATGAGATGGGCCAGCTCCGAGTTTGCAAGCGTGGCAGAATAATGAAGATTTAATTCAACTGTTAAGCCTTAAGGCCTCACAATATACATCTCCGTGTTTTGGCGGTGAGAATATATTTAAGAAATTGATTTGAATGAATTAAGATATTAAAATATTTACCCTGAGTTTCATTACCCTACTTTAGCTGCGTCAGACGGTGAGCTTCGAAACTCAGGGGACACGACCATCGAGTCCCAAATTCATCCTAAAGTCATTCCCCCCACATTGTATAAATCAGGGGTCTCCAACCTTGGCAGTTTGAAGACTTGTGGACTTCAACTTCCTTGCTGGCTGAGGAATTCTGGAAATTGAAGTCCACAAGTCTTCAAACCGCCAAGGTTGGAGACCCCTGGTATAAAGTATCACTTAATCTAAGGACTGTTGAAATACATTGTTTTCTTTCCTCATCCATACTCCTTGGAATTCTGGTGTGGAAATTTCAATGACAAATCTTTTCCAATGGATTCAGGTGATGTTTCATATGCTATATCTACAATTGGCGTCAGAAAATCCAATACTAAAAACAGTTAAAAACCCATTAATATAAAAACCAAACATACATACAGACATACCATGCATAGAATTGTAAAGGCCTAGGGGGAAAGTATATCTCAGTTCCCCCATGCCTGGCGGCAGAGGTGGGTTTTAAGCAACTTTCGGAAGGCAAGGAGGGTGGGGGCAATTCTAATCTCTGGGGGGAGTTGGTTCCAGAGGGCCGGAGCTGCCACAGAGAAGGCTCTTCCTCTGGGTCCCGCCAAGCGACATTGTTTGGTTGACGGGACCCGGAGAAGACCCACTCTGTGGGACCTGACTGGTCGCTGGGATTCGTGCAGCAGAAGGTGGTCCCTGAGATAATCTGGTCCGGTGCCATTTATCCTAGAAATCTAGATTCTGCTCCTGTATTTCAGCTTATGTTTAAAAGGATCCCATTCTTGGCTTTGTTAATGAACTCTGGGCTTCCAGCCAAATTCTGTAAGTCGACGATAAGGAACCTACTACAATCTAGTAATTATTTGCTGTATTTATCTACTCCTGGGACTCTGGACAGCTGCTAAGACTTTATAATCAGAGCGGTGAAACCTTGTAGCATCTAACTTCTTTATAAAAAGACTCAAGCTGCATAAGACGTTTGTACGTAGTAACACTATATTAGTTAATCTGGTGGTGTGCATCTGATTCTTGCGGGAGAGGGGGCTTGGCGCTGGGACAGAACACAGTTGTTAAGTAAATTTTCTCCCATTTTACAACCTTCCTTGCAACAATATACTAAGGGAACGCGCTGTTGTTCAGTAAGTGACAGAAATGATACGCGAATCTGTCTTGCGCATTGTCAGAAAGTCTCAAAAGGAGAATCATGCAACCAATAGCCAAGTTTTGGAAGTTTGACCATGGGATGTTGCAATGAAAAACTCTTTTGAAATTTTGAGCAGTCACTAAATGAATTGTTGTAAGTCGAATATTACCTGCAACTTGAAGGAATGTTTCTAATTTTGCTTCTTGGAAATGTTTGAAGTTTGTTCTTCTAAAAGATCTTCTGTCAAGGTTCCAGGTTAACATCCGAACTAAACCAGAGTCCAAGTCAAAGTGCTCCTCAAAGTTCCCATTTATTGCCGGAATCATCCTGGCACCCACACTGGGAAACCTGGATCTGAGCTTCCCACCCAGTTGAAAGTTCCCATCCCTTGTCCCCCCCACCCACAAACCTGTCACGCTGCCCACTCAGGTTGTGCCAGCATGGCCAGTCCCCCTTCCGCTTCCACCCAGGTGGGAGGCCATAGGATAGCCTTGAACCCCTCGAAGAAAGGATGCTTTGTGGCTGCATCTGTCCCCTCCTGAAATCCCCCCTCCCAAGTTGCCATCAACATCAGGCCTTCTACAGATAGGGTGGCAAGCTGTTGATTGATCACCAACTTCTGCACCAGCTTGAAATCTACATTGGAGGAGGGTGGGAATTCCCGCAGCCTGATTTGCAAGGCTAATCCCCTGAACTCTTCACCGAAATCTGATTTCCCACCCTCCCGTTCCTTGAATGATATTGTGCATTTTGTTGGCGCCAGCGTTGCCACTGTGTTTGTTCTCCAAGCAGCAAGCATTAAAATAATCGGCCATGAGCACAAAACAATTAAAGCCGGAAACTAATAAAAGGACAATCTTTAAAATGTTAAAGCTTCTTTATTCAACCTAAAGATAGAAAAGCATTATGTTTTTTTTTCAAAATGAGCGATAATCTCCAACAGAATAGGAGCCCCGTAGTTCACAGGCTGGACTCTGTGTGTGTGTGTGTGTGTGTGTGTGTGTGTGTGCTCTCTAGGCTTGGTGGGTTTTGGGTGACATTTCATGACCCAACTAGGTAACACCATCCATATTTATTTATTTGTTTATTTTTTCTTTGTATTTGTATTTGTATTTGTATTTGTATTAATAATAATAATAATTATTATTATTATTATTATTATCATTATTAATTAGATTTGTATGCCGCCCTTCTCCGAAAGGTTAATAAGTTTATGCGCTATTTATACACTGTCAGACTTTTTACTAAATCTGCACTTCTATTCTACTAGTTTTTCTCATCATTCATATCAGCCATTTCCTCCCACTTAGGACTGTATGACTGTAACTTGTTGCTTGTATCCTAAGATTTTTTATTAATATTGATTGTTTCTTCGTTGCTTATCTGATCCCTATGACAATCATTAAGTGTTGTACTCATAATTCTTGACAAATGTCTCTTTTTCTTTTATGTCCGCTGAGAGCATCTGCCCCAAAGACAAATTCCTTGTGTGTCCAATCACACTTGGCCAATAAAATTCTATTCTATTCTATTTATTGCATACTTAATAGTTTTTTATTGTCCTTCCTTCTATAGTACCTTAGTATGATCCTTAATTCCTTTCAAAATAGGAAATAATTAAATAGTATGCTTTTACCCATAAATGCTTTCATCATTTTAATCATTATCTCGAACTGAACTTTGATAGCAACTCAAGAAAACTGATCTATTTGTCTAGCCTATTGAACCTTGTGGGTTCAGTACACAACCTTAAAATGTGACTGTGCTCCTCAACAAATAATGCTGTCCATCATTTGTCCTTTTTGTGGCTGTTCAAATAATGGGACTTCATCAACTGGAAAAGAGTCCACGCACCTATTTGGAAACTTCTCTTGGTCGGTAAGACCCTCCAACCCAGTCACATGACCTTTAAGCCCCTCCCAAAGTCACATGATTGTCAAGACACTCCCACCTGGTCACATGGCTGACAAGACACTCCTACCCAGTCATGTGACCATCAAGCTACACCCACACAATAGGCCACACCCACAGTGTGGCAGTAAACTTTTTGGCAACCCGTCACTGGTGATAAGTCACTTTCTTCCAACCTGTTGTAACTTTAAACAGTTACTAAATGATCCGTCGAGGACCGTATGCCCTGTTCCACCAACTCTCTGGCTTCGGGCCTTTAAAAAATCAATTTCTGCTCTAATTTCAAGGCAGCCAGGACTGGGGAAGAAATATCCAAGCGCTGTTTTGGTCAATGATTTAAAATTAACACAGCAGAAAATGTAGGTTGCTGAGAGCGAGCTCCGAATAGGGCGTCATTTTCACCTTTGCATTTATTTCTTTTTGCCAACTTCAAAGTAATCAAAATAAAGGGCTGGTTGGGGGAGGGGAAGCCGTGGCTGGCTGGTTCGTGTAGCCCCCATCCCAAAAATGACAAACTTGGACATTGGGCGCTCTCTAACAAAATATAATTCAATGGTGAAAAAAGTCAAGTTCTACATTTAGGCAGGGGAAAAAAATGCACAGGTACAGTATATGTGGTACCTTGCTCAACAGTAGCAACTGTGAGAGGGACCTTGGAGTCCTGGTGGACAAGCATTGAAATAGGATCCAGCCGTGTGCAGCAGCTGCCAAAAAGGCCAACACAGTTCCAGGCTGCATCAACAGAGGGAGAGAATCAAGGCCACACAAAGAGTTAATACCACTTTATAAGGCCTTGGTGAGGCCACACTTGGAATACGGCATCCAGTTTTGGTCGCCACAATGCAAAAAAGATGTTGGGACTCTAGAAAGAGTGCAGAGAAGAATGACAAAGAGGATGAGGGGACTGGAGGCTAAAACCTATGAAGAACGGTTGCAGGAACTGGGCATGGCTAGTTTGATGAAAAGAAGGACCAGGGGGGACATGATAGCAGTCTTCCAGTACCTCAGAGGTTGCCCCAAAGAAGAGGGAGTCAACCTCCTCTCCAAAGCACCTGAAGGTAGAAAAGAAGCAATGGGTGGAAACTAAACAAGGAGAGAAGCAACTTAGAATTAAGGAAAAATTTCCTGACATTGAGGACAATGAACCAGTGGAACAGCTTGCCTCCAGAAGTTGTGAATACTCCATCGTTAGAAGTTTTTAAAATGTTGGATAACCATCTGTCTGAAGTAGTGCACGGTTTCCTGCCTAAGCAGGGGGTTGGACTAGAAGACCTCCAAGGTCTTTTCCAATTCTGTTGTTGTTGTTGTTGTTGCTGTTGTTGTTGTTGTTGTTAACATAGAAACATAGAAGATTGATGGCAGAAAAAGACCTCATGGTCCATCTATTATTGTTATTATTGTTGTTGTTGTTGTTGTTGTTGTTGTTGTTGTTATTATTATTATTATTATTATTATTATTATTATTATTATTATTATAATATTCAGCCAGATGGATTTGCTTGGTCGAGCAAAACAAAGCTCTCTACTGCAGATTGAAGGCATCTGAGCTCTCGGGTTGTGCTGCTTTCCTCCTTATTTGTGTGCTATTGACGTATTGTGGATGGTTCAAAAGCCGCTCAGGGCAGCGCCTGGCCCAGAGGAGATTATAGTCTTCAGTTCAACTCCTTGAGAGGGAGAGAAGGGAAGAGAGGCAGGGAGGTTAAGAGCGCAGGAGAAGCAGGGAAGAATTCACACTCATTTGGGCTTATAGGCCGTGGGGGGTGGGAGGGGCGGGAATCAAAGCCACCCACGGAAACTCACTTCCAGTTCAAACTCTGGAGTCCTCTTGTAAAATTGCGGCAAGTTTTCATCCAACAATTTCAGCTGATGCTGGCAGGGCCAGAAGAAAGAAGGACAGGGCACAGAAGATATTTCTAGCTCAAGGGTGAGTGCTGGGTGATTTTCTGGCAAACGTTTCATGACCTAGAAGGAGGAAGAGGAGGAGGAGGAAGAAGCGGAAGAGGAGAAGGAAGAGGACTGTGGGGTCTTTAGTGGTCTCTGAGCCTAGATATTTGCTTGTAGATGTTTCATGACCCAACTAGGGAGCTTCATCAGGGAAGACTTGCTCCTCCCTTCTAGCACTGATGAAGTTCCTTAGTTGGATCATGAAACATATACAAGAAAATATCTAGGCTCAGAGACCACTAAAGACCCCACAGTCCTCCCCCTCCTCCTCCTCCTCCTCCTCCTCCTCCCCCCTTCTAGAATGGGTGGCGTTTCCTAGTTGAGTCATGAAACCTCTGCCAAGAAACAAGCAGGTTCTCTCCTACTGAGAACCTGCACATGCGCCGAAGCAAAAAAATGACCAAAATCTTGTGCGCATGCGGAAGGAGGACTGGCCATGCTGGCACAACCTGAGTGGGCAACGTGACGAAGGTTTGTGGGTAGGGGGCGCAAGGGAGGTGAACTTTCAACTGGGTAGGAAACTCAGATCCGGTTTCCTGGTGTCGGTGCCAGGATGTCTCTGGCAATAAATGGGGACTTTGAGGAGCACTTTTTATGTTCATTCATTCATTCATTCATTCATTCATTCATTTATTTATTTTGTCCAATACACCATAATACACAATGAAGGTAATAGAGGACACCTTTGAGGAAATAGAATTAGAGAAAGAATACAAGAGAGAATATAGGATAAAATACATCAGTGTGAGAATAGAAGAAAGATCGTGGGATAGAAGAGAAGATATCTGGGATGTAGGAAAGGGGACAGAAGGCACTCTAGTGCACTTATGCACGTCCCTTACTGACCTCTTAGGAACCTGGAGATATCAACCGTGGACAGTCTAAGGGTAAAATGTTGGGGGTTAGGGGAGGATACTACGAAGTCAGGTAAGGAGTTCCACACTTCAACAACTCTATTACTAAAGTCATATTTTTTACAGTCAAGTTTGGAGCAGTTAATATTGAGCTTGAATCTGTTGTGTGCTCTTGTGTTGTTGTGGTTGAAGCTGAAGTAGTTGTTGACAGGCAGGACATTGCAGCATATGATCTTGTGTGCAATACTTAGATCATGTTTAAGACGTCTTAGTTCTAAGTTTTCTAGGCCCAGGATTGAAAGTCTAGTTTCATACGGTATTCTGTTACGGGAGGAGGAGTGAAGGGCTCTTCTGGTGAAGTATCTCTGGACATTTTCGAGGGTGTTAATGTCCGAGATGTGGTATGGGTTCCAAACAGATGAGCTGTATTCTAGGATGGGTCTGACAAAAACTTTGACTCGGATTCTGATTGACTTCGGATGCTACCTGGAACCTTGATGCTGGGAGAATCTGGAAGGGACTCCTACCTCAGCAGGGGTTGGACTAGACGACCTCCAAGATCCCTCACACACTGTTCCTCTATTATTCTCCTACATCTCCCTCCTGAGCCTTAAGCAACAGGTAGCTTTCCCTCCTCGTAGCCCCTTCCCCCTTTCTTGTGAAATGGAAAGCGAGCTCTGCACGAACAAAGCATTATTCAACTGTTCCTAACAATAGCACAAAGTAATGAAAAAAAGTCCTGGTTCAGACAATAGTCGCTGAATTTTAATGTCCCGCTTAATATGCTCCATTAAAACAGATCTATATTCATTTTCCCAAATTCATTCACATGCAGGCGGGGAGAGAGAGAGAAAGAAAGAGAGACCTCAAAAGAGCAGTCGCCCTGAATGTGGGAGACGTATTTATGGAAAACAGGGAATTCTGGAAAAGATGATGTAGCCCCTGAGCAGAAGCAGAGTGCCACCTTACCAACCAATAGGAAGAAACGAGTGTCGGGGTTCCAGTTCAGTGTTTCCCAACCTTGGCCACTTGGACTTCAACTCCCAGAATTCCCCAGCCAGCAAATGCTGGCTGGGGAATTCTGGGAGTTGAAGTCCAGATATCTTCAAGTGGCCAAGGTTGGGAAACACTGCTCCAGGTAACATCCAAATTTAAAACAGAGTCCAAGCCAAAGTGCTCCTCAAAGTCCAAATTTATTGCTGGAGGCATCCTGGCACCCACCCTGGGAAACCTGGATCTGAGTCCCCCCCCCCAAGTTGAAAGTTCACATCCCATGTCCCTCCACCCACAAACCTGTCACGTGCAATCAACATTAGAAACATAGAAGATTGACGGCAGAAAAAAGACCTCCTGGTTCATCTAGTCTGCCCTTATACTATTTCCTATATTTTATTTTATGATGGATCTATGTTTATCCCAGGCATGTTTAAATTCACTTACTGTAGATTTACCAACCGCGTCTGCTGGAAGTTTGTTCCAGGCATCTACTACTCTTTCAGTCAAATAATATTTTCTCCCGTTGCTTCTGATCTTTCTTCCCACTAACATCAGATGGTGCCTCCTTGTTCTTGGGTTCACTTTCCTATTAAAAACACTTCTCTCCTGAACCTTTTTTTAACCCTTGAACCTATTTAAATGTTTCGATCATGTCCCCCCTTTTCCTTCTGTCTTCCAGACTATACAGATGGAGTTCATGAAGTCTTTCCTGATAGGTTTTATAGTTAAGACCTTCCACCATTCTTGTAGCCAATCTTTGGACCCGTTCAATTTTGTCAATATCTTTTTGTAGGTGAGGTCTCCAGAACTGGACACAGTATTCCAAATGTGGTCTCACCAGCGCTCTGTATAAGGGGATCACAATCTCCCTCTTCCTGCTTGTTATATCTCTAGCTATACAGCCAAGCATTCTACTTGCTTTTCCTACCATCCGACCACACTGCTCACCCATTTTGAGACTGTCAGAGATCACGACCCCTAAATCCTTTTCTTCTGAAGTTTTTGCTAACACAGAACTGCCAATACAATACTCCGATTGAGGATTCCTTTTCCCCAAGTGCATTATTTTACATTTGGAAACATTAAACTGCAGTTTCCATTGCTTTGACCATTTATCTAGTAACGCTAAATCATTTACCATATTACAGACCCCTCCAGGAATATCAACCCTATTGCACACTTTAGAGTCCTTGGCAAATAGGCAAACCTTCCCTACCAAACCTTCCCCTATGTCACTCAGAAACATTCTCTCTCAAACAAATATTGCAGCATCTCAATTAATATAAATCAAATAGTTTATTATCAACCTTTAAAAGGTTATTATTTGAATATCATTATCCTTCTTACTTTTATATCTAATTCATAATTATATACTAATTTTATTCTTTCCTTGTTTCTAACCATTCATAAAATGTGTTCCAAGTTTTGTGATAATCTGAATCTTCTTTATCATTTAATTTTAATGTCACCATATCTGCTTATGCACAGTCCATAATTTTCTGTATTAATGTATAATCATCCAGTAATTCTCTTTGTTTCCAATCTTGTGCTATTGTGATTTTAGCTGCCATTAGTGTTCTGTCGGGCTCTCTGGTAGACTCCTCCCAAAAATTCACAGGTACAAATTTCAGACACACAAACGTTTGAAAATTCAAAACAATGTTCTTTATAATGAAAATTCCCTTAACCTAAGCCCTCTTTTGGTATAGCCAAGAGCACTGGTCTCCAAACAAACTGGTAATTAGTACAAGTCCCTTATCAGTTCTGTGATACTTAGCTTGCAGCTGTGAGGCAATTCACAGTCCTTCTTCTTTCACAAAGTGACACATACTTTGCTCTGGTTTAGTTTCAAAGCGGGGAAAAATCAGCACACAAAAAGTCAAAGTCAGTAAAGCAGTCACGAAACACAACGATCAGATAATCCTCCACAATGGCCAGACCTACAGACTGCTCTTTATAGCAGCCTCACTAATGACCACAGCCCCACCCAACCACAGGTGGCCTCATTTTCTTTGATAATAATATCTCAGTTGTTGCTGCCTATGCATCGCTCTCTGCATGCGTGGCTGTATCATTAACTCTTGTTCTGAATCCAAGGAGGAGCTAGAGAATTGATCTCCTTCTGAGCTGTCTGCCCCACTCTCCTCCTCCCTGTCACTCATGTCTTTTTGGTCAGAGGAGCCTTCATCAGCAGATTCCACCAGGGGGGCAAAACAGGCCTGCAGCATGTGGATGTCTCCCCCACATCCACAGTCCTTGGGGCAGGAGCTGGGCCAGGGCTAACCACAACACATTAGTATATGCAGTATTATATAATACTGGGGGGGGGGGGGTGTCTGTTTTTATTATTGATTTCCAATTTTGTCATTTTCTTTTGCCAATTTTGTATTTTGTTCCAAAATTTCTAAATATGCGGACAGGTCCGCCATATATGAAAATAAGTTCCTGCTTTTTCTTTACATCTCCAGAAATTTGGTTTGAGTTTGGGATATATTGGTGGTGGGACATGCCACCTGAAATACATTTTATAAAATGTCAAACTGCGTAAGCTAGAACAACGGTTGGCCACACTGCCCTTTTCCTGCAGCATCTTTGGGGTTGAGGTGGGAGTGATAGCACAGCAGCTCAGTAGAAGACTTTCCATCACAGTCTTCTTAAGTCACCAGCTCACCTGGGCATTGCCATTTGGCCCAAGTCCCATCCACCTGGTCAGTATCCAGCTGGCCTTGCCTGACCTCCAGAAATGAGCAGTGTTCGCTCTAGATCGGTGTTGGGAGAGTTTTGCGCAGGGGGAAGGTAACCCACCAACTAGCCACAGTTAACCACCATACCTAATTGAAGTTTTCAATGAAAAACACTGCAACAGGGACCCAGGGGAAGAGCCTTCTCTGTGGCGGCCCCAGCCCTCTGGAACCAACTCCCCCCAGAGATTAGAATTGCCCCCACCCTCCTTGCCTTTCGTAAGCTGCTTAAAACCCACCTCTGCCACCAGGCATGGGGGAATTGAGCTACTCTTTCCCCCTAGGCCTTTACAATTTTATGAATGGTATATCTGTATGTATGATTGATTTTTATATAATGGGTTATTAACTGTTTTTAGTATTGGATTATTGTCATATACTGTTTTATTACTATTGTTAGCCGCCCCGAGTCTGCAGAGAGGGGCGGCATGCAAATCCAATAAATAATAAAATAAATAAAATAAAACAGGCTTTCATGTAAAATATATATTTTACTTTCTTCTTTATCAAACTGCTGCTCTAAATAAATGATCACTTTTACATATGATAGCAGTCTACAAGTATACGAGAGGATGTCACAGAGAGGAGGGGATCACTTTATTCTTCAGGGCACCAGAGGGCCGGACAAGGAGCAATGGCTGGAAGCTGACCAAGGAGAGATTCAACATGGAGATAAGGAGGAACTTCCTGACGGTCAGAGCGATCAACCAGTGGAACAACCTACCAGCGGACGTTGTGAACTCCAACACTCTGGACATTTTTAAGAGAAGATGGAACTGCCACTTGACTGGTGTACTATAGGGATTCTGCTTGGGCAGGGGGTTGAACTCCATGGCCTTCATGGTCCCTTTCAACTCTAACAATAAATAGATAGATAGATAGATAGATAGATAGATAGATAGATAGATAGATAGATAGATAGAATAAATAAATAAATACATACATACATAAATAAATAAATAAAATAAAACATTTAACCACTATAATAAACTATCCACAATACTATTATATAACTCTTATTACATCCACCACTGCAACCACTAAGCACTAACCACTACCTACAAACCACTACCTACAGCACAAAACAAACCACTCTATAACAAATCACACTGCACAAACCGCAGACTATACAAGCATGTTACACCTTATATAGGTTGCAGCCAATCAGGTTGTAGCACAATTAGCAAACCCATGATTACATGCTGATTATGGCTTGCATCAGCCTTTCCTATAGTTACAAACCATTTACTTGCATTGTAATTTTACCTTCAGAAATAAACCTATTTCTGACAATAGGATCTGGATGGGACTCCCGTCTAGATTGGAAAGAAGTGGCCCCCGATATTCTTCTCAGTGGTTAGAAGTAGGTTTATATTTTAACCTCTCGTTCTAAATTTACATCGTTGGGCTCTTCCTGCTACGATCTCTCCTGTTCAATCATCCGAGCCGTAAATCACCAGTTCATTTTCTCCGTGTTTATGCAAGAAGTCCGTAAGAGGTTTGCAGTCAATAACGAATGTGCATAATGTCTCCTCTCTAATCATAAAAATCGTTCCATTCATCCCAGGAGCCGTTCATCTCCAAAAGTCTGCAGATCAGCCACGGTGGAGGCGGCTTTGGCCAGGTGGGCCTACTCGAGGATGGTAAAAGACCAGGTAAAGGTGGCTCCACCTGCTTGGCCTCCTGAAAGAGCCTAAAATACTGGCTCTGCCAACAGGGGCAACATGGAGAAACTCTATGCTGGTGGGTGACAGAAGGTCCCTTGTCTCCTATTCTTTGGGCTTTTAGCTTCTTATTTAATCCACCTAGCTTCATTTCTTTGAATTATGGTTTTTATCATTTTAGAAGATGACCAGAGTTGCTGCACCTTGTGATATTTTATTTATTCATTTTTTTTATTTATTCATTTTGTCCAATACACAAATACATAGTAAGAAAATAAACATGTGATAATATAAATGAGGGTGAAAGTGAACTTAGAGGAGGGGATATATGACAGGAAGAGAATATATAAGATAGGTGAAAGAAAGGAAAGACAATTGGACAGGGGACGAAAGGCACATCAGTGCACTTATGTACGCCCCTTACTGGCCTCTTAGGAACCTGGAGAGGTCAATCGTGGAGAGTCTAAGGGAGAAGTGTTGGGGGTTAGGGGTTGACACAATTGAGTCTGGTAATGAGTTTCACGCTTCGATAACTCGATTGTTGAAATCATATTTTTTACAGTCAAGTTTGGAGCGGTTCGTATTGAGTTTGAATTTGTTGCGTGCTCTTGTGTTGTTGTGATTGAAGCTGAAGTAGTCATTGACTGGTAGGACATTGCAGCATATGATCTTGTGGGCAATACTCCATGTTTTGGATGGATGGATGGAAGGATGGAAGGAAGGAAGGATAAAGAAGGAATAGAACAAAGGGAGGGAGAAAGGGAGGGAGGGTAGGGGTCAAAAGAGAAGAGGAAGAGAGGTAGTGAGGGGAGGGGGAGGGAAAGGAAGGGAGGGAGGAAGAGGGAAGAGGAGAGAGGAAGGAGGAGAGGAAGCAAGAGGAAAAAGAGGAAGGAAGGAAGAATAAAGCAGCGTTTCCCACCCCGGCCAGGTGTGCCGCGAAGCTCCTAGGGAAGCTCCAGCTGGGCGGGGTGCTGCCGGTGCTGACCTGGAGCTCCCGCTCGCAGCTGTCCCCTGGTTCCTGCTCGATGCCGCGGTTTTCGCCGCTCTCCTGCTGGGCCCCAAAGAAGGAAGGTAGGAAGAAGGAGAGCTTCATTCTTCACGCCTTTTTCTCGCCTTCCTTCTTTGGGGCCCAGCAGGAGAGTGCCAGAAACCGCGGCATCAGGCAGGAGCCGAGGGACAGCTGCGAGTGGGAGCCCCAGATCGGAGGCACCGGCAGCGCCCCGCCTAGCTGGAGCTTCTCTGGCGTCAGTGGCAAGTGTCCTTTGGGGCCCGGCAGGAGGGCACTGGCGGTGGGAGTGGGGGGGGTGGCTGCAGCGGCTGCAGGCAGTCGCGGGGAGATGGTGGCGGCGAGAGGGAGCTCCAGGCGGCGGCGAGAGGGAGCTCTCTCTCTCTCTCTCTCTCAGCTGACTGCAAGCGGGAGCCCTGACGGTGGCGGTTGGACGTGCTGCTGGACGCCGTACTTGCTAGCACTGCGGGCCTGGCATATACGGCGTCCAGCAGCATGTCCAGCTGCCGCCGTCAGGGCTCCCGCTTGCAGTCAGCTGAGAGAGAGGGAAAGAAAGAGAGACATATAAGAGAGGCAGAGAGAGAGAGAGAAAGAGAGACATAGCAAGAGAGGCAGAGAGAGAGAAAAAGAAATAGAGACATAGCAAGAGAAAAAGAGAGACTTAGCAAGAGAGGCAGAGAGAGAGAGAAAGAGAAAGAAAGAGAGACATAGCAAGAGAGACAGAGAGAGAGAAAGAGAGAGAAAGAAAGAGAGATAGCAAGAGAGGCAAATAGAAAGAAAGAGACATATAGCAAGAGACAGTGAAAGAGAGAGAGAGAGAGCAAGAAAGAGAGAAAAAAGCAAGAAAGAGATAGCAAGAGAGACAGAGAGAGAGAGAGAGAGCAAGGGAGAGAGAAAGACATAGAGGAAGGGAAGGAGGGAGAGAGAAAGAGAGCAAAAAGAGAGGAAGAAAGAAAGAAAGAGGGATGGAGAGAGAGAAAGGAGGGAAGGAAGGAAAAGAGAGAAAGAGGGAGAAATAGAGCGAAAGGGAGGAAGAGAGAGGTTTTTTTGTCCAAACTTTTCTTTACCCCGCCCCCCCCGCCCCTCCTTTCAATGTTCCCCAGGATTTTGAAAATATGAATAATGTGCCGCGGCTCAAAAAAGGTTGGGAAACACTGTAATAAAGAACGGAGGAGAGGAAGGGAAAGAAGGAAGGGGGAAGGGTGGGAGACAGGGAGGGAGGGGATAGAGAGGAGAGAAAGGAAGGGAAGAGGAGAGGAGAGAAAAGAGGAGAGAATGCAGAATAGAATAGAATTAGAGGAAAGAAGGGAAGGGAAGGGAGGGAAGAAGATGGAAGATGAGATAGGAAGGAGAGGAGAGGAAGCAAGAGTAAAAAGAGGAAGGGAGGGAGGGAGGGTGCAAGGAAGGAAGGAAGGAAGGAAGGAAGGAAGGAAGGAAGGAAGGAAGGAAGGAAGGTGTTCTTTTCCGGCTCGGTCAATTAACAGCAAGCGAGCCCCAATGAAGACTCGGAAATTAATATGTACAATAGTCTATTTACAGAGCAGCCTGCTGGAAACAATGAGGAAATCCAAGGAAAGGCCCTTCGCCTGCCAAGAATCCAGCGTTATCAATCCAACTGATGATAAATGTCCAACGGAACATCATAAATTAAAACCAGTAATTCTTGGAGTGAACAGATACTCACAAATGTTTCTCAAGACTAGACTTTGCAGGGTCGCAGCCAGAAAACACTTTGGCTGTTAGAAACATAGACGATTGACGGCAGAAAAATACCTCCTGGTCCATCTTGTCTGCCCTTATACTATCTCCTGTATTTTATCTTAGGATGGATATATGTTTATTCCAGGCATTTATAAAATTGTCTCCTTCGCATTCTTCTGACTCTTGCATCTAAAATGGGGTCCACCATATCTTCCTCCTCCTCTGACTCTGAGCCGGGGTGGCGCAGCAGGTAGAGTGCTGTACTGCAGGCCACTGAAGCTGACTTATAGATCTGAAGGTCAGCGGTTCAAATCTCATCACCGGCTCAGGGTTGACTCAGCCTTCCATCCTTCCGAGGTGGGTAAAATGAGGACCCGGATTGTGGGGGCAATAGCCTAGCTCTGTTTTTAAAAAGTGCTATTGCTAACATGTTGTAAGCCGCCCTGAGTCTAAGGAGAAGGGCGGCATAAAAATCGAATAAATAAATAAATAAATGAATGAATGAATGAATGAATGAATGAACGAACGAACGAACGAACGAACAAACAAACAAACAAACAAACAAACAAACAAACAAATAAATAAATAAATCAGAGCTAGGGTTCTGAAGCCTTTGGAATGTCCCCAGGCCCCAACTCTCCCTCAGTTTCACTGTCCAACTCTTCTGATAAATACACTGGCCTATGGCCCCCAGAGGGACCTGGTCATTCTCCTCAAAGTCCATGACCAGAGGAGCTAGACATGAGCCAACCGCAACAGAAGGAAGGAAGGTAAGAAAGAGGGAAAGAAGGAATGGAAGGAATAAGAAGGGAAGGAGGGAAACCTTACTTGGGGCTTCCAAGAGGAAGGCAAGAGATTCTTGTATTCTAGGCAGAAAACAGAACTTCAAGGCTGGTAAGATACATCATGTTGACACATTCAGTGAAAACCAACTCTAACATTTCCTGTGTTTTTCACCTAATTAAAAAGAGCAAAAATCCCTTCTTCCCATGTGTCCTCCGTTACAATGTCCTATGAATATAGCTGGCAGGTTTCTCTCCTCCTTCAACAATGACCTGTTACGATGACCTTGGTTCCCACGAGAAAACTTTTTTGCTTTAACTGCTAGCCAGGATATCTACTTCCCCTCTCCCTTCCTCCTCTCAGGCTTTGTGGGAACTGCGAGGCAGCCCAAGGTGGCTTCATCCAGGTTTGCTTCAGAGTTGACATAAAGTAGAGAATTGCTGGGCCAATCCTTTGGTCCTTGGCCAGGGCTCCCTCACAGCAGCCAACTTCCCGACACCTGCCATCTGTCCCACTGCTGTGTTTTTGGTCAGAGCACCAATGACCTACAACGTCCATGAGGAAATCAGCTCTTAATGCACACACGATCCTCGACCTGCCTTCCCAGCTGCAGGGATTGTGTTTGTGTTGTGTTTGTGCCAAACATGCTCCCTGTGCGATGGGCCACTTTCGGCTCTGCAGGGGCCGAATTACAAATGCTTCAAAAGCAGGTGCAATTGCATTATGCTTAGACCTTATGACCACAATCCAAAATGTCAATTTCTATGATCATATGTCTCCATCTCGTCAAGCTCAAAGTAAGTCTGAAATGGTATAGAATCTGCTGTCGGGTAGGTTAGACTAGAAGATCTTCAAGGTCCCTTTCAACCCTATTATTCTACGATGTTCTCTTGGCTTTCTCCAGATGGAAGTTCTTAACTGGACAGAAGGTCTTCTAAAAACTCCATCCTCATGTGTCACATGCAGCTAGGGATCCTGCCAAAATTTGTAATTGCAGTGGTACCTCTACCTACGAATGCCTCGACTTACGAACATTTCTAGATAAGAACCGGGTGTTCAAGATTTTTTTGCCTCTTCTCAAGAACCATTTTCCACTTACAAACCTGAGCCTCCAAAACTGTAACCGGAAAAGGCAGCGAGAAGCCTCCGTGGAGCCTCTCTAGGAATCTCCTGGGAGGAAACAGGGCCAGAAAAAGTGGGGAGAACCCTCCGTGGGGCCTCTCTAGGAGTCTCCTGGGAGGAAACAGGGCTGGAAAAGATGGGGAGAAGCTTCCATGGGGCCTCTCTAGGAATCTACTGGGAGGAAACAGGGCCTCCACCCTCCCTGTGGTTTCCCCAATCGCATGCATTATTTGCTTTTATATTGATTCGTATGGGAAAAATTGCTTCTTCTTACAAACTTTTCTACTTAAGAATCTGGTCACGGAATGAATTAAGTTCGTAAGTAGAGGTCCCACTGAACTTTGTTTGCCAGATTAAACTTTTTGGCAACTAAAGCTTTTAAAAATTGTATATTCCAGAGCTGTCGACCTCAAAAATGATTCTGTGGTTTGCAGCAGAATTGCATAGAGTCTCCTGTCGGTGGGGTTGGACTAGAAGACCCCCAAGGTCCCTTCCAACCCTATTTTATTATGTTCTCTTGGCTTATTCCAGAATGGATGGTCTTAATTCTACAGAAGGTCTCTTAAGAATTTATCCTCCTCTGTAGTTAGGGACTCTTGCCAAAATGTGTAATTACTTGGTTCGCCAGATTAAGCTATTCAGCGACTAAAGCTTTTTAAATTCTTTTTAAAAGAAAAAAATAGACATTCAGAAGTTGTTGACCTCAAAAATGATTCTGGGGTTTGCACAAAATCTCATTAAAGCTCCACTTTTCTCTCGACAAATCTCTCCGTTCAAGCATTTGGGGGGAAACGTTAACATTTATGCAGATTTTTTTAAAAAATTGGGGGGGTGTAACATTCCTCCAATCCCCAAATGGGTATATATTCATGATGTGCATGTGTGTGTTTGTGTGTGTGTTTTCAGGGAAAGACACAAATTAGAAACAGTGAGATCCAAGCGACGTAAATAGCACAAATGGCCATTCATTATTTTTTTAAAAAGGAGGAAAAACTGTCTCTTTTGCATGGAGTTGATTAATATTCTACAGCTGCCTCTACACAACTTTCTGTTGTTCAGGGTTGGCCCCAATCTTGCAGGCTGTTAGATAAGCAGTCAAGACCTGGAGCTTTTCCTGGGTCAGCAGAAAGAGGGCCACCCATTAATATTTTAGCTCCAGAGTCGGTTTTCATGCTCTGTGCTATTGCATTTGTACCGTTCAGGTTTTCGTAGGCTGACCAGAGCCGTGTTGTTTAGAGAGGCAGCTCTTTTAATAAATATAATAAATGCTCCGAATAGAATGAATGAATTCTCAGCTGAGCCACTGAGTAATATTTGAGTTGGTACAAGACTATAATGCACTGAACTGTAAGCAGACCAAACGGCTAGATTTGGAAAGCGTTTAAGCCATTATCCTCATCATAACTGCAGCCGAGTTTGAGCTTTGTACAATTCGTACAAAGTCACCACGACAACAGAGAATAAAAAACGCAAAATAATAGGGCTGTTGTTACCTTCTTGCCAGTTCTTTGCTGTTTGGTAGTTGAAATATTAAAAAGATAACAAAACATCCCATTAACACTGATGAAGCAAGTCAGTTCTATATACTGCTCAAAATAAAGAAAGATCTGAATGAATGAAATATTCTCATGGAATCCTTTGTTGTGTACAAAGTTGAAGGTGAACAACAGCAGGTGACATTGGTTGTCAATCAGTGTTGCTTCCTAAGTGGACAGCTTGATTTCACAGAAGTTTGATTTACTGGGAGTTATGTTGTTTAAGTATTTCCTTTATTTATTTTTCGAGGAGTGTATAAACAGATAGCAAACCCCTCTCCCTTCTAGCACTAGTTGGGTCATGAAACATCTGCAAAAAAACAACCAAGCTCGCAGAGCACCATGAACTCACAGTCTTAATCCTCCTCCTCCTCCTCTCCACAAACTCCACTCCCTTCTAGCACTGATAACAAATAACAACAACAGAGTTGGAAGGGACCTTGAAGGTCTTCTAGTCCAACCCCCTGCTTAGGCAGAAAACCCTACACTACTTCAGACAGATGGTTATCCAACCTCTTCTTAAAAACTTCTAGTGTTTGAGCATTCACAACTTCTGGTGGCAGGCTGTTCCACTGATCAATTGTTCTAACTGTCAGGAAATTCCTCCTTAGTTCTAAGTTGCTTCTCTCCTTGTTTAGTTTCCACCCATTGCTTCTTGTTCTACCCTCAGGTGCTTTGGAGAATAAGTTGACTCCCTCTTCTTTGTAGCCACCGCTGAGATATTGTAAGGCTGCTATCATGTCTCCCCTGGTCCTTCTTTTCATTAAACCAGCCATGCCCAGTTCCTGCTGATGTTACCTAGTTTGGTAATGAAACATCTGAAAGAAAACAACCAAACCTAGAGAGCACCAACGACCCCATAGTCGTTGTCATCGTCGCCCTCCTCCTCCTCCTCCTCCTCCTCCTCCTCCTCCTCCTCCTCCTCCTCCTCCTCTTCTTCTTCTTCTTCTTCTTCTTCTTCTTCTTCTTCTTCTTCTTCTTCTTCTTCTTCTTCTTCTTCTTCTTCTTCCCACCTGCAGTTGAGGGCATCTCCCACAAAACCAAAGAGGACTTTGGGACATTCCTTCCACAAAAGCCCCTGAGATATTCAAGCGCACCATGAAACTCATGATGACAAGTTGGTCAAGACCTACACGGGGGTCTTTGTGCGAATGGAATGCAAAGGTGGGGAAGCCGAGTAGGTGAGTATTCTGAGCAGAGTCAGGTTACAAGCGGTGTGCCACAAGGGTCTGTTCTGGGTCCTATTCTTTTTAATATGTTTGTGAGTGACATAGGGGAAGGTTTGGTAGGGAAGGTTTGTCTATTTGCCGATGACTCTAAAGGGTGAAATAGGGTTGATATTCCTGGAGGCATCTGTAATATGGCAAATGATTTAGCTTTACTAGATAAATGGTCAAAGCAATGGAAACTGCAGTTTAATGTTTCCAAATGTAAAATAATGCACTTGGGGAAAAGGAATCCTCAATCTGAGTATTGTATTGGCAGTTCTGTGTTAGCAAATACTTCAGAAGAAAAGGATTTAGGGGTAGTGATTTCTGACAGTCTCAAAATGGGTGAACAGTGCAGTCTGGCAGTAGGGAAAGCAAGTAGAATGCTTGGCTGCATAGCTAGAGGTATAACAAGGAGGAAGAGGGAGATTGTGATCCCACTGTATAGAGCGCTGGTGAGACCCCATTTGGAATAATACTGTGTACAGTTCTGGAGACCTCACCTACAAAAAGATATTGACAAAATTGAATGGGTCCAAAGACAGGCTACAAAAATGGTGGAAGGTCTTAAGCATAAAACGTATCAGGAAAGACTTCATGAACTCAATCTGTATAGTCTGGAGGACAGAAGGAAAAGGGGGGACATGATCGAAACATCTAAATATGTTAACAGAATTAAATAAGGTTCAGGAGGGAAGTGTTTTCAATAGGAAAGTGAACACAAGAACAAGGGGACGCAATCTGAAGTTAGTTGGGGGAAAGATCAGAAGCAACATGAGAAAATATTACTTGACTGAAAGAGTAGTAGATCCTTGGAACAAACTTCCAGCAGACGTGGTTGGTAAATCCACAGTCACTGAATGTAAACAAGCCTGGGATAAACATAGATCCATCCTAAGATAAAATACAGTGATCTCTCGATTAGTGCGGGGGTTACGTTCCAAGACCTCCCGCGCTAATCGATTTCCGCGTTATAGTGGTGCGGAAGTAAAAAACACCATCTACGCATGCGCGCCATTTTTTTCATGGCCGCACATGCGCAGATGGTGGAGTTTGCGTGTGGGCGGCGGGGAAGACCAAGGGAAGGTTCCTTCAGCCGCCCAACAGCTGATCTGCTCCGCAGCGCGGAAGCAGCGAGGAGCCGAAGATGAGGTAAAGGCAAAGGGGAAACCCCATCTTCGGCTCCTCGCTGCTGCCGCGCTGTGGAGCGGATCAGGTGTTGGGCGGCTGAAGGAACCTTCCCTTGATCTTCCCGCCGCCCAGGCAAAGGGGAAACCCCAAGATCACTTGCCGCTTGCCGCTTGCCGTATTGCAGCTTGGAGCCTTGCTTCGCCTCCTTCGCTGCAATATGGCAAGCGGCAAGCGATCTTGGGGTTTCCCCTTTGCCTGGGCGGCGCTGGGGCCATGCGGAGCCGCTCATCTAGGGGGGCGTGGACCGGCAAGGTGCCCTCCGCTCTCTCTCTTTCTCTCCCTGTTACCGGTGTGGTATAAGAGAGAGAAAGAAAGAGAAAGGAGGGCGACTTGCCAGTCCACGCCCCCCTGGATGAGCGGCCCCGCATGGCCCCAGCGCCGGACTCCGCCGTTGCCTCCGCCCTTGTTCGGCTCTGCAGCTGAGAGGCCACGTCCACCCCCTCCTCGGTGTCCCCGGCACCCAGCGTCCCCACGCCGCCTCCACCTCCCGGTAATGCGCCCGACCTCTGCCTCTCTCTTTCTCTCTCATATACCACGCCGGCAACAGGGAGAGAAAGAGAGAGAGAACTAGCGCGGACTTATTTTTTAATTAATATTTTTTGAAAAACCGCGTTGCAGCGTTTCGCGCTAATCGAGACCGTGCTAATCGAGGGATCACTGTACAGGAAATAGTAAATAAGGGCAGACTAGATGGACCGTGAGGTCTTTTTCTGCCGTCAGTCTTCTATGTGTCTATGTTTCTAAGCCCTGGACGAAAGGGGATTCTTGACCAATCTCTGCCCCCCCCTCCAAGCCCGGCTGGAAAAGGCCAGGCCCAGCAGCAGCTAAAAGATGCCCTCAACCTCCTCCCCCTCCTTTGCCCGGCCTTCTTCCTTCCCCTCCTTTGGGTCGAGCAAGCAGCTCTGTCCCTTTCTGGCTGACCTCTGGCTCAGCAGATTTGTTCAAACAGTGCTCAGCAGTCATGGGATTTCTCAAGGATGACAGACACGAGGCGGAGGGGGTGGGGGAGATGCAAAGCCCATCTGGAACAGCTGGCTGCTCACTGACTTGTTAGGACAGAGGTCCCCAAACTTGGCAACTTTTAAGACTTGCTGAGGTTTCGCCTGAGAAGTCTGAGCAGAAAAATGTAGTTATTTTTATTGTATGTATTTGTTTTGTCAAGTACGTATCAGTGGTATACAGAGATTTAATAATATTTATATACACGGCTCAAAAGATAAAAATAAAGGGAACTCTTAAACAACACAATACAAGTCAATCAAACTTCTGTGAAATCAAACTGTCTACTTAGGAAGCAACACTGATGGACAATCAATCAGGGATAGATAGATAGATAGATAGATAGATAGATAGATAGATAGATAGATAGATAGATGATAGATAGATAGATAGATAGATAGATAGATAGATAGAAAGGTAGGTAGGTAGGTGGGGAGAGAGAGAGAGAGACAGACAGACAGACAGACAGACAGATAGACAGACAGCTCAAAAAAATAAAGGGAACCCTTAAACAACACAATATAACTCCCAAGTCAATCAAACTTCTGTAAAATCAAACTGTCCACTTAGGAAGCAACACTGATTGACAATCAATTTCACAGGCTGTTGGGCACGTTCAACTTTGTACAGAACAAAGGATTCAATGAGAATAGTTCATTCATTCGGATCTAGGGTGGGTTCTTGGAGGGTTCCTTTTATTTTGTTTTGAGCAGTAATGATACTAGTGTGAGAGAGACATTAGGACAGGGGACAGAAGGCACGCTGGTGCACTTATGCACGCCCCTTACTGACCCCTTGGAATCGGGAGAAGTCAACAGTGGATAATCTAAGGGAAAAGTTTTGGGGGTTAGGTCAGAGTCAGGTAGTGAGTTCCATGCATCAGCTACTCGGTTACTAAAGTTGTATTTCCTGCAGTCACGTTTAGAATGGTTTACATTACGTTTGTGTCTGTTGTGTGCTTCTGTGTTGTTGTGGTTGAAACTGAAGTAGTCATTGACAGGAAGGACATTGTAGCAGATGATTTTGTGGGCGATGCTCCGGTCGTGTTGAAGGCGACAGTTCTAAACCTAGGATTGTAAATCTAGTTGCACAGGGGATTCTGTTGCGAGTGGGGGAGTGGAGGGCTCTTCTAGTAAAGTATCTCTGGACATTTTCTAAAGTGTTTATGTACAAAATGCGGCATGGGTTCCAGACAGATGAGCTCTATTTGAGGATTGGTCTGGCGAGGAGAGGAGAGGAAAGGAAAGGAGAACAGGAGGAATGGAATGGAATTGGAATAGCCCTTATATAAGACTTCACAGTGCTTTTACAGCCTCTCTATGTAATTTACAGATTCAACCTCTTGCCCGCAACAATCTGGGTTCTCATTTTACCCACCTCGGAAAGATTATTGTTATTGCTATTTATTAGATTTGTATGCCGCCCTTCTCCAAAGACAAAGGGGTGGCATACAAATCTAATAGATGGAGTCAAGCTTAAGCCTGGTGAGATTTGAGCTGCCAAATTGCAGTCAGCCGGCAGTCAGCAGAAATAGCTTGCAGTACCACAATCCAACCACTGCACCACCATGGTGAATGTCATGTAATATAATATAATATAATGGAACATAACGGAATGCAACGCAATGGAGTAGAGTAGACTAGACTAGACTAAAATAGACTGGAATAGAATGGAATGGAATGGAATAGAATAGAATAGAATAGAATAGAATTCTTTATTGGCCAAGTGTGATTGGACACAAGGAATTTGTCTCTGGTGCAGATGCTCTCAGTGTACATAAAAGAAAATATGCATTTGTCAAGAATCATGAGGTATAACACTTAATGATTGTCACAGGGTACAAATAAGCAATCAGGAAACAATATTAATATAAATCATAAGGATACAAGCAACCAGTTACAGTCCTACAGTCATAAGTGGGAGGAAAAGGGTGATAGGAATGATGAGAAAAAAACTAGTAGTAATTGTGATGCAGTTTTAGTGAATAGTTTGACAGTGGTGAGGGAATTATTTGTTTAGCAGAGTAATGGTGTTTGGGGAAAAACTGTTCTTGCACCTAGTTGTTCTGGTGTACAGGACTCTATAGTGTCATTTTGAAACAATTTATGTCCAGGATGCGAGGGGTCGGTAAATATTTTCACAACCCATTTGCAAGATGTTGTAGGATGATAGTGCAGAGCCATATTAACAGCATCATCTGTCGATCTATTTGCTCGGTATGCAAATTGCAGGGGGTCTAACAGTGGATCTGTGATGGTTTTCAAGTGGAACATCACTAGCCTTTCAAAGGTTTTCATAACTACAGATGTTAGAGCAACTGGTCTGTAGTCATTCAGTTCCTTGACGGAGGGCTTCTTTGGCACTGGGATGATAGCCGAGCGTTTGAAGCAGGAAGGAACAGAGCACAATTCCAGTGATTTGTTGAAGATTTGGGTGAAGATGGGGGAAAATTGGTCAGCACAGACTTTTAAGCAAGAAGGAGTTATCTTGTCTGGACCTGGTGCTTTTCCAAGCTACTGTCTGTGAAATAGATCTTTCACTTCCTTTTCTGTGATCACCAGGGGTTGTAAACCCAATGGGATGGGTTCAGTTGTAGAAGATTTGGCTGTTGTTGGTGTGTCTGGGATGGAGGTTGTGGAAATAGGTGGCTGTGGTTTCCTTTTAAACCTGCAGTAGAACACACTTAGGTCATCTGCCAGTTTATTTATTTATTTGTTTGTTTGTTTTGTTTTGTCCAATACACAATAATACACAATGAGGGTTATAGAGGATATAATCAAGTAGAAAGTATTAAAGGGAGAATAGAGGAGAAAATAAAGAAGTGAAATATAACTATGAGAGAATAGCAGAAAAAGATATAGGTTTAGAAGAGAAGATATAGGAGATATAGGAGAGACAATAGGACAGGGGACGGTAGGCACTCTGGTGCACTTATGGATGCCCCTTACTGACCTCTTAGGAACTTGGTGAGGTCAACCATGGATAGTCTAAGGGTAAAGTGTTGTGTGTTAGGGGATGATACTACAGAATCTGGTAGTGAATTCCATGCTTCGACAACTCGATTACTAAAGTCGTATTTTTTACAGTCAAGTTTGGAACGGTTAATATTAAGCTTGTATCTGTTGTGGGCTCTTGTGTTGTTGTGGTTGAAGCTGAAGTAGTCTTTGATAGGCAGGACGTTGTAGTTGCTGGTTTCATTCAGCCTGGGAAGGAGGTTTGCCGTAACGGGTGATGTTTTCGAGAGTTTTCTACGTTTCTTGGTTCCTTTGTTGAGAATTGATTCCTTAACTCTTCTGCCTTCTTCAGCTTTAGAAACATAGAAACATAGAAGTCTGACGGCAGAAAAAGACCTCATGGTCCCTCTAGTCTGCCCTTATACACTTTCCTGTATTTTATCTTAGGGTGGATCTATGTTTATCCCAGGCATGTTTAAATTCAGTTACTGTGGATTTATCTACCACATCTGCTGGAAGTTTGTTCCAAGGATCTACTACTCTTTCAGTAAAATAATATTTTCTCATGTTGCTTTTGATCTTTCCCCCAACTAACTTCAGCTTTCCACCCATTCATCAATGGGTTGATAAAGAGCGTGGCTGGCTGAAGCCTTCAGGGTTCTCCTTCCTTCATTCCTCCCCACTTCTACTCTCCAGGTTTGATCCATCACAGGATGCTGCCCCTTTGGCCCTCAGGCATTTATATTCTTCTCTCTGAGGGAGGACGTTGTCCGAGAGCTTTGGAACTCCTGAGTGAATTGTGCCCAAGTGTTTTTTTTTCTGATTCCTTTTCCTCTGTGAATTCTTTTCTAGGCCAAGAATTCTTTTCTCATACTTCCCAAGGGCAGTTATGCAGAGCAAGGACCATTGGGTCTCTGTCCTGGATCCTGGAATCAAATGTGGTTGGCCTCTTTTGCAAAGCATCCCGGGTTTTACACCTGGGCAGGAAAAAACAAAGGTACAAGGACGGATTAGACAGATTAGGAGAAATTAAGGATCTTAGATATTTTGCCTTTGTCATGGTCAGATCATTCGCTGCTGCGGCTGGACTTAACTGCCCCAGGCGCCTGATGGACCCAGAGGGAATTCTTTATTCATTTTATTCATTTCATTTATTATTTTATTTATTTTATTTATTTTATTTATTTTATTTATTTTATTTATTTTATTTATTTTATTTATTTTATTTATTTTATTTATTTTATTTATTTTATTTATTTTATTTATTTTATTTATTTTATTTATTTATTTATTTTATTTATTTTATTTATTTTATTTATTTTATTTATTTTATTTATTTTATTTATTTTATTTATTTTATTTATTTTATTTATTTTATTTATTTATTAGTCCAATACATAATACACATTGAAGAGAATACATATGTAATAATATAAATAAAGAAAAGAATAGAAGAAAAAATATAAAAGTATAGGTGAACAAATTTGAAAGGAAGAAAAGATAAATGAGATAAGGAGAGACAATTGGACAGGGGATGGAAGGCACACTGGTGCACTTATGCATGCCCCTTGCTGACATCTAAAGAACCTGGAGAGGTCAATCGTGGATAGTCTAATTCAGAAGGCACTTGGGGATTTTCCGGACTTGCTTATACACAATCCAGCGGAGTCACTTGTGAGGGCCTGGAATATGGTCTCAACAGAGGCTCTTGACTGGATTACGCATTTGTGACCTCTCTGGCAGTAGACCCAGGAAAGCTCCTAGGTTCAACAAGGAGCTCCAGGGCATAAAATGCCAGAAGAAGTCTCTGGAGCGGTATTGGAGGTCCAGTAGATCTAGATCCAACCAAACACTGTTAAGATCTTATATTAATAAGACTTATCTAGTGGTGATCAGGGCGACAAGATCTTCCCATCACTCCACCCTGTGCCAATTCAACGAAGCAGTTAGAAACACAGAAACATAGAAGATTGATGGCAGAAAAAGACCTCCTGGTCCATCTAGTCTGCCCTTATACTATTTCCTGTATTTTTATCTTAGAATAGATATATGTTTATCCCATGCGTGTTTAAATTCAGTTACTGAAGTTAGTTGGGGGAAAGATCAAAAGCAACATGAGAAAATATTATTTTACTGAAAGAGTAGTAGATCCTTGGAACTAACTTCCAGCAGACGTGGTTGGTAAATCCACAGTAACTGAATTTAAACATGCCTGGGATAAACATATATCCATTGTAATATAAAATACAGGAAATAGTATAAGGGCAGACTAGATGGACCATGAGGTCTTTTTCTGCCGTCAATCTTCTATATTTCTATGTTTCTATGTTTCTACTGTGGATTTACCAACCACTTCTGCTGGAAGTTTGTTCCAAGGATCTACTACTCTTTCAGTAAAATAATATTTTCTCATGTTGCTTTTGATCTTTCCCCCAACTAACTTCAGATTGTGTCCCCTTGTTCTTGTGTTCACTTTCCTATTAAAAACACTTCCCTCCTGGACCTTATTTAACCCTTTAATATATTTAAATGTTTCGATCATGTCCCCCCTTTTCCTTCTGTCCTCCAGACTATACAGATTGAGTTCATTAAGTCTTTCCTGATACGTTTTATGCTTAAGACCTTCCACCATTCTTGTAGCCCGTCTTTGGACCCGTTCAATTTTGTCAACATATTTTTGTAGGTGAGGTCTCCAGAACTGGACACAGTATTATTCCAAATGGGGTCTCACCAGCATTCTATACAGCGGGATCATAATCCCCCTCTTCCTGTTTGTTATACCTCTAGCTATGCAGCCAAGCATCCTACTTGCTTTCCCTACCATGCCTGGTTCCAGCAACCTCTCTTCATATGTCTTGGTTTCTAGTCCCCTAATCATTTTGGTTGCTCTTTTCTGCACCTTCTACAGAAGTCCACTAATCCAGCACGAAGCCATGAGAGTTGTGTTGGGCGTGCCATAGGTTTGCCATCACAGGTACAGGGTTTCCTGCCTGAGCAGGGGTTGGACTAGAAGACCTCCAAGGTCTCCTCCAGCTCTATGATTCTATGATTCTGGCACTGTGGCCTTCACTTTCTCAAGGATGCTACACCTTCAAGTTACCTTATTTATTTTTTTCTCCACCTGTTGGAGGCACCTGTATGCCGCATCCTGATATTTATTTTATTTTATTTTATTATTTGGATTTGTATGCCGCCCCTCTCCGAAGACTGATATTCCCAACCAGAATACTTTGCTAAATGTTCCTGGCACCCGGGGCCTCTTTCTTCCAGCCTGGAGCTCCACCCCCATCTCCAATCAGCATCTAAATGGGAAAAGATTGAGAGAATCCAATTAGCTTCCTGCTGGCACAGCTTTATCTCTTTATTCTTTCAATCAAAGGTCTGATGAGCCCTCAGAGACACAACAACCCTTTCTGATTATCAGCTTCCAAGGCAGAGCTGCAGACCCAAAGCACAGCAAGATCCATGGAGCTCAGCCCAACCTTCCTCATCCAGGCTGGATAGTGACCTTTCTGGGGGATCTAAGGACATTGCGTGAAGTTCGGACAGGACCAAGAACCTCACAGTCATCTCCTCCTCCCCTCCTATTATTATTATTATTATTATTATTATTATTATTATTATTATTATTATTATTATTTTATTATTATTATTTATTAGATTTGTATGCCTCCCCTCTCTGCAGACTCGGGGTGGTTCACAACAGTAATAATAACAGTGTACCATGTAACAAATCTAATATTAAAAGAAAGTATCTAAAACATAGAAACATAGAAGACTGACTTGCTAAATCTGCACTTCTATTTCTACTAGTTTTTCTCATCATTCCTATCGTCCTTTTCCTCCCACCTAGGACTGTGTGACTGTCACTTGTTGCTTGTACCCTAAGATTTTTATTAATGTTGATTGCTTCTTCATTGCTTATTTGACCCGTATCACAATCATTAAGTGTGGTACCCCATGATTCTTGACAAATGTCTCTTTTCTTTTAGGCACACTGAGAGCATCTGCACCAAAGACAAATTCCTTGTGTGTCCAATCACACTTGGCCAATAAAGAATTCTCTTGGCAAAGAGGATATGGAGCATCTGCCTTTCTGTTTTAATGGCCCTTCCTTTGTGTAAATGCTGCTTCTGTTTAAAGGCTTCCAGGAAAACGTGTGACTTTAAATTTCTGGGAAGTGGGTCTTGCTAGTCCCTGGTTTTCCTTTCCTTGTCTTCTTTGGAGAAGGGGCAGGTCTCCTGGAGAACCACAACAGAGACCCCAGCCCCCTCTGCCTCGACATGTGGATGCCCTTAGCATATCGAATGACCTCTGAAACCACCCAGCATGGAGAGCCTTCCTTCCTCCATACAAATCAGGGTTTGTTTTTTTCAAAAATTGGCTCCAGAGACAGTTCCTGATCCTCCTGCATCTGAAAGGAGCTGCTTATTGTTCTGGTTTCTGGTAGAAATTTAGCCATTACAAATAACTCTTATCAAATACTTCAAAGGAAAAGGATTGAGGGGTCGTGATTTCTGACAGTCTCAAAATGGGTGAACAGTGCAGTCAGGCGGTAGGGAAAGCAAGTAGGATGCTTGGCTGCATAGCTAGAGGTATAACATGCAGGAAGAGGGAGATTGTGATCCCGCTCTATAGAGCGCTGGTGAGACCACATTTGGAATAATACTGTGTTCAGTTCTGGAGACCTTACCTACAAAAAGATATTGACAAAATTGAACAGGTCCAAAGACGGGCTACAAGAATGGTGGAAGGTCTTAAGCATAAAACTTATCAGGAAAGACTTCATGAACTCAATCTGTATAGTCTGGAGGACAGAAGGGAAAGGGGGGACATGATCGAAACATTTAAATATGTTAAAGGGTTAAATAAGGTTCAGGAGGGAAGTGTTTTTAACAGGAAAGTGAACACAAGAACAAGGGGACACAATCTGAAGTTAGTTGGGGGAAAGATCAAAGGCAACATGAGAAAATATTAGAAACATAGAAACATAGAAGTCTGACGGCAGAAAAAGACCTCATGGTCCATCTAGTCTGCCCTTATACTATTTTCTGTAAAATATTATTTTACTGAAAGAGTAGTAGATTCTTGGAACAAACTTCCAGCAGACGTGGTAAGTAAATCCACAGTAACTGAATGTAAACATGCCTGGGATAAACATAGATCCATCCTAAGATAAAATACAGAAAATAGTATAAGGGCAGACTAGATGGACCAGGAGGTCTTTTTCTGCCGTCAGACTTCTATGTTTCTATGTTTCTATCAAATGCATCATTTCATGAATAAAGAAACTCCATTTATTTCTCTGCTCTCCTGTAATTCAAACACATTCCATTCAGGCACTTGGTCCGTTATCTCTCTTAGCTGCATTCCTCACATTCCTCCTCCTGCTCCACTTAACAAGATTTATTTTCCTAACAGCATGACTTTGAAAAACAGCAGAACTGACTGTTAACAACACAGAATACTTTTGCTTACTTAAGAGCGGCAAGAAACACATCCATCTTCCCTTCGGCGTTGAAACTCCACCCTTCTTCTCCACTGACCCCCCGATGTGCTAAATACATCACTACAGTGTTTAACCCACTCCTCTCCTTAATATCTTCTTCCAGACCTCTGTTCTCTACGTTTTTGGGCCCTTCTGAATTTAGGGTTAACCCAGCGAGCGTCTGATTCTCCCTCGCTAGATCCTGAACTCATAGCCCCATCCTGTGGTTGGCCTCCCACCTGTTCTACTACCTGTAACCCCGGGCCCCCCACTAATTCATAAACACTATCTGAATCCGAGTCCTCAATATCTTCATCATCCTCCAACTGATCAGGAGTATGTACAACACTTATCTAAAAGCTAAACTCAACTGTCATTGTTTGGTGGCTATTCAGAGTGCAGAAATGGGCTGCCACCATCCAAGCCTCCTCCAGCAACCCAAAAATGTTTTTTTTCAATAGGCAACAGGATTTTTTTGGTCATTTCTTGAAGACGTTTCACTTCTCACCCAAGAAGCTTCCTCAGTTCTTCTTCAGTTCTGACTCGGTGGTGCAGTGGTTAGAGTGTGCACTACGGTAAGCTACTTCTGCTGATCCCTGGCTGCCAGCAGTTTGGCAGATCGAATCTCACCAGGCTCAAGGTTGACTCAGCTTTCCGTCCTTCCGAAGTGGGTCAAATGAGGACCCAGATTGTTGGGGTCAAGAGTCTGACTCTCTGTAAACTGCTTAGAGGGGGCTGTATAAAAACTTGCTTCTTGTTCTACCCTCAGGTGTTTGGGAGAATAGCTTGACTCCCTCTTCTTTGTGGCAACCCCTGAGATATTGAAACATGGCTATCATGTCTCCCTGGTCCTTCTTTTCATTCAGCTAGTCATGCTCAGTTCCTGCAACCGTTCTTCATATGTTTTATCCTCCAGTCCCCTAATCCTCTTTGTGGCTCTTCTCTGCACTCGTTCTAGAGTCTCCACAACCTTTTTGCATCTGCAGGGTTGCAGATCCATGACATTAGAGCCATCCTTAATGAATCATACTCTATAAAAATACCCTATAAAAATAGAGCGGCTTTACCAAAATATCCGCCACCAGTAATTTCTGGGTCTGGAAAGGAAGGGGTGCGGCAGAGATCCTGCATACGGCAATTTTAGATGATGGAGTGAATGTTGCTTTGGATTCATCTGTCGTTGCATTGCACATGACGGTGCCTTAATTACTGGAAATAATTTAAAGATGTTAATTAAACGATAAGACCTTGGCATTTATTAAAGAAGACAGTTTTAGCACAGTGGCTTTTGGAAAGGAAGGCAAAGTGGGTCCAGGATTGTTTTGAAAAAAAATTATTGGTACCGTTGGAGAAGAATCTAACACTCATGAAAATTAACTTTCAGAAATAGGGAAGGGTTTTTTATTTTTAAAAAAGATGAAATGACAGCAGAGGCAGCCCTTGGCTTATGAACAGTGGTATATGTCCATGTTACACCAACACTCCGCAGTCTGCATTGGTTGCCGATCAGTTTCCTGTCACAATTCAAAGTGTTGGTTATGACCTATAGAGCCCTTCATGGCACCGGACCAGATTATCTCAGGGACCGCCTTCTGCTGCACGAATCCCACTGACCAGTTAGGTCCCACAGAGTGGGTCTTCTCCGGGTCCCGTCAACTAAACATTGCCGCTTGGCGGGACCCAGAGGAAGAGCCTTCTCTGTGGCGGCCCCGGCCCTCTGGAACCAACTCCCCCCAGAGATTAGAATTGCCCCCACCCTCCTTGCCTTTTGAAAGCTGCTTAAAACCCACCTCTGCCGCCAGGCATGGGGGAACTGAGATACACTTTCCCCCTAGGCCTTTACAATTTCATGCATGGTATGTCTGTATGTATGATTGGTTTTTATATAATGAGTTTTTAACTGTTTTTAGTATTGGATTTTGTTATACAGTATACGTTTTTATTGCTGTTAATTTATTTTAATAAAAAAGAAGAGAATTTTTTTCTTATTTATTTATTTATTTATTTATTTATTTATTTATTTATTTATTTATTTATTTATTTCTGTTGTTAGCCGCCCCGAGTCTGCGGAGAGGGCAGGCATTCAAATCCAATAAATAAATAAATGAATGAATGAATGAATGAATGAATGAATGAATGAATGAATGAACGACAAACAAACAAACAAACAAACAAACAAACAAATAAGTGAGACAGTCACCGTATTTTTTAGACTCTAAGACGCAGCTTGTATAAGATGCACCAAAATTTCAAAGAGGTAAGTAAGAAAAAATAAGTTTTGTCTTTCCTGGACCTCAGAAGTACTCTGTAAGAAATTCAAACCTTCTACACACACCACTTTTTTGCAAAAACAGACCCTGGATTTTACCAAGCCAAAAGAAATATTTAACATCATACACGCCTTAAAAAGAAAATGAATAAAAGCAAAGAGTAATCTTATAAATCCTTTAATGAAATAGGTAGATAAACTGTTGCTAAACTCACCTATTGACTCTTACCGGAATACCAATTCACAGTAATGGGAAACAATACAACCCAGAAAAAGAAACGCAAAGAGATGTAAATTATGTAATTTATAAAATGAATATTATAAGAAAGTTTGAAAACGAAATAGAACAAATACAAAAACAAGGAAGGGGATTGGGGGAAGGGGGGACAGAACGAAGGGTTAGGGGTGGGGTAGGGTGGGAGGGAAAATTCAAAAACAAAACATTTATGATAGAATTGTAATACATGTGAGTTATAATACACAAGTGTCTTAGAGGTAATGTAATAACTCTTACTTTCTTAATCTTAATATTTATATATGGAAATAACTCAAATGTCGTATTTCTTAGTATATATAGGCATTAAAGTTCTAGCTGTGAAGAGGAGGAGGAAAGGAAAGAAGAGGAAAAGAAGAGAGAAAAAAAAAGGGAAAGGGAGAGAGTGAAGAATCTGCATTTAATGCAGACGTTTTTATGGACGACTTTTGTTTAGTTGTAGGGTGGGGAGTATATAGGTGATATAATGGGTGTGTATAAAGATTAGTTATTCTAAAAGTAGTTAGTACGTTTATAGTGTGTGTTGAGTTAGTTAGAAGACAGATAAAAAGAGATTTGATATATTTTCTTGTTGCAAATTTGATTAGTTTTTGGTGCTTCTTTTCTAATTTATTTTAATATTAATTTAAGTGTTGAAGGTACTTTTGGGTGTGATAGAGTATGAATTTTACAATAAAAGTTTTTTGTATTTTTTCTGAGAAACCCATTTATGCCAATTTTCCCATGCTTCGTAATATTCTGAGTCTTTTTTGTTTTGTGCTTCCATTGCTATTTTAGACATTTCAGCACATTCGTTAATTTTCGTAATTATTGTAAAGAAAGAGGGTACTTGATCAGATTTCCAAAGAGAGGCATATGATATTCTGGCTGCAGTTATAATTTGTAGTATAAGGTATTTTTGTGTCTTGGTAAGGTTTTGTCTGAATATCCCTAAAAGATAAAGCTCGGGTTTGAGTGGTAATTTGATTGACATGACTTGGTCGATTAGGGATTGAATTGTTGTCCAGTATTTTTGTGCAATTGGGCATGTCCACCATGTGTGGTAGTAAGTTCCAGATTTGATCTTACACTTCCAGCAGGTCGGTGAAAAGTTGGGAAACATTTTGGATATTCTTGCTGGGGGCAAATGCCAACGATAAAACATTTTAATTTGGTTCTCCTTGTAAGACATTGCCGTTGTCATTTTATAATTTGATGTCCATGTTTTCTCCCACTCAATTAGGTTAATCGTATATCCAAAATTCTGGGCCCAAGCTATCATACAGCATTTCACTTGCTCTTCGGGATTTTCTTGGATTAGTAAGTAGTTGTACAATTTTGAGATCATTTTTGTAGAAGGACCGAAAAGAATCGTGTCTATTACATTATTATTTTGAAATCCAAATTGCTTTTTGTGTTGTTCGTATTTTAATTTAATTTGTAAATATGTTAACCAGTCTATATTAATTCCTTGATTGTTCAGTTGTTGTTTAGAAATAAGAGCATCTGATTCGTCGAGTAGTTGTTGGTATCTCAGAATTTTAGAGTACGAGAAAAGATTGGGAAAAGTTAGTATTTCATTGGGGGATATCCATTTTGGTATTGAGGTGTAATAGTTTTTTTTTATAGTAAACCAGATTGTTATTAGTGTTTTACGTAAGTAATGATTTTTGAAGTATTTGGGTATTTTGTGGTAGTCTGCTGTCAAGAAAGTGTGCCACCCAGCAAGAAGATCGAATCCTTCCAGAGTTAAGAGTCTTGTGTTTTGGAGCGTAATCCAATTTTTAATCATGGTTAAAATGGTAGCTTGATAATACATATAAAAATCTGGAAGTCCAAGTCCACCCCTGGATCTAAGGTCTTGAAGGTTTTTCCATTTTATTCTGGCCTTCTTCTTGGTCCAAATAAACTTCTTTACTTGTTTGTGAAGAGTATTGAAAAAAGTTTTATTCAAATTTATTGGAGCAACTTGAAATAGGTAAAGAAACCTTGGAAGAATGTTTGATTTTATGGCAGCTATTTTCCCCATAATAGATAGGTTTAATTTTGACCATCTGTTAAGATCTTGTTGTATTTCTTTAATTAATCGTTCGTAATTGTCTTTTTTGATCGTAGCATAATTCGAAGTCATCCAAATTCCTAAGTATTTAATTTTTTTTGTGGTCTTTATTTTAATTAATTCTTCCAAGGTAAGTATCTCTTTTGGTATCATATTTTTTGTCAAAATTTGAGTTTTATTTTTATTGATTTGCAGGCCAGATATTTCACCAAATTTGTAAATTTCATCAAATAAAATGGGTGCTGTTCGAATTGGATCTTGTAGGATGAATACAATGTCATCCGCAAAGGCCTGCAGTTTGTAATGTTCTTTTTTAATCATAATACCGTGAATTTGTGAGTTGTTTCTTATAGTTTTGAGAAAGGTCTCGATGGCCAGAATAAAAATAAGTGGGGACAGAGGGCATCCTTGACGTATACCTTTAGTTATAGTAATTGTGTTGGTAATATCATTGTTAAAGAGAATTTTGACCGATTGAGTAGAATAAATAGTTTTGATTAGATTGAAAAATTTGGAGCCGAAATTCATGAATTTAATTTGATTTATAAGATAGTGCCATTGAAGGCTGTCAAAGGCTTTTTTGAGATCCATAAATACTAATGCAGCTGCTTTGTCATAGTTTTTGTCATAGTATTCCAAGGCATTTAGTATAGTTCTTGTGTTCGTGGAAATGTTTCTTCCCGGAAGGAATCCGTTTTGGTCAGAATGGATAATTTTATTTAATATATTTTTTAGTCTGTCCGCAATTATTGATGCAAATATTTTATAGTCAGTATTAAGTAATGCAATCGGTCTGTAATTCTCCAAATGGTGTCTATTTTCAATGTCTTTAGGGATAAGGGTTATATAGGATTCAAACCAGGACGCGGGCAGTTTTGCATGTGAGAGCGCATTGTTATAGATGTCTAAGAGTATGGGTGCCATTATATCAATATGATATTTATAAAATTCAGATGGGATTCCGTCTGGTCCTGGGGTTTTATTGTTTTTTTGTTTGTTTATTGCAGCCTCAATATCCGAAATAGAAATTGGTTTGTTTAGAAGAGTTCTTTGGTCATCTGTTATCATAGTTGTTTGTTCATTTGTTTGTAAGTATTTTGATATTAAATCGGCATCCAAATTTGAGACTTGATAGAGTTGTTGATAAAAGTTTTGAATAATTTGTTTTTTATCAGAATTGGTCGTTTTCAGTTGTCCAGAAGGGTCAACTAAAGTATCTATGTTTCTATCGGATTTTTGATGGGCTAGTTTGAGAGAAAGCCAACGTCCTGGTTTATTGGCCACTTCAAAATATGTTTGTTTCGCATTTTTAACCTTTTGAGCAATGTGTTGTTGTGTTATTAAATTTATTTGATGTTTGATCGTATTTATTTCTAATAGAATTATGTTATTTTTAGGATCATTGCAGAGTAGCTTTTCTGCTTCTTGAAGAGAGATGTTTAGTTTTTGAAGTTGCGCATATTTTTCTTTGTTTTTGTTTGCTGTATATGAGATGTAAATACCACGTATATATGCTTTAGTGGCGTCCCACGCTATTTCGTTGGGTATCTCGCCATTGAAGTTAATTTGGATGAAAGGGGGGATATCATTCTGTATTTTATGTTGAAATTGTTTTTGGTTTATCACTGTTGAGTACATCGACCATCTATGCGGAATATTGTAAGTGTTGTCTCTTATTGTGAGTAGGAGGGGATTGTGGTCTGCCCAAGTTGCATTGAGTATTTGAACATCAATTATTTGATTTATTATTTCTATATTAGACCAAGCCATGTCAATACGTGAGCAGGTTCGATGGGGGGGAGAGAAAAAGGTATATTGTGTAGATTTAGGGTAAAAGTATCTCCAAATGTCTTTTAAGGCATATTCATAAATTATTTGTTGAAAAGTGGAGGGAATGATGTTACGAGTACGGCACTTGGAGTTACCTTTATAATCCTTGTTTACATCAACTATTGCGTTAAAGTCTTCAATTATCACAAAATTGTTTAGATCTAATTCTAATATTTTTTTGTGTAAATTTTTAAAATAGGGAGATTGTCTAACAGATGGTGCATATATTGATATTATATTTATTGTTCTTTTATTTTGTAAAGTTATTTGCACAATTAGTAATTGACCATTTTCATCGGTATATATTAATGTTGGAGAATAAATTTTTTTAACATATAGAACTATGCCTCTCTTTTTTTCGGAGGCGGAAGCACAAAAGAATTCGAACTCAGATTTAATTTTAGGGTTGGGAATAGCTAAAAGAGTAGTATCTTCATTTTTAATGTGGGTTTCTTGTAGTGAAATTACATCATAGTTGTTTTCAAATAGTTTATGGAATATTTTTTGTCTCTTTTTATATGAGTTCAGACCATTTATGTTTGTTGAGAATAGTGTGATTTGGGGTTGTTTATTGTTGTGGTGTTGGTTCCTTAAATTTCTCCTTTCTTGCCTCAGCTCTTGCCCGGGTAACTGGTCCATGTTTGCTTGACTCGTCATTCTGAATTTGTAATTCTTGATCATTGTTTATCTGATTATCATCAAAGGTAGCTTCTTCATTTCGGGGAGTGTCTCTAGTGTCGAATTCTTTAAGGGCAGACTGATCCATCTTCAAGATGTGGGCGTAGAAGTCTCTTGCATCTTCAGGAGTGGAAATTTTATATTTTTTATCCAGAAGTGTAATCGTCATTCCCTCTGGTATCATCCACCTGAACTGTATAGATTCTTTATTTAATTTGGTGGCTAGCGTTTGATAGGGTTTGCGTTTCTCCCTTACTCGCTTTGGGATTTGGCGTAGGATTACTATATCTCGACCTTGATGGGTAGCTGGATTATCCTTAGAGGCATTGTAAATTTCGTCTCTGAATTTCCTTTTGAGAAAACGTACGTGGACCTCTCGTGGGAGTCTGTTTCGTCTAGCGTATGAAGTTGTAAGCCGGTATACCTCGTCCATTTGTGCTAAAATTTCGTCCGTTGGTTTATCAATGATTTTAGCTATTATTGTCGCCACCGTGTAGGGAAGGTCTTGTTGATCGGTTTCTATGATATTTTGGAAACGCAAAAAAAAGGCTGATTTCTCGAGCTCCAGGTTCATAAGGGACTCTTCCAGGGATTTGTTGGTATATTCTGCCTTCGCTTCTGAAAACTGAAATTTGGTATCCATCCTGTTGGTTAATTCTTCAATATTATTTATTTTTTCTGTATTCTTGGTAATTGTTTCACAAACGACTTCCATTTGGTCTTCCAATTTGGTCGTTCGCTCCTCAAGATGACCCGCATGTTCTTGAATTTTTTTGATGTCGTGCTTCATTTCTCCCATCGTTCCCTTTATGGATTCAAAATTAATATCTAATGTGTCTTGCATTTTGTTCATCTTCTCCAATAAGGCGTTTAGTGATATATTAGGAATTTCCTGTGTTTGTTGTTGGAGAGATGTTTTGTCTGACAAGTCAGCTGAGCGTTGCTGGGTTGAATTTGGTGTTGCAGGCTGGTTGGGGTTTTTCTTCCAAGATTTCATAAGGGTTGGTTGATTTGAGGCAGACATTTTTGTGTTAAGGAGAGGTCGTTAGAACAGTATATAAATGATGTGTATGTTGTAGTAAAAGGATGTATGTGGTGTAGAGAAGTGTATGTAATGTTGTCGGAAGTAATGAGGTTAGAGTGATTAAGGTGGTATAGAAAGTTGCAGTATATGTAGTAAAGGTTTTTTGTTTTTGTTTTTTAAAGATACAATTAGTAGAGAGTTGTTAAAAGAATATCAGAATTTGTTACCCTTAAGAAGTAGCAAGAGAAAGACAGTTTATATTTAGGGTTCAAATTATCAATAAAATAGCATTTAAATCAATATGACTCCAGTAATAATATCTCAATGTATGGAAAAGAAAAGGAAGGGAAGAGAAAATGGGAGAAAGTAATAATTCAGTAGTACAATTATTCGATATTCAGTATAAGGGGAAAGACAGTCAATCAATCGGGGGGTTACTCTATTAAGGGTTTAAATCAGTTGAATCAGTTAAGTTGATTAAATCAGATAAATCTTAAAACATTAAATTACTATAAGTTATAGAATCAAAAAGAAGTCCAGTTACTATTTGCTATTTAAAGTTAATTAAGGATAAATAATAATAAAGTCTAAAGTTTAATGTTAATATAAAGTAAAGCTATCAACTCAAAGTAATCTATCAGTATATTCTACCTAAATATAGTACAATCTATCTTAATATAATATAATATAATATAATCTATATAAATAGTTCAGTAGCTAGAGTAAATATTACAATATTTTATATATTACACAATTGGATAAGGAGGTTTTGTCAGTATATATAGTCCAAAGATATCAAAATAAGATTTAAGTAAATTAAAAGAAATTCAATCCAAATCAATCCAAATCAAAGGGTTCTTAGTTCAACAATATGGTGCTATTGAATTGATCAAGTTCGGTGCAGTTCGGTTCAGTTATATTGAGAGTTTGATAGAAGGATATTGATGGGGCATAAATTCAAAGAGTAAGGTCAATGGTTTTGTTAAGATTTTTGTTTGAAGTTGATGAAATAAATTTTAGTGACGAAGTTCCAGGAAGGATGAGAAAAAAAAGAGACAGTCGAGGATTAGCAAGTTGTCCAAAGTTCCGGATTTATGAACGTCCAATATTCAAGTGTCCTAATATCAAAATGTCCAAGTTGTTCAATTTCAATTTCCAAGTATGCAAAGGTAATCCAATATATGCAAAGATGTCCAAAAAGAAAAAGGGTAATAGTAGTGAAAATTAAGAAAAAAAAAGCAAAAATATCTATCTATGTATGAGACTCAAAAGTAAGCAAACTTTATTTATTTAATATTAAAGGAGGGAGGTAAAAAGTAATGAAAATTAAGGCAAAAAAGGGTATGGAAAGGAAGGGTAAATGGTAGGTAGAAAAATAGGGTCGGGGTTTTCCGGTTGCTGATTTAACTCTTATCTGCTTTACTTTTTTTTTTTTCCAACTAATCAGGGTGTTATTTCAAAGACAAATAGCAAAAATATTATTTTCCTTGTTGCGGGGGGTTTGAACTTTCTCCTACCTTCAAAACACGTTACTTAAACCTTCTCTCCTTGCGAAAATTTAAAGTGTAGCTGATAGTTCTAGGGCAAGTCGAAATCACAAATAGACGTGGCGAAAATTCATTCTAAAAACCTTCAAGTAAATTCCGCCGAGTCATCGTCGCCATCTTTGCCAGGGGGATCGTAACACTCACAGATCGAAGTCGCCGCCTCCCGTTCTTCAGACTCAAAAAAAGAGTCGAGATGTCTCTTTCGCAGGGAGTAATCCAACACGTATACCACAAATCCAAAAACCGTCCTCAGTCCTTCTGCAGCAAGCAATAACACCCCCAAAGGTATTTGTCGTTACCGCGGCTTCCAAAATAAAGCAGAGCGCAGCGCTTCCAGATCAGCAAAAAAAGCTGATCTCTTTGGTTGATGATTTGGAGGATCTCCCGTCCCCCGGGGGGGGGTCCGCCGAACACCCCCGGGTGCACGCAAACTTCCCCTCAAAGACCTTGGACTCTATGGGTCTGCGGTCGCCCGATAGGGCAATCAATCAACGCAAAAGGCCAGATGAAACCCGGAGAACCAGGAAACACACAGCGACAGCACCGCACCACAACCGGTGTATAAGATGCACCGACATTCCCCCTATGGTTTAGCCTCCAATTAGACCCTTCATTTAGTATGTTGCAGCTGCCAAAAAAAAATCCCAGTGCAATTCTGGGCTGCATTAACAGGGGTATAGCATCAAATCATGATCAGTGATACTACTGCTTTAGGGTGCATTGGTAAGACCACACTTGGAATATTGCAATAAGTTTTGGCCGCCACGATGTCAAAATGATGTTGAGACTCTGGAAAGGGTGCAGAGAAGAGCTACAAAGATGATTAGGGGACTGGGGGTTAAAACCTATGAAGAACAGTTTCAGGAACTGGAATTTATTTATTTATTGGATTTATAAATAAAGGACTGGGAGCAGCTTACAACATATAAAAAAACAATGTGAGATACCCAGTTGTACATCTCCACCCCATGTCCAGTCAACGAAGCAGTGGAAGTGATGTGTCAGTGCCTGGAGGCTGTTGGGGCCTGGATAGGTGTCAACAGACTCAAGCTCAACCTGGATAAGACAGAGTGGCTGTGGGCTTTGCCTCCCAAGGACAATTCCATCTGTTTGTCCATTGCCCTGAGGGGGGGGAATTATTGACCCCCTCAGAGAGGGTCTGCAACTTGGGTGTCCTCCTCGATCCACAGCTCACATTAGAGAACCATCTTTCAGCTGTGGCGAGGGGGACGTTTGCCCAGGTTCGCCTGGTACACCAAGCGCGGCCCTATCGGGACCAGGACTCACTGCTCACAGTTGCTCATGCCCTCATCACCTCGAGGCTCGACTACTGTAATACTCTCTACATGGGGCTACCTTTGAAGAGTGTTTGGAAATTTCAGATCGTGCAGAACGTAGCCGTGAGAGCAATCATGGGCTTCCCCAGGTATGCCCATGTTACACTAACACTCCACAGTCTGCATTGGTTGCCGATCAGTTTCCGGTCACAATTCTCTGTGGTGGCCCCGACCCTCTGGAACCAGCTCCCCCCGGAGATTAGAATTGCCCCCACCCTGCTTGCCTTTCGCAACCTCCTTAAAACCCACCTCTGTAATCAGGCATGGGGGAATTGAGATATTTCTTTCCCCCCAGGCCTACACAAGTTATGCATGGTATGTTTTTGTGTATGTTTTGTTTTTTAATAAGGGTCTTTTAAATGATTTTTTAATTATTGGATTTGTAATATATTGTTTCTATTGTTGCTGTGAGTCACCCCGAGTCTGCGGAGAGGGGCGGCATACAAATCTAATAAATAATAATAATAATAATAATAATAATAATAATAATAATAATACTACAATTAAATTAAAACTAGTTACTCTAAAAAACCCAATAATATTAAAATCAATATGTCCAGTATGCCTGGTTTAATGAAGAGGGAGTCAACCTATTCTCCAAAGCCCCTGAGGGTAGAACAAGAAGCAACAGGTGGAAACTAAACAAGGGGAAAAGCACCTTAGAACTAAGGAGAAATTTTCTGACAGTGAGAACAATTAACCAGTGGAACAATTTCCATCCAAAAGTTGTGGGATGCTCCCAACCCTGGAGTTTTCAAGATGAGACTGAACACCAAATGTATATAGTCTCTCCTGCTTGAGCAGAGGGTTGGACGAGAAGGCCTCAAAGATCCTTTCCGACTCTCTTGCTTTGGGATTTGCATTCCGTTCATGCATTATCGATATTTTGCATTATCGTCATTGCTCTCCTTGGATCTCAGTATCTTCATTTGCCAAACACAGAATTTCTCTTGTTTTGAGACTGTGATGCTGAATGAAAAATACACACAGTCCAAATCTTTTTTCCACTTGCAAAAAAATAAACCACAAACGGCTCACAAACTCCTGCAGATAACATTTGCAAGCTTGACCGACAAACTCTGATTGCTCCGGATTGTCCTTCTTTATCTCCTGCTATTTAAGCACCTCATAAGTCAGGATTTCTTTTGGAAGGCAGCCTGCAGCAGCAACACACCTCACCAGCATGACTTACACAAAACGTGGACATTTCAGGCCCTGCTGAGAAAAAGAGGTTTCCAAGAACCTGGAAGTCTGAGTGAGGGAACTAGGAGAAAGGGAGCAGTCCACATGCCTAACAATGCACGAATCATCATCATCATCATCATCATCATCATCATCATCATCATCATCATTATCATCATCATCATCATTATCATTATTATGTCAGTACAACACAGCAAACAAGATCACTATGCTGGATAGTGGCTGCCACAGAGAAGGCTATTATTATTATTATTATTATTATTATTATTATTATTATTATTATTATTATTATTATTATCATTATCATTATCATTATCATTATCATTATCATTATCATTATCATTATCATTATCATTATCATCATCATCATCATCATCATTATTATCATTATTATCATTATTATCATTATTATTATCATTATTATTATCATTATTATTATCATTATTATCATTATTATCATTATTATCATTATTATTATTATTATTATTATTATTATTATTATTATTATTATTATTATTATTTTATTAGATTTGTATGCCACCCCTCTCCGGAGACTCGGAGCAGCTCACAACACAAAACAGTACAAATCCAATAGTTGAAAATAATTTAAGCCCTTAATATAAAAAGCAATCATACATCTCATATAAAGCATACATAAAACATAAAACGGCCCAGGGGAATCAATTCCCCCATGCCTGATGACAGAGGTGGGTTTTAAGGAGTTTGCAAAAGGTAAGGAGGGTGGGGGCAATCCTAATCTCCGGGGGGAGTTGATTCCAGAGGGTCGGGGCCACCACAAAGAAGGCTCTTCCCCTCGGTCCCGCCAGACGACATTGTTTCATCGACAAGACCTGGAGAAGGCCAACTCTGTGGGACCTAACTGGTCACTGGGATTCATGCAGCAGAAGGCAGTCTTGGAGATATTCTGGTCCAATGCCATGAAGGGCTTTATAGGTCATAACTGTTGTATGTACTCCTGGTCAGTTGGAGGATGGTGAAGAGTTGGATGACTCTGATACAGATAGTGTTTATGAATTAGTGGCAGGTTCTGGGTTACAGGTATAAGAACAGATGGGAGGCCAGCCACAGGATGTTGCTATGAGTCCAGACTCCAGTGAAGAAGGGACAGATAATTGTTGGTTAAATCCTCATTTTAGAAGGGTTCAAAGGCGCAGGGAACAAGTGTTAGGGAAGAGATATTAAGGGGAGGAATGGGTTAATTACTGAAGTGATTTATTTGTCAAGTCTTGGTGCCAGCGTAGAGTTTTCAATGTTGTAAATCCATCATGGACGTTTGCTGGTATGGCTACGAAGTTCTGTCATTCTTTGCTATTTAATAGCTGTTCTTAGTGCTTTGCTATGCTGCATAGACATAAATTTTAAGATAAGGGAGGAAACCTGGAGGAATGTGTTTGTGTGCTCTAATTGCTAAAGATAAGAGAGGAAGGAATGTGACTTCCTGTAATGCATTTTGAATACGGAGGAGAGGAGAAATAAAGATGGAGTTTTTGTTTATGAAATCCTGCATTCAGTAAGCGTTATTTCCAATTCAACCAAAGTTCTAACCAGAATCCAGAACAATAACCAACACTTTGAATTGTGACTGGAAACTGATCGGCAACCAATGCAGACTGCGTAGTGTTGGTGTGACATGGGCATACCTAGAGCAGCCCATAATTGCTCTCGCAGCTGCATTCTGCATGAACTGAAGTTTCTGAACACTCTTCAAAGGTAGCCCCATGTAGAGAGCATTACAGTAGTCGAATCTCGAGGTGATGAGGGCATGAGTGACTGTGAGCAGTGACTCCTGGTCCAAATAGGGCCGCAACTGGTGCACCAGGCAAACCTGGGCAAACGCCCCCCTCGCCACAGCTGAAAGATGGTTTTCTAATGTAAGCTGTGGGTCGAGGAAGATGCCAAGTTGTGGACCCTCTCTGTAAACTGTAAACCAAAAATAGTAATACATTCAGAGTTAGTGCACTTGAGATTGTCATTTTATTTCATTTCAAAATGACTGGCTTAGTTTAGTGCAATACTTGTCTTGCAGCTGTGTTTGAAATTACTCTTTTTAAATTTGGATACTGTCCCCTTTGCAAACAAATTATTAGTCTATGTGGATGTTGTGAATGGTCCATATCTGGCTCAGCTGGTCATGGATTTCGAGGACCAGAAGATGGAGGGGTACTGGCACTGCACGCTAGTGTCCTTGCCATCTGAGTGTAAGAGTGAGAGTGATGGGGAATTGGAGATTGAGGAACCTCCAGAGACTGTAGCATCCCCAGTTATGGAACTTAGTGAGTCAGAGTATGATGGGGAATCAGAGGAGGAGGCCCGCCTGTTAAATGCAAGAGTCAGGAGAATGTGGTCGAGACAGGAATATTTGTTCTTGGCATTAATAGATTTTATGGGACACTTGGACATGCCTTGCCAGTATACAAGGGTCGCCCAGAAAGTAATGCACCACATTTTTTTTCTCAGCCTACAGTAATGGTACGAATGTGAAACTTTAGATATACATTACTTGAATTGTCAGGAGTGCGTGTGTAAATTTTGCGTTTCCTCAGACAGATTGCGTAGCTGCAGCAGTGTTTCGAAATGGCATCTAAAATAAGGGATGTACGTTACAAGCAGTGGCTCGCCATTGAATTTCTCACTGCAGAGAAAGAAACTGTTGGGAATATTCACACACGTTTGTGTGCAGTTTTTGCTTTTGGCCTCTGTGTATGCTCGGCAGCTTTTGTTTAGTACTGCGCGTGTATGTGCTGCACACAATGTGCACCCACCCACACGGCATGTTCCCTGAGTGAATCGACAATAGCAGGATCCAGAACCCACCCCTGGGCCATAGGTCTCATCCCTACCTTAGAAGCATCATTGGGGGAAAGACATGTTGAAGAATGTCAATCAATAGCTCATTTTTCAGAGTATAAAACAAACCTTTTTCCTCCCTAAAAGAGGCTTAAAATTCAGGTGCATCTTATTCTCTGAATGCAGCTTTTTTCAAACCTTTTTTTTTACCCAGCCCCTAGCTAGATGCCGATGATCTTCTCAGCTTACTTTGCAGGCTCTTTCATTGTTTCTCTCTGCGAAGAATGTTTTCCAAGCCCTAAGTCTTTGCAGGTTTTTTTTTTCATTACTCTTACTTGCTCCGAATAAGTTTCTTTCCAGCCCTAACCAGGTGCTAATGATATTCCCAGCTCTTACCACTTGCAAGCTCTTTCATTGGTACTCCCTGTGAAGAATGTTTTCTAAACCCTGTCTTTGTACATTTCTTTTTAATTGCTCTACTTGCTCAAAATGTTTCTTTCCAGCCCTAACCAGGTGCTAACAATGTTCCCAGTTCTTCCGAGCTTGCAAGCTCTTTCATTGTTACTCTCTGTGAAGAATGTTTTCCAAACCCTAAGTCTTTGTAGAAGTTTTTTCATTGCTCTAATTTGCTCCCCATAAGTTTCTTTCCAGCCCTAACCAGGTGCTAATGATGTTCCCAGCTCTTACCGGCTTCCAAGTTGTTTCATTGTTAATCTTTGCTAAGAGTATTTTCCAAGGCCTAAGTCTTTGTAGGTTTTTTTTAAATTGCTTACTTGCTCCGAATGTTTCTTTCCAGTCCTAATGAGGTGCTAACAATATTCCCAGCTCTTACTGGCTTGCAAGCTCTTTCATTGTTACTCTCTCCAAATAAGGTTTTTTAAAAG
>NC_091951.1:353940123-354121691 GCF_031021105.1 Erythrolamprus reginae
CCTGTGCCAATTAATGTCAAACCTGAAATCTCTACACCCTCTTATCATCGTCTCTTTAACTTGTTGGAATTGTACTTGAAATGTCTTTTGGACTGGGGAGAAGAGCAGAGCAGCCAGAGGGCCCCAGCAGGTCCTCCCTTCTCCCCAAATCAACGTCTCCTCCCCAGAGCCGTGGGGGCGGGGGCACAATGGTTGGAGTGCACCCCTGCAAGAACCCATCCTAGATCGGAAGGAATGAAACATTCTCATTGAATACTTCGCTTTGTACAAAGTTAAATGTGCTGAGAACATGTGAAATGGATTGTCCATCAGTGTGGACAGTTTGATTTCACAGAAGTTTGATTGACTTGGAGTTCTATCGTGTTGTTTAAAGGGTTCCCTTTATTTTTTTGAGCAGTTTATTTTATAGGTGGCCGGAATGAATCAGAATACATGAGGACCATGGTGGACAATGGACGACTCTGGCGACTCTTGTGTGGGTTTCGGCTCCTGGCGCTCAATTGGCATCGCTTTGCATTAGTGACACATGCGAGTGCGCCTCCCGTCTGCTTGGAGGCCTGACGACCCCCTCGGCATGGGGCAAGGGGGATGCCTGGGGTCTCCTCTGTGGGGCTGGGGGGTAAAACCTTCCAGGGTCCTGTGTTCCTCTTACGGTGCTTGATTTAAGCTCCCCTGAAGACCCTGCAGCCCAGCAGCATCGGCAGTGGTGGGTGGGTGGGTGGGTGAAGGTGGGTGCAAGGACAGGAAGGAGGGGGCCAGGGGGGAGAAATCTCATTCAAAAGATGCCCCACTCCCCATGGGAAGCCTTTCTCAGCTTCAATTCCAAAATACAGTACATTTCTTTCCTTTCATTCCCATTCCCTCCCTCTCCCCCTTCCTCTCTCCCTTCCTTTCTTTTCCTCCCTCCCTCCCTTCACTCTCCTTTCCTTTCTTTTCCTCCCTCCCTCCCTTCACTCTCCCTTCCTTTCTTTTCCTCCCTCCCTCCCTTCACTCTCCTTTCCTTTCTTTTCCTCCCTCCCTCCCTTCACTCTCCTTTCCTTTCTTTTCCTCCCTCCCTCCCTCACTTCCTTCCTCTCTTCCTCCCTTCTTTCCCTTCCTCTCTTCCTCCTTTCCCTCTTCTTTCCTTTCCTTTCATTCCTCCCTCCCTCACTCACTTCCTTCTTCTCTTCTTCCCTTCTTTCCCTTCCTCTCTTCCTCCTTTCCCTCTTCTTTCCTGTCCCTTCCTCCCTCCCTCCCTTCCTTCCTCTCTTCCTCCCTTCACTCTTCCCTTCTTTCCCTCCCTCTTCTTTCCTTTCCTTTCATTCCTCCCTCCCTCCCTCACTTCCTTCTTCTCTTCTTCCCTTCTTTCCCTTCCTCTCTTTCTCCTTTCCCTCTTCTTTCCTTTCCTTTCATTCCTCCCTCCCTCCCTCACTTCCTTCTTCTCTTCTTCCCTTCTTTCCCTTCCTCTCTTCCTCCTCCCCCACTTCTTTCCTGTCCCTTCCTCCCTCCCTCCCTCCCTCCCTCCCTCCCTCTCTTCCTCCCTTCACTCTTCTTCCCTTCTTTCCCTCCCTCTTCTTTCCTTTCCTTTCATTCCTCCCTCCCTCCCTCACTTCCTTCTTCTCTTCCTCCCTCCCCTCTTCTTTCCTTTCCTTTCCTCCCTCCCTCCCTCCCTCACTTCCTTCCTCTCTTCCTCCCTTCACTCTTCTTCCCTTCTTTCCCTCCCTCTTCTTTCCTTTCCTTTCATTCCTCCCTCCCTCCCTCACTTCCTTCTTCTCTTCCTCCCTCCCCTCTTCTTTCCTTTCCTTTCCTCCCTCCAATTCAGGGCCACATCCCAGCGAGCCAACATGGGAAGCAAAGCCAGAGGTTCCCATAACAACCGTGGGGGCTCCGACATCCCAACGCTCCTCCTCGTCTGTGGCCGATGGTGTCAGAGAAGCCAAAGGCTTCATTCCCTTCGCTCTCAGCCCTGCGCCCCCCTCTCCTCGCCTACACACACACACACACACACAAACACACACACTCCCCCCCGCCTCTCCTGGGCTATCTGAGAGGGGCAATTACAGGAACTCATCAAAGGTGATGGGGGCCACTTTGATGCGCTCTCCCCCCCCCCCTTTTGAATCCTGCAGAAGAGCATTAGCGAAAGAATGCGCTGGGCTTTAATGGATGGCCTGATTAATCTGGTCTGAAGGAGGGCAGCCACGGGGAATTCGGTTTCTAATGGTCCTGTCAAATTCTGAAGTGAGGCAGGAAAGGAAGGAGGGGAAGGGGCCGGGGGGGGGGGGGGCTGAAATCTTCAAAAGTTTATAACTCATTGCAGATCAAGGGAAGGGAAGCCCCAAGCGCCCCCACCCCTCCCACCTAGCCGGCCTCTCCTGGGGTCGCTGGGGAGGGGAGGGGGGCTGGGAATCCGGCTGGGTTGTGGAGGGGGGGTGTCAATTGAAACTGCCTGGCCCCCTCGGGTCTCCAAGCAGCTGCAGAGATGGCCGGAGGGAGTGTCCTTCAGAGGGACAGTCACTCAACAGGGCAGATGGCAAACCAGAAAGGGTCAACTGCTGGGACAGCAGCTGAGGGGCAGTTGCCCTAGTGCAGGAGCGGTGGCTCCCTGAGTGGGGGCTGCAGGGGACGAAAGGAGCCCCCTTTGGCATATAGAGTCTGGGGGGCAGGGAAGGTCTTTATAGCATTTAGCAATAAGGTTTAGACTTATATACCCCTTCACAGGGCTTCTACAGCCCTCTCTAAACGGTTTGCAGAGTCAGCCTCTTGCCCCCCAAAATCTGGGTCCCCATTTGACCCACCTCGGAAGGATGGAAGGATGAGTCAGCCTTGAGACAGGGGTGAGATTTGAACTGCTGAATTACAGCTAGCAGTTAGGTGAACTAGCCTGCAGTGCTGCACTCTAACCACTGTACCACCTTGGCTCTAGGAGAAGGAAGGAAGGAAGGAAGGAAGGAGGGAGGGAGGGAGGGAAGGAAGGAAGGAAGGAAGGAAGGAAGGAAGGAAGGAAGGAATAGCATTTAGAGTTATATACTCCTTCCTAGTGCTTTTCCAGCCCTCTCTAAGAGGTTATCAGAGAGTCAGCCTCTTGCCCCCAACAATCTGGGTCCTCATTTGACCCACCTGGAAAGGATGGAAGGCTGAGTCAACCTTGAGCCGGTGGTGAGATTTGAACTGCTGAACTACAGCTAGCAGGTAGCTGGAGGATCCTGCAGAGCTGCACTCTAACCACTATGCGACCCCCTGCGTCTTCCTTGGGGACAAAAAGTTTTCAAAGGAGCAAAATGACACAATATTGTCACAGCACTTCCTGTGGAAACCTTCCATAGAATTGTGTAATTCTGGAGAGGAACTCAAGAGGTCTCCTAGTCCTCTCAAGCTGGAGTCTTCGGAGAGGGGCGGCATACAAATCTAAGTAATAAATAAATAAATAAATAAATAAATAAATATACCACTCTGGACAAGTGGCTGTTCACTCTTTTCTTGAAGGACCTCCAGGGAGCACTCATAATTTCTCAAGCCAAGCGTTCCACTGATCAACAGAATTATACAATTATGACAGTTGAAATCCTACTGTAGAATCATGCAATCCTACTGTTGGAAGGGACCTCAGAAGTTTATTTATTTATTTATTTATTAGAGTAGAAAGGGACCTTGCAGGACATCAAGTTTTTCCTTACTTCCAGGTTGAATCTCTCCCTGGTCAGCTTCCATCTGTTGTTCCTCGTCTGGCCTTCTGGTGCCCTGGAAAATAGTGTGACCCCCTCCTCTCTGTGGAAACCCTTCCAGTACTTGTCTACTGCTTATCCTGTACCCCCTGGCCCTTCTTTTTTCGACTATCGATGTCCAGTTCCTGCCACCTCTCTTCGTGTGGCTTGGTTTCCCCTTATAATTTCGGTGGCTCTTTTCTGCACTCTTTCCAGAATTTCGATGTCTCTTTTGAAGTGTGTTGACTGGAACTGAATGCAATACTCCAGGTGAGGTCTGACTAGGGCATTATAGAGTGGTATTAATACCTCTCTAGTCTTGGAGTGTTGTTGCAGCTTAAGGTTGTGTTGGTTTTTTTAGCCGCTGCTGCACATTGCTGGCTCATATATAGTTGGTTATCCACCAAGACTCTGAGATCTGTTTCACAGTCACTACTGCCAAGTGAGGTTCCTCCCAGCCTGTATGTGTGTCTAGGTTTTTTTTTACCTAGGTGAACGACTAGGTGTTCTAGCCCAGGGGTAGGCAAAGTTGGCTCTTCTGTGACCTATGGACTTCAACTCCCAGAATTCCTGAGCCAATCATGCCAGCTCAGGAATTCTGGGAGTTGAAGTCCACATGTCATAGAACAGCCAACTTTGCCTACCCCTGTTCTAGTCCAACCCCCTGCTCAAGCTGACCCTCTTTTTCCTCTGGTGTTGAAAACATGTGTGTGTGTGTGTGCTATTGTGCATGCACTAGTGCCCACACCCATAATTCAATGCCTGGGAATGGTGAAAATGACCTCTTCCCCCGGAGGTCCTCTGGAAGCCTAAAACAGCCCATTTCCTAAAATCTGGTGGGCCTGAAAGGCCCCTTTTTTGCCCTCCCCAGCTTCAGAGGCAAAAATGCCCTCTCCCATCCCCCCCGGAGACTCTTTGGAAGCTGAAAATGCCCCCTCGGAGTGACAGAAACCATCTGGCTGGCACGCACATGCACCTTGGAGCTGAGTTAGGGTAAAAGCTCGCATGCCAGCAGATAGGGTTCCACGTGCCACCTGTGGCAACCGTGCCATAGGTTCGCCATCACTGTCCTATTCCCATGAAAATCTCGCTTGTCCATGCCTTTACTTCCAGCCTTTACTCACAGCCTTGACAAAATTGAACGGGTCCAAAGATGAGCTACAAGAATGGTGGAAGGTCTTAAGCATCAAACGTATCAGGAAAGACTTAATGAACTCAATCTGTATAGTCTGGAGGACAGAAGGAAAAGGGGGGACAGGATCGAAACATTTAAATATGTTCAAGGGTTAAATAAGGTCCAGGAGGGAAGTGTTTTTAATAGGAAAGTGAACCCAAGAACAAGGGGACACAATCTGAAGTTAGTTGGGGGAAAGATCAAAGGCAACATGAGAAAATATTATTTTACTGAAAGAGTAGTAGATGCTTGGAGCAAACTTCCAGCAGACGTGGTTGGTAAATCCACAGTAACTGGATTTAAACCTGCCTGGGATAAACATAGATCCATTGTAAGATAAAACACAGGAAATAGTATAAGGGCAGACTAGATGGACCAGGAGGTCTTTTTCTGCCGTCAGTCTTCTATGTTTCTATGTTTTCATGCATCTTCTCGTGAGATTTGGCTTCCGGTACATGCACAGAAGCCAAATCTCGTGCCAACATGCGCGCCCACCCGCCAGTCAGCTGGAGCAGTGCGCGCAGCTCCATTTTTGCTACCGGTACAGTGTCCATCCCTCTGTTCTGGCAGCAACCCAATACTGCCTCCAAGGTCCCTTCCGACCCCGTTATTTACCTGTATGTTTTAGATTCAAAGCCGCCCCTGTCCCTCCCGTCCCTCGACTCTTCTCGCGCTGTCGGATTCACTTTCCTTGAAGGAAGGAAGAAACGGAGCACAAAGCTTTTGTGCCGGCAGGACGTGCATGTCAAAGCAGATGTTGGAGTCTTGTCGTGTTCATAGATGTGTGAAAGCAAAGAAAGCGGCGGCTCTTTTGATCCAGACAATAGCTCTCCAGAAGTACCGACCGGGAGAGATCACAACCGCCGTTTTTGCAAACATCTAACGTCTCAACCAACCCGACTCTTAATGTCCGTGTCAGCAAATTACCTGGAAGTACAGCCTGGCCCTTGGTCACTCTGAGGCTAAGAGGGCATCGCTTCAGGGAGGCTGAGTTGGGCAGATCTCCAGTAGATGCTGGAACTAGGAACCTAAGAACCTAAGAGGAGCCCTGTAGAATGGGCCAAAGCCCATCAAGTCCAGCATTCTGTGACCCAATGTGGCCCCTCAATTGTCCATGGGGATCTTGGGCATAAAGAGAAGGCAAGACCCTCCCTTTCCCTTGACCCCCAACAAATGAGACCCAAGGGAATCCTGCCTGCCTCAACCAACATAGAGGCAGCACTGGGACATCCCTTTCAATCACCCCCTATGATACGCTTGGCATCCATGAATCTGTCTAATCCTGCCTTGAAGCTCTCCAGGCTGACAGCTGTCACGACCTCTTCTGGAAGGGAATCCCATCAACCAAGGACCCTCTGGGTGAAGAAATATTTCCCTCGATTTATCCTCACTTTCTCACCTGTGAGCTTTAGGGAGGGCCCCCTTGTCCTAGTATTGTGTGATAGAGAAAAGAATTTTTCTCTATCCACCTTTTCTATTCCATGCATGATTTTATACCCTTCGATCAAGTCACCCCTTCAATGCCATCTTTCAAGGCTGAAGAGACCAAGGCGTTGCAACCTGGTTTCATAAGGGAGGGGCTCCATTTCCTTGATTATACTTGTTGCCCTCTTTTGCACCTTTCCCAATTTCATTGACTGACTGGGTGTTGGGGTCACCACCACCCAGTCCTACCAACCCAGAGAGCACAGCCCCTCCTCCCCATCCCTGGGGACCCCATGTCAAGCAGGTGTAGAAGTTGGTGATTGTCAGTACCATGTATGATACTATGTTGGGTTACAATACATATAAACTACCAATGTATGTTTAAGTGATATATCTTTAAGAGAAGTGTGTCTGTTGTCCATAAGAGGGAGCTAATGAGGTTCCTGTTTGGGGGAGTATTGTTGTTAGTTAGTGTATCTATAGAGCTGTTTGCTGAAGTACCTGGTTTATATTTGATATTTGGGGTTATATACTGCTCAAGAAAATAAAGGGAGCCCTCAAAGAACACATCCTAAATTTGAATGTCCTAAGTGGACAGTTTAATTTCACAGAAGTTTGATTTAATTGGAGTTATAGTGTGTTGTTTAAGTGTTCCCTTTATTTATTTATTTTGAGCAGTGTATTTAGAAGACTGACGGCAGAAAAAGACCTCATGGTCCATCTAGTCTGCCCTTATACTATTTCCTGTATTTTATCTTAGGATGGATATATGTTTATCCCAGGCATGTTTAAATTCAGTTACTGTGGATTTACCAACCATGTCTGCTGGGAGTTTGTTCCAAGCATCTACTACTCTTTCAGTGAAATAATATTTTCTCACGTTGCTTCTGATCTTTCCCCCAACTCACCTCAGATTGTGCCCCCTTGTTCTTGTGTTCACTTTCCTATTAAAAACACGTCCCTCCTGAACCTTATTTAACCCTTTCACATATTTAAATGTTTCGATCATGTCCCCACTTTCCCTTCTGTCCTCCAGACTAGACAGATGGAGTTCATTGAGTCTTTCCTGATACGTTTTATGCCTAAGACCTTCCACCATTCTTGTAGCCCGTCTTTGGACCCGTTCAATTTTGTCAATATCTTTTTGTAGGTGAGGTCTCCAGAACTGAACACAGTATTATTCCAAGTGTGGTCTCACCTGCGCTCTATATAAGGGGATCACAATCTCCCTCTTCCTGCTTGTGATACCTTGTAATTTGAATTCTATAGAGATTATTTAACTGTATATACGTGTTATATACACTGCTCAAAAAAATAAAGGGAACACTTAAATAACACAATATGAGCTCTGACTTCCCATGTCCTCAGCCTCACACACACACACACGCACACAAACACAAACAGCCTTTGAGGCAGCCAAAAAACCATCGTTCCAAAAGCTGGATTTGCAATCTATGGAGGAGAGGAAGATCCAAAACCCCACTCAGATTCCAACATGCGAAGAAGAAGACATTGTTTGGCCAAAACTCCACACGTCTCTCTCCTCTCCCAGTGGAGTCTCCTCCGTAGCTAATTATTAATTGCAGTGTCTGATTTCGGTTTGTTTTCTTGCTGGGGCTGCAGGCAGGGAAGGACGGTGAGAGAGCGGGGAGGGAGCTGCGCTCTTCAGATCAGAGGGGAGGCCTCCCGGGCTCTTTTCTTTCACCCCCTGTCCTTAGATGCCCCATCGAAACAGGCCCGAACAGTACCGTTTTATACTGCACTGGTAAGGCGACGCTTGGAATATCACATTCTGTTTTGGTCACCCCAGTATAAAAAAAAAATGCTGAGACTTTGGAAAGCGTGCTGGGAAAAGCAACCGGTAACTGGCTATCGATCGTTCTCTGAACACAATTCAAGTTGTTGGTTATTACCTATAGAGCCCTACACGGCACGGGACCAGATTATTTGCAGGAACTGCCAAAAAAGCCAACATAGTTCTCGGCTGCATCAACAGAGGGAGAGAATCAAGATCACCTGACATGTTAATACCACTTTGCAAGGCCTTGGTGAGGCCACACTTGGAATCCTATGTTCAGTTTTGGTTGCCACGATGCAAAAGGGATGTTGAGACTCTAGAAAAAGTGCAGAGAAGAGCAATTAAAGGGACTGGAGACTAAAACATAGGAAGTACAGTTGCAGGAATTGGGCATGGCTGCTTTAATGAAAAGAAGGACCAGGGGAGACATGAGAGCAGCCTTCCAACATCTCAGGGGTTTCCACAAAGAAGAAGGAGTCAAGCTATTCTCCAAAACACCTGAGGGTAGAACAAGAAGCAATGGGTGGAAACTAAACAAGGAGAGAAGCAACTTAGAACTAAGGAGAAAATTCCTGACAAGAATAATTAACTTGGGGAACTGCTTGCCTCCAGAAATTGTGGGTGCTCCATCGCTGGAGGTTCTGAAGAAGAGATTGGACAGCCATTTGCCCAGAATGGTATGGGGTCTCCTGCTCGAGCAGGGGGTTGGACTAAAAGTCCTCCAAAGTCCCTTACACCTGTGCTATTCTACATTTCTGGTGGTGAAGACGGGACCTGGAAGGTGATTGTCCCTACACCTAGTTTTTAAGAAGAGACTGGACAACCCTTTGTCTGGAATAGGACAGGGTCTCCTGCTTGAAGAGTAGAAGGCCTTGGAGGCATAGTTCCCTCTAAGCTGAGCAGTGAGCAATCGCTCACTTAAAAATCATCATCAACTCAGAGTTTTCCAAATCTGCCCAGAAGCCGAGAGGGAAATTTTATTATTATTTCTGTGCCGCCCAGTCCCAAAGGGACTGTCGCTCAGACACTATACTTTTCCGCCCACCCCCCAAAAAAATTAGAGAGAACACTGCTTGGAGGTAGATCTCCTAGTTCTACTTAGACCAGAAGACCTTTGAGATCCTTTGTGCGAAGAAATGCTTCCTTTGATCACCGCAGGGGAAGGAGAGGGGGGGAGGGAGGGAGAGATGTGTGTGTGTGTGTGTGTGTGAGAGAGAGAGAGAGAGAGAGAGTCACCTGCCAATTCTCAGCTAATGCAACTCTTAAGCTGTGAGCCCTTGGAGAGCTTTGAAACCCTGCCCAGTGCAGACTCTCCATCCTCCAGGCGTCAAGAGGGGAGGTAATTGCTTTCCCTCCATACAGAAACAAAGCTGTGTGTTGTGTCAATATTAGGCACCCACAAATATCCTCACGTTAGCTTCAGTTTTCAGAGGGCAATTCAACCTGGGAATGAGGCTGGGGAAAGGTCTAGGGGTGATCTCATAGCATTTATTTATTTATTTGTTTGTTTGTTTGTTTGTTTGTTTGTTTTGTCACGTAATATGTATTGGTGGTATACAAAGATATAACAATGTTTATAAACATGATATTAGTAAGAGAGAAGTGTTAGGACAGGGGACAGAAGGCACGCTGGTGCACTTATGCACGCCTCTTACTGACCACTCAGGAATCGGGAGAGGTCAACGGTAAGGGTACTTTAAGGGTAAAGTTTTGGGGGTCTGGTGATGATACTACAGAGTCTTGTAGTGAGTTCCAGGCATCAACTACTCGGTTACTAAAATCGTATTTCCTGCAGTCATGTTTTGAGTGGTTTACTTTAAGTTTTTATCTGTTGTGTGCTCGTGTGTTGTTGTGGTTGAAGCTGAAGTATTCATTGACAGGAAGGACGTTGTAGTAGATTATTTTATGGGCTATGCTTAGGTCGTGTTTAAGGTAACATAGTTCTAAGCTTTCTAAACCTAGGATTGTAAGTCTAGTCGCATTGGATATTCTGTGGTGAGTAGAGGAGGGGAGGGCTCTTCTAGTAAAGTATCTCTGGACATTTTCCAGAATATTTATGTCCGAAATCCAGTGAACAGTTGAAAGGGGCTTGGCTTATTCTCCGTGGCACCAAAGGATGGAAGCAACTGATGGAGCTCCTCAGAGGGAGATCCAACCTGGGAATTCTTGACTGCGAAAATGATCAATTGATGGGACAGCCTCTTAAGATATTCATGAACTGGGAGGGCCAATGGTAACGAGGTTTAGCCAATGAATAAGCATAGCAACCAAGCCAGCCAATGGGAAAGAACCAGTTCTGAGTCTGTGCAGAGAATCGAAACTGAAAACTTAAGCTTAAGGCTGGGAGTGACTCAGCCCACTCTGTACTCTCAGTCCACTCTGAACCGAAAGCTTATCTGCTGCTGGAAATGAAACTGTTTGTAGCTGTTGCTATATTGAAAAAATAATCTACTTGTGCTATTGTATATATATACATATACAGCTGACATCTATCTGTGCTTCTGGAAATTAATTATCTCCCGCAAACTCTGATAGGTTATGGGCCCAGAGCATACAGAAAACTGCATTGTAATTTAAGCTGTGTTAAATAAAGGGAACCAGGCAGAGATTGCAGGATGGCTGCTGTTGAATTTAAGGAGTGCTCTGTGCCTCGTTTGGGGCAGAAGAATTATATAATATGGGCTGCAAAGATGCAATATTTCCTGAAGGTTGAGGAGCTGTGGGATTTGGTCATTAATCAACCACAGAAGCTTTAGCAGCTGCAGTGCAGAGGAAACATGACAAAGCAATGGCTTGTATCATGTTAAGTTTAGAAGATGAACAGTTTATCAATGTAGCTGATTTAAAGACTTCACAGGAAGTGAAGTCCGGAGAGGGGCGGCATACAAATCTAATAAATAATAAGGAGGTCTGGCTGAAATTAAGAGCTGTGCATGTGAGTGTGTCAGCATGCAATATTGTACAATTATCAAGGAAATTATACACCACCTGTTTGCAACCAGGTGAATCTGTAGAAAGACATTTATTGCAAAATGCAAACTCTGTTTGTGGAACTGGAACAGCATGGAATGAATATTCCTGAATCCCAGAAGGTGCTGTTAGTGTTAGACAGACTTGATGAAACACGGGAAATGGTCTCTGCATGTTTGAATGCAAATAAGAGCAGGGCTTGAGTTTGGAAGCCCTGAAGGCATATTTGATTTCATAAGAGTTTGTTATTGCAATAGCAAAGACAAATGGTTAATAGACAGTGGGACAAGTAGAACAATTGTTAATAATTCTATTTTTTTTTCAGAATGGGTCCAGTTGCTCGAGATACAGTAGCCTTAGCAAATGGCCAGAAGGCTAAAGTCATTGGAAGAGGCAGTGTGCAAATTCCATATCTTGAAACATGGTTTAATTATGTATTATGTGTACCTGAAATGGAGCATAATTTGCTGAGTGTCTCTAGTTCATTTAAAAAAACCATACAACACAAGCATACCATTCATAAATCTCTGTAAGCCTGGGGGAGATGTCTCAATTCCCCCACACCTGGCATTACAGGTGGGTCTTAAGACAAGGAGGGTGGGGCAATTCTGATCTCTGGGGGGAGTTGATTCCAGAGGGCCAGGGCCACCACAGAGAAGGTTCTTCCCCTGGGTCCTGCCAGATGACATTGTTTAGTCGACGGGACCCGGAGAAGGCCAACTCTGTGGGACCTTAGCGGCCTCTGGGATTCATGCGGCAGAAGACGGTCCCGGAGATATTCTGGTCCGATGCCATGTAGGGCTTTATAAACAACAGGTATGTCAATTGCAGACTGACAGATGTTCAAAATTCACGTCAACAGATTTTCAACAATGGTTGGGACAGTTGGGAATAAAACACAGACACACAAATCCATATACAGCAAAAGAGAACAATGTAACTGAAAGGCAGAATGGAGTCTTACAACAGCCTTTTTAAAGTCATAAAGGACCATGCAAATGATGAAAGACTCACCGATGGAGAATGCTGATCTTAGCAGGTCATATTGGGGTGAAGCCATGTTGACTTCTAATTATTTAATTAATAGGCTGTGGAGTTCATCCATTAATGATAGAATAGAATAGAATTTTATTGGCCAAGTGTGATTGGACACACAAGGAATTTGTCTTTGGTGCAGATGCTCTCAGTGTCCATAAAAGAAAAAGATACATTTGTCAAGAATCATGTGGTACAACACTTAATGATTGTCATAGGGGTCAAATAAGCAATGAAGAAACAATCAATATTAATAAAAATCTTAGGATACAAGCAACAAGTTACAGTCCTACAGTCCTAAGTGGGAGGGAAAGGATGATAGGAATGATGAGAAAAAACTAGTAGACTAGAAGTGCAGATTTAGTAACAAGTTTGACAGTGTTGAGGGAATTATTTGTTCAGTAGAGTGATGGTGTTCGGGGAGAAAACTGTTCTTGTGTCTAGTTGTCTTGGTGTGCAGGGCTCTGTAGCGACGTTTTGAGGGTGGGAGTTGAAACAGTTTATGTCCAGGATGTGAGGGGTCAGTAAATAGTTTCCCCGCCCTCTTTTTGACTCGTGCAGTGTCCAGGTTCTGGATGGAAGGCAGGTTGGCAGCCATTGTTTTTTCTGCAGTTCTGATTCTCCTCTGAAGTCTGTGTCGGTCCTATTGGGTTGCAGAACCAAACCAGACAGTTATAGAGGTGCAGATGAAAGGCTCAATGATACTCCATGTGCAGCCATCTCTGGCACATTTAACAGTTTTAGGAAATGCCGTGAAGGTGCATATTCCAAAAAAAATTAGAAGAAAGGGACAACAAAAGACTAGAAAGCTTCGGTTTATGGGCTAGGAGCCAGGCTTGAAAAGCTATAATTTTAGTGATAGGCATAAAAGAATGGTGATTTCCAGGTCTGCCCTCAGGTGCTTTAGAGCAGTGACTTTCAACCTTTTTTGAGCCGCGGAACATTTTTTACATTTACGAAACCCTGGGACACATTGAGCGGGGGGGGGGAGTTAAAAAAAGTTTGGACAAAAAAATTCTCTCTCTCTCTCTCTTCCTCCCTTTAGCTCTATTTCTCTCTCCCTCCCTCTTTCTCTCCCTTCCTCTTTCTTTCTCTTCCTTCCTTCCTCCCTTTTTTGCTCTCTTTTTCTCTCTCTCCCTACCTACCTCTATGTCTTTCTCTCTCTCTCTGCTTCCCTCCCCCCTCTCTCTTGCTTTCTTTCTCTCTCTTGTTCTCTTTCTCTCTTGCTTTATTTCCCTCTCTCTTGCTTTCTTTCTCTTTCTCTCTCTCTCTCTTGCTTTCTTTCTCTCTCTTGCTCTCTCTCTTGCTTTCTTTTTCTTGTTCTCTTTCTCTCTCTTGCTTTCTTTCTCTCTCTCTCTTGTTCTCTTTCTCTCTCTTGCTTTCTCTCTCTCTCTCTTGTTCTCTTTCTCTCTTACTTTCTTTCTCTCTTGCTTTCTCTCTTGCTTTCTTTCTCTCTCTTTCTCTCTCTTGCTTTCTTTTTCTTGTTCTCTTTCTTTCTCTCTTTCTTTCTCTCTCTCTCTTGTTCTCTCTCTTGTTTTCTTTCTCTCTCTTGTTCTCTTTCTCTCTTTCTTTCTCTCTCTCTCTCTTGCTTTCTTTCTCTCTTTCTTTCTCTCTCTCTTCCTTTCTTTCTCTCTCTGAGCTTCGCGGCACACCTGACCATGTCTCGCGGCACACTAGTGTGCCACGGCACACTGGTTGAAAAACACTGCTTTAGAGAATAGCCTGAACCCCCCTTCTTTGTGGCAACCCCTCAAATATTGGAAGACTGCTATCATGTCTCCCTGGTCCTTCTTTTCATTCAAGTAGAGATGAAACTAGACTCCCTTCCTCGAGCTGTGGATATTCCATTGCTGGAGGTTTTCTGGAAAAGTTTGGACAACCACTTGCCCAGAATAGTATGAGAATTCCTTCCTTGGGCAGAGGGTTGGACTAGAAGATCTCCAGGATCTCTCCCAACTTTAGGATTCCCAAGAAAGCTTGCTCCCTGATCCTCGTGTAAGATTAAAAACTCACCATTTCACCACTTCAATTTTAATATAGTAAGAATTTTAAGGGATACACCCAACTTGGCTTTAATTGCAATGAGAAGGGTTTGGCACATGGGTAGGACTACCTGTTATCTTGGCAGCTCCTACATTGAGATTTGTGCCTGGGGAAAGGAGGAGGGAGGTTCCCCTTATATACTACCTGTATTTAGATTCCCCTTTCAGCAAAGCTTATTAAGTTAATAAACAGCGGCATTTTTCTGCCTTGTAAATTCATTCCATGTTCTTGACTTGCTTTTTTTCTCTTTTAAATGGAAAGAGAGTGGCTAGTATTTCTTCAGCTTCTTAGTATAAGTCTAAGGGGAAGAGATGCTTTAGGTCATGTTGTGGTTGGCTCGCATCCGGCTCTTTTGATCATCAACTTTGAGGAGAATAAACCGGGTCTCTCTGGGTATCCTAGGCCAGTATGTTCTACCAGGGGATTTGGAAAATGAGAGTGAGGGAGATTTAGGGCCTGGGGAACCTCCAGAGACTGCAGAATCCCCAGCTCTGGTAATGTTTGAGTCAGATAAGGAGAGGGATATTATGGACCCCATATTAGATGTGAGAGTAAGAAGATTGTGAGGGAGACAAAAATATCTCCAGCGATGTAGATCCAGGCATTGAATACTTCTATGCATAGATTGTGATCATTGATAGTATAAAAGGGGAGGTTGAAGTTCAACATCCCTATATGGAGAGAGCAAGCTAGCAGCCGAAGAGTCTCTCTCTTAAATCCTCCTGCAACCCTGAAATCCTGGTTTCTGAAGGCATTTGGAGTACCTGTCAACATAGTTCCCTCTAAGCTGAGCAGTGATCAATCACTCACTTAAAAATCATCATCAACTCAGAGTTTTTCAAACCTGCCCAGAAGCCGAGAGGGAAAGAGTGAGAGGGAAGGAGAGAGAGAGGAAGAGAGGAAGAGAGAGAAACAGATAGAAAAAAGAGTAAGGAAAAGAGAAAGAAAAAGAATGGGAGTAAGGAAGAGAGAAAGAAAATCAAAATCTAGTTTGAAACTAGCTCAACTATTTAAGTGGCATTTTGATATTGATAGAGTTGCCCTATTATGAGCTCACTCTTATAGACACACAGTACAGTATTTTATTTTGAAATTCTCGGAGGCAAAACAGGGTGGGTTTTTTATTTATTTATTTGTTTATTTATTTATTTAATATTTCTGTGCCGCCCAGTCCCAAAGGGACTGCCGCTCAGACACTATACTTTTCCGCCCACCCCCCAAAAAAATTAGAGGGAACACTGCCTGTCAATGCCGAAAACTAATGACTTGAATTTATTCCCTTATGTCAGATGGCTCGTTATTAACTGTTGCTGATAAAGGTGGACTTTTGGCAGTCGGACTGACATTCCTAAGATTTCATTGCTGTTTCCAGCACGTTTCTTTGTAAATATACATAGTGACTTTGCTTTTGAGTCTTCATTGGGGATTAATTGCTGATAATTAACCAGGTGGGACAGAACAGGTAAGGGATTCTCAACTTTGTCCACTTTAGCATGGGTGGACTTCGATGCCCAAAACTCTGCTGGCTGGATTCCCTCTCTTTCAATGTTTAGAAGTCTTGGGGCTCTCAACCTTGGCCCCTTTAAGAGAGGGTGGTCCTCTGGCCAGGGAATTCTGGGAGTTAAAGTCCAGCCTTCTTAAAGGGGCCAAGGCTGCCAATCTAGCTGAGCCTTGGTCTTTGTTGAATTGGCCAAGCTGGCCTGATAATCAGTTCAAGAGAGCTGAGACTTCCCCTCAAAAGGGCTCCTCCCACCAGTCCATCATTCTCTATATCTATTCTATCTTTGAGCCACATTTAGGCTAGGGGGAAAAAATCCCACGGGCCTTCTTGGGGCTCCCTTGGCACAGGGGAGGAGGCCAGCTGTGCTGGCTTGCTGTGACAGTTGTAAATTTTCTCCCAGAGAAATTCAGAAGGATTTAATTGTTGTTCGGTTTCACCCGATTGGAGTCCTTTTAATTTGATTTGATTTTGATTTTGAAGAGGGCTGAAGTTGCCTGGCAGACGTTAGCTCATGCCTCTCGCTGGTTTGATCAACTCCCCCCTCCTCCTCCTCCCTTCCCCCTCTTCCTTTTCTTCCTCCTCTTCCTCCTCCTCTTCTTTTTCCTCTTTCTACTCTTTGCCCACCTCTTCTTCCTCTTCTTCCTCCTCTTTTTCCTCCCTTCCTCCTTCTCCTGTGCCACCTCCTCGTCTTCTCTCCTCCTTTCCCCTCTTTTTCCTTCCTCTTCCTGTTCTCCCTCTTTCTCTTCCTATTCCCCTTCCTCTTCCTTCTCTTTCTCTTCTTCTTCCTCTTTCTACTCTTTGCCCACCTCTTCTCAGTGTTCCTCTTCTTCTTCCTCCTCCTCCTTTTCCTCCCTTCCTCCTGTTTCACCTCCCCATCTTCCTCCTTTCTCTTCTTCTTTCTCCTCTTTTGCCCTCCTCTTTCAGTTCTCCCCCCTGCTATTCCTCTTCCCCTTCCTCTTCTTTGTCTTCCTCCTCTTTCTCTTCTTCTTCTTCCTCCTCCTTCCTCTTCCTTTTCCTCCCTTCCTCCTTCTCCTGTTCCATCTCCTTGTCTTCCTCCTTCTTTCTCTTTTTCTTTCTCCTCTTTTGCTCTCCTCTCACAGTTCTCCCTCCCGCTATTCCTTTTTCCTCCTCTTTCTTGTCTTCTTCCTCTTTCTCCAATTCTTCTTCCTCCTTCCCTCCCTTTTCTTCCTCCTCTTTTTCCTCCCTTCCTCCTTCTCCTTTGCCACCTCCTCATCTTCCTCCTTCTTTCTCTTCTTCTTTCTCCTCTTTTCCCCTCATCTTTCTGCTCCCCCTCCTTCTCTTCCTTTTCCCCTCTCTTCCTTGTCATCTTCTTCTTCATCATCATCATCAACAACAACTTCTTCTTCTTCTTCTTCTTCATCTTCTTTGTCTTCTTCTTCCTCCTCCTCTTCCTCTTCCTCTTGGCTAAGCCTGCAGCAACTTTCACACAGGAGCACTGAGCCAGGTGTGACGTGGGCCTCTGCCAGGTGCTGATCTATTCCCCTGCCAGTTCAATGGGCCGTGCAGCCTGGCTCACTCCTTTTGCATTTAAAGTGACTCACATCCCAGTGCCCAGAGAGATCTTTAACCTTGAGATCTAGCCTCTTTAGGATGCTTCTAATAGGCACCTGGCTGCTGGAATTACAATCCTTGTTGCCGAGGAAGAAACGCTGCTAATTGGCCCAATGTCCCCAGCCGGATTGGAGGTCAGCCTAGATGACTTTGGGAAACCTTTGACTGTCTCCGTCCGGTTCTTCCCAGCTTCCCAGCGTCACTTGTGGTGCTTCTGCCTACGCTCCCCTTCGGTGGCACTTGCCAAGGTCATCCAAGGTTGGCCAAGTAATGGGCATCATTTGGGCCTCCCGGGCAAAGTGGGAAGGGGGGACATGTTAGTACATGGTACTCACCAGTATTTGGGGTTGCCATGTATGTAAAGTAGTTTGTACCTTTATAGTAGTTTGTACCTGTATAGATGCAATATACCTTTAAGACTTTGGCTGGTTCGCCATAAGAGGGCGCCAGCACTCTCTTCCGATGATAATGCTGGATAGCTCATTCATTCTCTGCCTTTACCTTCGTGCTGCTATGTGCAGTTTGTTGCTTATTTCTCCTTTGTGCTTGTAAATATGTATATATGTAGATAATACTTATTCAGCATACTAAGTCTATACTAAGGCTGTATCACACATCCACACTCTTCCTTAAACTCTGCTCTGCATGTGTCGAAGGTCTTGCAGCCTCGCTGCCCCTAGACATCCTAACAGGACACTGACCTTGCAAGTGCTAATCAGCGGAGGCTTCGGACGTTCTGCTAATTAAACTGAAGATGCTCAGCAGCCTCTGGGCTCTGCCTGGAAGGAGCTCTTAAGCCAGGGCGGAATGGCCCTCCTCTGCGCCCTTGGCTAAAAGAGGTTCCCCAAGGGCATCGAGAGACTCCACTTGAACAGAGGGACAGACGTGGAAGGGGACCCGGAGGTCTTCTAGTCCAGCCCCCCTGCTCAAGCAGGAGACCCCTGTGCCATGTCAGACAAAGGGGTTTAGCAGTCTCACCTTAAAAGCAACTTCTGGAGGCAAGTCCCCGGAGAGGGGCGGCATACAAATCCAATTAATAAATAAAATAAATAAACAAGTCATTAAATTGTTCTCACTGTCAGGAAATTTCCCCCTTCTTTCCTTCCTCCCTTCCTTCCTCCTGCCCTCCCTCCTTTCCTTCCTTCCTTCTCCCAGCCATATCCTTCCTTCCTTGATCTACCTCCCTCCTTCCCGCCTTCCTTCCTTCCTTCCTTCCTCTCTTTCTTTCCTTCTTTCTTTTTCTTTTTTTTCTTTTTTCTTTCTCTTCATTCCTTCCTTCTTCCTTCCATCTCTTTCCTTCCTTCCTTCCTTCTTCTTTACACTATCTTTTTCCATCCTTCTCCCTCCCTCCTTCCTGCTCTCCATTCCTTTCTTCTCATGGCTCCTTCCTTCCTTCCTTCCTTCCTTCCTTCCTTTCTTTCCTTCTTCCTTTCTTTCCTTCTTCCTTTCTTTTTTCTTTCTTTTTCTTTCTTTCTTTCATCTACTTCCTTCTCCCTGCTATCTCTTTCCTTGATCTATCTTTGTTGCTCCCTCCCTCCCTTCTTTCTTTCTTTCTTTCTTTCTTTCCTTCTTTCTGTCTGTCTGTCTGTCTTTCTTTCTTCTTTCTTTACACTATCTTCTCCCTTCCTTATCCCTCCTTCCTTCCCTCCCTCCCTCCCTTCTCAGGTCTCCTTCCTTCCTTTCTTCCTTCCTTCCTTCCTTCCTTCCTTCCTTCCTACTATCTCCTTCTTTCCTTCTGCCTTCCTTCCTCATCCAAAATTCCAAGCTAAAGATCCAATGTGATGCCATTCAAAGCAGGACAGCAACAAGATAACTTAATTACCCTGACAGCATCGATCCAATAGTCCCTATTTTTTAAAAACCCTTTCTCAAAAATAGAAAACACGCAGATGCCAAAGTGGATTTGAATTCCAGAATTTGCAATCAATTTGATCGTTAGATCCCGTTGCCCAATGCTGCCGCTTCATTGCTATTTTGTTTTTAAGAATTGCATTTGAGGTTGGCTTAGATACCTCTGAATAAAAACGAGATTTAGGAATAGAGCTAAATAGAAACAGAAACATAGAAGATTGACACCAGAAAAAGACCTCCTGGTCCAACTCATCTGCCCTTATACTATTTCCTGTATTTTATCTTAGGATGGATATATATGTTTATCCCAGGCATGTTTAAATTCAGTTACTGTGGATTTACCAACCACGTCTGCTGGAAGTTTGTTCCAAGTATCTACTACTCTTTCAGTCAAATAGTATTTTCTCACGTTGCTTCTGATCTTTCCCCCAACTAACTTCAGATTGTGGCCCCTTGTCCTTGTGTTCACTTTCCTATTAAAACACTTCCCTCCTGAACCTTATTTAACCCCTTAACATATTTAAATGTGTCGATCATGTCCCCCCACGTGTTATAAATAATAAATAATTAAATTGGAAGTTTGTTTGTTTTTTTGAACAAAATCCATGTCCTGTAGAATGTGCCCCTCTGACAAGATCTTGCAGTTGTCCATCAGGAGAAAATCTTCATCCAAACCTGAAATTGGAAGCATCAATTAAAATCCATGTTGAGCATCTTGGTGTTAGAGGTCCGGTGGGGCCCTTTGGGGTCAAGACAAGCCTCATTTCAGTTCATGCCATAATTGTCCAGGAGGGCTTGGCCGTCAAAGACCCTGGGCTCAGTGGCTAAAGAGCTGGCAATCCTGGGGTCAGCTGTCCCAGCTTGATCGGTTAGAAAATAAAATACACTCAGATCTGTGGTTAATGAAAACAGACTCTACGAAAGCCAAGTGGCTGCAAAGAAGCAAAGCCCAAAGCATCTGATTAACTCTTCCCTTCTCCCCAACTTCCCCTCTGCTTATCTCCAAGTGTCCAATTACATTCAAACAAAGTGTTTGTTTGTTTGTTTGTTTGTTTATTCATTCATTTATTCATTCGTTCGTTCGTTCATAGAAACGTAGAAGATGGATGGCAGAAAAATACCTCATGGTCCATCTAGTCTGCCCTTATACTATTTTATGTATTTTATCTTAGGATGGATCAATGTTTATCCCTCATTTATTAAAATTCTAAGCCACCCAATTCCTTCTGGACTTTGAAGTCCAGTTGCCTCCTGAAATAGCATCTTTGGTTTTTATCTTTATAGTGGCAGCATTAAAGAGAGCCTCAGTCGTGCAGAGGTTAGAGTGCAGCCCTGCAAGCTCCTTCTGCTGACCACCGTCTGCCAGCACTTTGGTAGATCGAATCTCAGGTTGACTCAGCCTTCCCTCCTTCCCAGGTGGGTCAAATGAGGACCCAGATTGTTGGGGGCAAGAGGTTGGTTCTGTAAACCGTTTGAGAGGGCTGGAAAAGGACTGTGAAGCTATGTGTAAGTCTAAATGTTAATGCTATTGTTATTACTATCTGTCTGTCTGTCTGTCTCTCATCTATGTATCTATCTATCTATCTATCTATCTATCTATCTATCTATCTATCTATCAATCTATCTTTCTATCTATTTTTCTAGAACCTCGGTGGCCAGTGCTTAGAGTGCAGTACTGCAAGCTCCTTCTGCTGATAACCGGCTGGCAGAGGTTTGGCAGATCGACTCTCACCACTGGCTCAAGGTGACTCAGCCTTCCCTCCTTCCAAGATGGGTCAAATGAGGACCCAGATTGTTGGGAGCAAGAGGCTGATTCTGTAAACCATTTAGAGAGGGATGGAAAAGCACAGTGAAGTGATTGATAAGTCTAAATGCTAAATGCCATTGCTTCACTCACCAATGCAACTGGGTTTTGGAGGCAAGTGCTGCCACCTGGAAATAACATTTAATGTTGATAAACCTGAAACCCACCAACACCCCTTGACTCATCCAATCTCTTTTCAAAGCCACCTGGGTCATTGGCACCACCTCCACATCTGGTGGCAATGAATTCCGCAGTTTAATGACAACCTGTGCAAAGAACGGCTGACTTTCACCTGGTCTAAATCTCTTTTCGACCCACGTCTTTCGGGGTGTTGGGTGGGTGACCGGTTCTCAGAGTTTGGGGAGAAGGAGAAGAATCCCTGCTTCATTCGTCTGAACGTGAGGTCCTGCTGGGTCAGAATCCTGAGTCCTCTTCTTCCCTTGGGATCAGTGGGTACTTTGGTCAGAACTGAAGAAGCTTCTTAGACAAAGAAGCGAAATGTCTTCAAGGAAGAGCAAGGCTTCCTCCACCTTTGCTTTCTCTCCTGAAATTTGGAGTTTTTGCAGAGAGCTTGAGGCCAAAACATGATCCAGAAATAGGGGTCGTTTCAAGCGCTTGAGCAAATCCAGAACATTTTGTCCCAGTTTCTCAGAATCGCTCCAACAGTTGAAGTAATTATTGGCCATTAATACTTGGATTAATACACAGCAGAACCTCGGAGCTTTGTTGACAAGCGACGAACCTTTGGAAGGAACACAGCCTTCCTCAATGCTCCCCAGATGTGCTGGACCTCCCCTCCCATAATTCCCAGCCAGCATGGCCTGTGCTTGCCTAGGACATCTGCAAGGGCTCAAATGGACACATCCATAAAATCCAGAAACGCACGTCCAGCTTGCCTCACCGAAGGAAGTTTGGAGAGAAAGCTGTGGAGCAGCAGGATGTGACCTGGTGGGAAAGCCGACTTCTCCTGGGAAGGAACCGGGAGAGACCCCAGGCTGAAGAGCGGAGACAGCTGTGAGGTCAACCTTGGAACAGATTCAGCGGACAGCTTGGAAGGGAGCAAGGCAGGCTTGCAAAAGGGCTCAAGAAAAGCCACTTAGCCACAAGGTGGACCATGCGAGGCAGATGTGTACCTGTCTCCTGTTGGTTTTATTGCATTACTTTCTACAAGAGTCTTCTTTGGTGGGTGGGTGGGTTCCGAAAGTATTACTTATTATTATTGTCAGTACAACACAGCAAACGAGATCACTATGCTGGATTTCGTATTTCATCCCCAGTCGGGCGCTTCCCAAGCACCTAGGACTGTGTGATGTAGGGGCGAATTATGTTTGCCGATCCCAGTCAAGCGGCCTTTTGCAATTGACAGGTGGAGATTTTGTCAATTCCGATGGTTTTCAAAGGTCCGCTGAGATCCTTTGGCACTTCGCCCAGCGTGCCAAGTACCACTGGGACCACTTTCACTGGCTTATGCCAGAGTCGTTGCAACTCGATTATTATTATTATTATTATTATTATTATTATTATTATTATTATTATTATTATTGTTGTTGTTGACTTTTATGCCACCCCTCTCCAAGAACTCAGGGTGGCCTACAACATATAATAAACAATATTCAATATCTTAGATCCAATTAATTAATTTAAAAGTCTAAAACCCCAAGAAACCATAAAAGAACCAGTCATTCTATTCGCTCAGCTTTCTCTCAATACATTCATTGGCCAGGGGGCAAGAATCTAATGGCCCCAAGTCTGGTGGCATAAATGAGTCTCAAGACTCTTTCGGAAGGCGAGGGCACTGAGGATCTCCGGGGGGAGCTGATTTCAGAAGGCTGGGGCCCCCACAGAGAAGGCTCTTTCTCTAAGGCCCCACTAAGTGGCATTGTCTAGTTGAGGAGACCTGGAGAAGGCCGACTCTGTGGGACCTGACCGGTCGCTGGGATTCATGCGGCAGGAAATGGTCCCACAAGTAATCTGGCTCGATGCCATGTAGGGCTTTATAGGTCATCAGCAACATTTTGAATTTATTTTTTATTTTTTTATTTTATTCGATTTTTATGCCGCCCTTCTCCTTAGACCCAGGGCGGCTTACAACATGTTAGCAATAGGACTTTTTAACAGAGCCAGCCTATTGCCCCACCCCCCAATCCGGGTCCTCATTTGACCCACCATGGAAGGATGGAAGGCTGAGTCAACCTTGAGCCGGTGGTGAGATTTGAACCACTGACCTGCAGATCTACAGTCAGCTTCAGCGGCCTGCAGTACAGCACTCTACCCGCTGTGCCACCCCAGAAACCAATTGGCAGCCAATGCAGTCCAGGGAGTGCTGGAGAGATATGTGTGTGTGTGTTTGTTTATTACTTTTTATTAGAGTTGAAAGGGACCTTGCAAGTCATCAAATCCAACCCCCTGTTTAAGCAGGAGACCCTACACCTCCCCAGGCAAAAGACAGTCCAACCTCCTCTTGAAAATGTCCAAAGTTGGGGAGTCCGCAACCTCTGCTGTCAGGCTGTTGCACTGGTTGATCGCTCTGACCGTCAGGAAGTTCCTCCTTATTTCCAGGTCGAATCTCTCCTTGGTCAACTTCCACCCGTTGTTCCTCGTTTGGCCCTCTGGTGCCCTGGAAAACAGCGTGACCCCCTCCTCTCTGTGGCAGCCCCTCAAGTACATTTAAATACATGAAAGGGTTAAATAAAGTTCAGGAAGGAAGTGTTTTTAATAGGAAAGTGAACCCAAGAACAAGGGGACACAATCTGAGGATAGTTGGGGGAAAGATCAGAAGCAAAGGGATAAAATAGTATTTGACTGAAAGAGTAGATGCTTGGAACAAACTTCCAGCAGACGTGGTTGGTAAATCCACAGTAACTGAATTGAAACCTGCCTGGGATAAACATCCATCCATCCTAAGATAAAATACAGGAAATAGTATCAGGGCAGACGAGATGGACCAGGGGGTCTTTTTCTGCCGTCCATCTTCTACATTTCTAGCCTTCTATGTCCGTATCCATGGGAGTCCTGTCTCCTGTACCTGAGCTTGCACTCATGCTGGTCACTTTATTCCGAATACGTCAGGAAGATTATTTTTTAAAACGAGCCTGTAAAAAGCAATTTAAAGAGCCACAAATTGACAGGAAGTAAAACATTTAGACGGCAGGTGTTTCATTTCGGCTGCTTCACCAAAGCAAGGTGACATTTTCCATCAACGCAATGGAGGCGTCTGGGCATTTGGAAAACGTGGACTTCTGAGTGGTAGCAGGCCGGGGGGGGGAGTTTGTGGGTGGGGAGTGGGCCTGGCAAAGACCTCTTGAACGTACCCGGGTTGGAATATTGTTGGGACACGATTAATATTATATTCCAAACTTTGTGAATATGGCTCCCAGTTTTGATTGACACAATATTAAAAATGATGTTGAGAGTCTGGAAAGAGTCCAGAGAAGAGCAGCAAAGAAGATCAGGGGATAAATGGAGGCTAAGATATACAAAAAATGGTTGCAGGAACTGGGCATGGCCAGTTTAATGAAAAGAAGACCAGGGGAAACATGATAGCAGTGTTTTAATGTCTCAGGGTCTGCCACAAAGAAGAGGGAGTCAGGCTATTCAGGGCCAGACTCTTTACGGGGCTGCCTCCTGCCTCATACCTCGCTGTGGCCAGTAATGTCCCACAGAGTCGGCCTTCTCCAGATCCCGTCCACCAAACGATGTTGGCGGGGCCTTCTCTGTAGTGGCTCCAACCCTTTGGAATCAACTTCTCCACTATCTCCACTCTACCGGTCTTCAAGAAAGACATTAAGACCTGGCTTTTCCGGCAGGCCTGGAACTAGGATTGACTGCAAGTATTGAAGGTTTTTGTACGATATTATTGTTTTTATTGTAGCACTGATTTTATTGCTATATTTTTATCATTGTTGTATTTGTGATTATTGTTAGCTGCTCTGAGCCCTTTTTGGAGTGAGGGGCATATATTTACGGGACCGTCTCCTGCCGCATCCCTCCCAGAGACCAATAAGAGCTCACAGAATCGGCCTCCTCCAGGTCCCGTCGACTAAGCAATGCAGGTTGGCAGGGCTGCAGAGGGAGGGCCTTCTTTGTGGTGGCCCCAGCTCTATGGAACCAACTCCCCCCCCCAATGTCCGTACTACTCCCACCCTACTAGCCTTCCCTGGGGGCCATGAATAGTCCATCTTTCATGGCCAAATTTTATTGTATGAATGGTGTGCACGCATAAGACTTGATTGGTTTTTTTATATAAATGGGTTTTATTGGGGTTAGTTTTTTAGAGCTTATATTCAACTTCTTTTTTATTGCTGTATCTTTTTGTATTGTTATTATGTTGTAAGCATAGAAGTCAAATAAAATAATAACAATAACAATAACAATAACAAACAATAAGTATATAAGTAAATAAATACCTGAGGGTAAAATAGGAAGCAATGGGTGGAAATTAATCAAGAAGAGAAGCAACTTAGAACTAAGGAGAAAATTCCTGACCGTTAGAACAATTGATCAGTGGAACAGCCTGCCACCAGAAGTTGTGAATGCTCCCATATTGGACATTTTAAAGAAGGGACTGGGCAGCCATGGGTCAGAAATGGTCTAGGTCTCCTGCTTGAGCAGGGGGCTGGACTAGAAGGCCTCCAAGGTCCCCTTCCACCCTGTAGTTCTGAGTTGGTTTTTCTCCTGCTTGAGTGGCTAGAAAATCGCATCCTGGAATGGAAGTCTTGATTTTTTTTCCCCAAAGGCCAACCAACCTCTTAGACCGAAGTGGGATTTCTTCCTCCCTAGCAACAGATTGCTTTCATCAACACAAATGTCTTTATGGATGGAAAGTGTTGTGGTCCTGATTGGGGGGGAGGGGGGACCGGCCAGGTGTGGGCGATGCCCGGCTGAATCTCGGTTCTCCCGACCCTTAATCCCTTATTCCAGACTTGGCTCACTCGGCTGGCGGCTGCCAGGGTTTGATTGAGCTAAATTATTTTCTTTATTGAAGGGGAAAAAAGAGAGGAGGTTTTATCTACCCTGATGATTGATCTAGTGCCGGACCCAGAAAGCAAAGCCTTGGATTCTACCTTTTTCAACCATGGCAGCTTTAGGGTATATGGACTTCAACTCCCAGAATTCCCCAGCCAGCTTGCTTTTCCAGCCAGGAATTCTGGGAGTTAAAATCCATGGATGTGTATTTAGAACGGCCAGCATTGAAAAACTCCAATAAGATTTAAATCGGTGTTTTTCAAACTTGGTTCCTTTAAGATAGAAACATAGAAGACTGACAGCAGAAAAAGACCTCCTGGTTCATCTAGTCTGCCCTTATACTATTTTTTGTATTTTATCTTAGGATGGATCTATGTTTATCCCAGGCATGTTGAAATTCAGTTACTGTGGATTTATCTACCACGTCTGCTGGAAGTTTGTTCCAAGGATCTACTACTCTTTCACTCAAATAATATTTTCTCTTGTTGCTTTTGATCTTTCCCCCAACTAACCTCAGATTGTACAGATAACTATACCTTTAACTATGCAGATTTAGTTCATGAAGTCTTTCCTGATACATTTTATGCTTAAGACCTTCCACCATTCTTGTAGTCCATCTTTGGACATGTTCAATTTTGTCAATATCTTTTTGTAGGTGAGGTCGTGCACTTAAACTCCCAGAATTCCCCAGCCACCATGCTTTCCCAATTTGCTGTCTGGGGAATTCTGGGAGAGTCCATGGGTGTATATTAAAGTCACAAGATTAAGAAATTATAAAACTGAACGGGTCCAAAGACAGGCTACAAGAATGGTGGAAGGTCTTAAGCATCAAACGTATCAGGAAAGACTTCATGAACTCCATCTGTAGAGTCTGGAGGACAGAAGGAAAAGGGGGGACATGATCGAAACATTTAAATACGTTAAAGGGTTAAATAAGGTTTCAAGAGAGGTGTTTTTAATAGGGATGTGAACCCAAGAACAAGGGGGCGCAATCTGAGGTTAGTTGGGGGAAAGATTAGAAGCCATGTGAGAAAATTTTATTTTACTGAAAGAGGAGTAGATGCTTGGAACAAACTTCCAGCAGACGTGGTTGGTCAATCCATAGCAACTGAATTGAAACATGCCTGGGATAAACATAGATCCATCCTAAGATAAAATACAGGAAATAGTATAAGGGCAGACTAGATGGACCAGGAGGTCTTTTTCTGCTATCAATCTTCTATGTTTCTAAATATTACTAGTTTTTTTAGAGTAATTCCTTAAATTAATTGTATTTTTAGATATTTATATTGTATATTGTATTTTGATATGTTGTAAGCCGCCCCAAGTCCTTGGAGAGGGGCAGCATATAAATCCAATCAATCAATCAATCAACCAATCACTCAATCGCCTTTGTAAGATTTGTGGTCTTCAAAGAACAGTTGTGGGAACTGGGCCTGGCTAGTCTAGTGAAGAGAAGGACAAGGGGAGACCTGATCGCAGTCTTCCAAGATCTCAGGGGCTGCCACAAAGAAGGCCGGATTGACTTATTCCCCAAGGCAGCTGAAGGCAGGACAAGAAGCAATGGGTGGAAACTAATGGGTGGCAGGGGAGACTAAAATATAATGCACGATTGCAGGAACTGGGCCTGGACAATCTGGTGAAGAGAAAGACCAGGGGAGACATGAGAGCAGTCTTCCAATACTTGAGGGGCTGCCCCAGAGAGGAGGGGGTCAGGCTTTTCTCCAAACAGAGAGCCCTGTTTCGCCACCTTCAATCACCTTCATTAGAAAGAACAAGGCTTTTATTCTATCGCTCTCTGTTTTCTCACCTTCAATCACCTTCATTTTTATTTCAATAGAAAGAGACATTTTCCCCATCCTATATGCTGCTTATGTGATGGTTTCCTTTCAAACAAGGCTTCAATTTCACCTGGTCCACTTGACAAAGAAGGACCCAAGAAGACCCCAAGTTGCTGGCAATTTCTAATATCAAAAACAAAAGTCTTGGATTTTGTCCTCGGGTATTTCTCCTAATAGAGAATTAAATATTAAAGACATAAGATGAGATAAGATGATAGGATACACCTTTCTTGTCACTTTTTTCTGTGAACACACTGGGACACATTTAAAAAATGAAATTCTGATGCCTGCTCTCATCTATCTATCTATCTATCTATCTATCTATCTATCTATCTATCTATCTATCTCTTTATCAAGTCCCAGTGAGGGTATGGCTAGCTGATGAGGCCAAAATAATTTTCAAATTCAGCAAAATATGTCATATGTTTTTTTGCTGAATTTGAAAATTAAGGGAGACTAGGATAGATCTATTTCGGCCTCATCAGCTAGCCATACCCACTGGGACTTGAACCTGCAACCTTTGCCTTGTAAGGCAGAGAATTATCCTCTAGACTACAGTATCCAATCCCTTCAGCTCTGCACCAGGGAAGGGTTACATGTTTTTGTGTCGAATCACCCTGGTGTAATGATGTATGGTGTGTATATATATATATATTCATATCCACAGACCATCTAGAATATATTGTAGGAGAATCGTGAGGGTTAAAATGTTCGTTTATTTGCAAGAATTTGGGAACAAGGAGGCAAATACTTCATCATGACAGCTCAAGGATTAAGGAATATGTTTGTGATATTAAGAGGAGATTAAGAAAAGATTTGGTTCCGTCTTTATTGGAAACCTGAGAGAATAGATGTAGCAGGTTCTGCCTCCAGCCTCATTACGGCACGATTGAAGCTTAAAATTTCCACCAGCGCCTGACTCGCTCTCGTCCCGTTTCCATTTAATATCCCTAAATTGATTGATATAGTTTTGAGGGGAAAGTAATGCAGGTTAGAGAATGCAAATGCAATTCTGAATTATATACCTAAAATTTGGAATCTTTGACAGTCTATGAAAAACTATTGATCTATTAAGCCAGCATGGGAGGCGGTGGGGAAATGACTGTGGAAAACCCATGCCAAACTGATTTACAATCCGGGATCAATGATGCGTTTTCCCTTTCTGCATAATCAGAAGGCTGATCAATTTCTATTCTGGCTGGTCAAGGTTTAATGCAGATTGAAGAACTCCGCTGTTTGCTAGGTTTTCTCTCCTTTCAATTTTTTCTTTTTTCCCTACTTCTTGTGTTTAGTGTTACGCATCCTGTTTTCTCTGTGCTTGGAACTTATGTTTAAAAACCGAAAAGAATTGGCTCGCGCACTAATTGGCAGCCAGCAGAGATGCTGCAAAGATGCTCCTGGACAGGTGTCTCTCTTCGCACCTGGGATGCTGCCTTCTGCATCAGTCGGGCATCTTGAGCAAAACTACAAGGACAACTCTAAACACATAGAACATTAAAAGATGGACAGAGTTGGAAGGGACCTTGTAGGTCATGTAGTCTAGCACCACTGCCCAAGCAGGAGACCCTACACCATTCCTGACCGATGGTAGTCCCGTCTCTTCTTGAAAGCCTCCAGGGATGAAGCTCCCACAACGTCTGAAGGCAACTTCTGTTCCATGGGTTGATAGTTCTCACTGTTAGAAAACTTCTCCTAATTTCCAGGTTGCTTCTATCTTTGATTAGTTCCCACCGTTGCTTCTTGTCCCCACTTCCAATGCTTTGGAGAAGAGCTTGGCCTTCAAATACTGGAACACTGCTATCATGTCTCCCCTTATTTTCATGAACCTGGCCATGCCCAGTTCCTTCAACCGTTCTTCATATGTTTTAGTCTCCAGTAGTGGTGGGCGAACCCAACGGTGTTCCGGTTTGGCAAGTTTGGATGAACTTTACGCAAAATTCGTCCGAACCCGAACCGAACCCAAACTTGAACCCGAACGGGGAATCCCTCCCATGAAGAGATTCCGGGGGCAGAGCTTTGATGTCACTGGCAGGTTGCTAAGAACGCCAAGGTGATCACTTCCTGGATTCCATGGAATCCAGGAAATGATCACCTCGGTGTCCTTAGCAACCTGCCGGTGACATCAAAGCTCCGAACACCGAACACGACCCCGAACTTTGCCCGAAGTTTGAAAAAAAATTGGGTTCATGTTCAGCATACCGAACACCGCAAAATTCGGTACGGACCCGAATTGTGCAGGTTCAGTTCGCCCATCACTAGTCTCCAGTCCCCTAATCATCTTTATTGCTCTTCTCTGCATTTTTTCCAGAGTCTAAACATCCTTTTTGCATTGTGGCAACCAAAACTGAATGCAGTCTTCCAAGTGAACTGATGAAGCCTCACTCTAAAATAATCTTGAGCTGCATCAACAGAGGGGTAGAGTCTAGGAGGAGGGAGGTGCTAATACCACTCTATAAGGCCTTAGTTAGACCACACCTAGAGTCCTGCATCCAGTTTTGGTCACCACACTACAAAAAGACATTGACACTCTGGAAAAAGTGCAGAAGAGAGAAACCAGGATGATAAAGAGACTAGAAACCAAAACCTACGAGGAAAGGTTGCAGGAACTGACCATGGACAATCTAGTGAAGAAAAGGACCAAGGGCGGACATGATGGCAGTCTTCCAATACTTGCGGGGCTGCCCTAGAGAGGAGGAAGTGGGTCAGGCTATTTTCCAAAGTACCAGAGAGCCAGACCAGGAGCAACGGATGGAAGCTGACCAAGGAGAGATTCAACCTGGAACTTTCTGACGGTGAGAACCAGCGGAACTGCCTGCCTGCAGAGGTTGTGAACAACCCAACACTGGAGACCTTCAAGAGGAGACTGGACTGCCATAGGTCTGGGGTGGTGTATAGGGTCTCCTGCACCAGCAGGAGGTTGGACTTGAAGACCCACAGAGCCCCTTCCAACACAGACTATAAAGAAATGAAATAAAAGGCTTCCTGACCACACACAGTGTTTCCGTGTGCACACAAAGAGCAATGGGGAGAAAGAAGCACCTTGTGGTACTCTTAGTGTGTCACTGGGGGCTTTGGTGGCAGGAATCAGAAGGGGTCAGCGGCCCCAAATTATCTGCTTAATACAGACCTGTCCAGTTTTATGGGGTTTTGCAGATATTGCATTTTTTTACAAGAACTTCCACCAGCCGGAATATTACAACCCCCTAAAACATCATATTTGTAATTTTTTTTAGCAATAAAGGGTTTTTTTTAAGTTAAGATATGCACATTTGTACATGCAATGCTTCTGCACCGTTAATAGACTACAGAGTGTTGTGGTTAGCTCTGGCCCAGCTCCTGCCCCAAGGACTGTGGATGTGGGGGAGACATCAACGTGCTGCAGGCCTGTGTTGCCCCCGGTGGAATCTGCTGATGAAGGCTCCTCTGACCAAGAAGACATGAGTGACAGGGAGGAGGAGAGTGGGGCAGACAGCTCAGAAGGACATCAATTATCTAGCTCCTCCTTGGATTCAGAACAAGAGTTAACGATAAAGCCACGCATGTGGAGAGCGATGCATAGGCAACAACAACTGAGAGATTATTATCAAAGAAAATGAGGCCACCTGTGGTTGGGTGGGGCTGTGGTCATTAGTGAGGCTGCTATAAAGAGCAGCCTGTGGGTTTGGCCATTGTGGAGGGTTATCTGATCGTTGTGTTTCGTGACTGCTTTACTGACTTTGACCTTTTGTGTGCTGATTTTTCCCCGCTTTGAAACTAAATCAGAGCAAAGTGTGTTTCACTTTGTGAAAGAAGAAGGACTGTGAATTGCCTCACAGCTGCAAGCTAAGTATCTCAGAACTGATAAGGGACTTGTATAAATTACCAGTTTGTTTGGAGACGAGGGCTCTTTGCTATCCCAAAAGAGTTTAAGTGAATTTTCATTATAAAGAACATTGTTTTGAATTTTCAAACGTGTGTGTGTCTGAAATTGTATCTGTGAATTTTTGGGAGGAGTCTACCAGAGAGCCCGACAGAATACAGGGCAGCAAAAACGTAACTTTTATACGCACCAGAAAAGCCCAAAATTTGTGCAACTGACTTTATTGCGATATTCGCTTTATTTGCAGTGGTCTGGAACGGAATCTCTCCGAGGCAGGCCTGTCTAAGCAAGAAATATGCACACCGGGGCTACAGGGAGCAAAATCAAAGGTAGCCGGGATGGTGTAATTGAAGCTTGGCCTAGTTTTTTGTGCGTTCTGTGTGTATGTATGTTGTACACATACAAAACAGCAGGGATGGTGGGGGGGATTGAACTTAAAGTGGCCGAGGTTGGAGAAGTCCTTGTCTTGGCCAGAACCCTTTGAGCTGGGAAGGGGTTGAGTCAGCCCATCCGAAAAATAAACCCCTTTCAATAATACACCAAAAAAGGAAAATATACCAAATGAAGAAATGGTGATTAGGAAAATGCTAGATTGGGCCAAATTAAGCAAATTGACATATGAATGACAGAATAAACAAAATAAAGACTATTACAGGGTTTGGGGAAAACTATATAGCTGGATAGAAAAGAAAAAAGAATTGAATTAACATCTAAGAAAAAGAAAGAATAATTGAAAACAGAATTGTAGCGTATTCAGTTGATTGACCTTGTGCTGGTTTTATGTTTGTAAGAACAGTATGTTTGTATGTTTATTTCTCTTTGGTTTTGGTTTTCATTATTAAAACAAAATATTAAAAACAAATAAACCCCTTTCAATAATGCAAAGTTGCACCCCCTCATCTCTGTTCCCGAGGCTTCTTTGATTTATGTCCCTCAACCATGAGAGAAGATTGTGAAATAGGGTGGTGTAGTGGTTAGAGTCCAGCTCTGCAGGCTACTTAAACTAGCTGCTAGCTGTAGTTCAGCCTTCCATCCTTCCGAGGGGGGTCAAACGAGGACCCAGATTGTTGGGGGCAGTAGACTTATTATGTGTAAACTGCTTAGAGAGGGCTGTAAAAGTACTATGAAGTGGTATATAAGTCTAAATGCTATAAGAGTTTCTTAGGAAAATATGTACTTCTTTCGTAGCAAACCTACACTAACTATTTACACTATCTCTCTAGTAGTTGCTGTACAAAGTACTCACAATTCTCTATTCTCACTTATAATACTCAGCTACAAGTCTTCCCCCACCACAGGCCACACTAATTCACAAGCCACTCTAACCCATCCTAAGCCACAATACCTTCCAGCCAAGCCACAAGCCACACTTATGCAAAGGTGCATTGTGTCTATATACTTTTGTCAGCCAATCAGATTACATTACGGTTTGCATATTCACTGTGACTAAGCAGTTTTGCATTGTTAAAGTTACTACAATTCTTCTCTCTGCAATTTGGAATATTGTGTGGCCACCAAAACTGGAGGCACTACTCCAAATGTGGCCTCACCAAGGCTTTATAGAGTGGTATCAACATCATGATTGGCGCTGCTGTCACAAAGGATACATCACTCTTCCCTTATGTTCTTTCTTGGGAGGATCAGACGGTGGTTTTTGAAACATGTTCCATATGCGGTGTTATTCATGTGAAGTAGAGTGAACCCCAAAGGAATCAAAAAATAGGTTTTATGCTACCTGGAGGCCCAAAATAGGAAGAACATGGGGTGATGTTGCGGTTCTGGAATTGCAAGATGGGTTTTGGAGGTGCCACAACTAATTTTTAGGCCTCGTGGTGCACAGTTTTACCGTAGATGGTGAGAACCAAAGCATTGTATACAATGATTTATGGCTCTTTGGTTGGATCTGGTGTGTTGTGTCTACTTGGACTTGTGAGAGAGGGAAAGAGACAGCCCCTGCCCCATGCCAGTGTTGTACTGTTGCAGCTGGATTAGTTTACCAGTTTGGGAAAGGAAGACCACAAGGAGATAGAGCAACACAGGTTTATTAGGTTCAGAGTATTCATATGACAAAGTCTGAACCCTGGATTAACCATGCCCGAGGTGAGACCCAAAGTGTGGGACGTGTACCCCCAGGGTCACGGGAAGAGTTTGGGGGGGGGGGGGGTGCGTTCAGAAAAAGTTCTGAAATACATCTTGCCTTTTCCAACTTCATATTTATGTGAAGTTGCTTTTTCAGCCTTTGTAGACATTAAGTCGAAAAAAAGGAACAGTCTATGGGACGTGGAACCACATCTCAGATTAACATTAACAACCAGGGAACCAAATTATGACGATCTGCCATCTCAGCACAAACAATTTCATCGTTCTCATTGATCCAAATAAATGTTATTTATAATGTAACTTTTATTTATATTTTATTATGAATAGTTTTATTTTTCATTTATTATTATTTTATGTATATATATATATAGCCACCCTTAGTCTTCGGAGAGGGGCGGCATACAAGTCTAATAAATTATTATTATAATTATTATAATTATATTGATTGTTATTAAAATACATCCATTTTTTTTATGAGGGATACAAAAATTATAGAAGGGGGTACACATATGTCAAAAGTTTGGGAAGCACTGCCTTACATAATGCTTGGATGACCAAGGTGTGTGATCCATCTACCAATGACAACTTGTTATCTATAGATATCATGTCCCTATACACGAAATAAATACAAATCACGTAAACCAGGAAATATGTGGGAAGTTACTTAGCAAAAAGGGAAAGTTAGTTGAAAGGTCTTAGACTGTAGAAATAATGATGAATGTGCTTCTTCCTCAGCTCAAAGGTTGTGAATTATACCATATGCCTCAGCCATATAACCTGGTGCTCTGTTTGAAGACTCATGGGCGGGGGAGGGACAGCCTTATGGTGTCTTTAGTTGCAGGCGCTGTGGTTGGTGCTTGATGGAGTCCTGTGTCCATTTCAGCATCTCCAGGAGTCTCTCCTCTTGGGAGAATCAACCATCTGAGATGCTCTCCTTGTTCAAGTTGCGTTTTTCAGAAGCTGCCCAACCCAAATAGGCCAGCCACAGACCAGGATACCAAATAGGCCAGCCACAGACCAGGATACCAAATAGGCCAGCCACAGACCAGGATACCAAATAGGCCAGCCACAGACCAGGATACCAAATAGGCCAGCCACAGACCAGGATACCAAATAGGCCAGCCACAGACCAGGATACCAAATAGGCCAGCCACAGACCAGGATACCAAATAGGCCAGCCACAGACCAGGATACCAAATAGGCCAGCCACAGACCAGGATACCAGGAACTGAAGTAGAGTGGTCCCTCTACTTAAGAACTTAATTCGTTCCATGACCAGGTTCTTAAGTAGAAACATTTGCAAGTAGAAGCAGTTTTTCCCAGAGGAATCAATGTAAAAGCAAATAATGTGTGCAAACCCATTAGGAAGAAATAAAAGCTCGGAATTTGGGTGGGAGGAGGAGGAGGAAGAAGAGGAGGAGGAGGAGGAGGAGGAGAGTCACTGCCCAGAGCGAAGGGAGCATTTCTTTTCTCTGGGTGCTGGCAGAGGTTTATTCCCTCTCCAAGCGTCCAGAGAAAGGAAAACGCTCCGTTTGCTCTGGGCTGCCAAAGCCTCCTTAAGCGCCACTGAAAGGCTCCTCTGGCAGCCCAGAAAAACCCGAGATGGCCGGGATTAAAGGGGGAATGGCCGGAAACTGGCCGGGCCTTCATGCCGCTCTCAAATTTCCTGGGAAATTATTCTGGGCTTGGGTTCTTAAGTAGAAAATGGTTCTTGAGAAGAGGCAAAAAAATCTTGAACACCTGGTTCTTATCAATGCCAATGTTTGCATATTCATAATTACTAGGTATACTGTTTTTTTCGGGATTTATACAATTTTCTTTCTGTGTTTTATTATGATGAGCCTCTGCATGTTGCAAGATTTGGCAGGAGGCCGATAACATGATTCCTATCATTTGTGTAACAATTTAATGCTGCATGGGAATCAGACTATGGCTTGTATCACGTGCCTAGGATTCGAATTGAGCCTATTATGTGACTCTACACTATTGCCTTTTGGAACATTTTGGTGTACAACTCCATGGTCAGCCCCCTTCTGTGCCATGGTGGCTGTCTTGTGGGCAAGCATCCCCCCAAGATTTGGAACGTCCAGAGCCACCTGGACTTTCTGAAAGACCAAAACCTGGTTGCCCCTCAAGCATTGGACTGGGTGGTTAGATGACCCATGTTGGTTCATCCTATTGCTCGGTTGTTGTTTCTTATTGATTCCAGATGAATGATCTCTCTGGACCCCTGACACGGGCTCATTGATTGATACTGACTGCAATCTCTTTTTATAATTAGAACTGCTTTCTGTTTTAATTTCCTACTAGCTTCCCCAAGGCACAACAGTGAGGAGAGAGGGAGGGAGGGAGGAAAAGACAGGGAGGAAAAGGAAGAAGGAAGAGGGGTAAGGAAAGGAAAGAAGGGAGGAGGGAGGAAAAGGAAAAGAGGGAAGGAAGGAAGGAAGGAAGGGGAGGAAAAGAAAAAGGAAGAGAGAAGGAAGAAGGGGAGGAAGGAAGGAAAAAGAAAGAAAAAAGAAGAGAAAGAAAGAGAAAAAGGAAGGAATAAATGGAAGGAAGGAAGGAAAAAGAAAGAAAGAAAAAGGAAGAGAAAAAAGAGAAAAAGGAAGGAAGAAAGGAAGAAAGAAAGAAAAGAAAGAAAGAAAGAAAGAAAGAGGAGTGTGAGTGAGGGAAGGAGGAAGGAAGGAAGAAGAGAAAAAAAGAAAAAGAAAGGAAGAAAAGGAAGGAAGGAAGGAAGAAGAGAAAAAAAGAAAAAGAAAGGAAGAAAAGGAAGGAAAGAAAGAAAGAAAGAAAGGAGTGTGAGTGAGTGAGGAAAGGAGGAAGGAAGGAAAGAAGGAAGGAAGGAAGGAAGGAAGAAGAAGATAAAAAAACAGAAAAAGGAAGGAAGAAAAGGAAGGAAGGAAGGAAGGAAGAAAGGAAGAAAGAAAGAAAGAAAGAAAGGAGTGTGAGTGAGTGAGGGAAGGAGGAAGGAAGGAAGGAAGGAAGGAAGGAAGTTGCAGCATCTTTCCTATCTATTTGACACCCGAGGTGGAGAGGTCCCCTACTCCTGCATTTTTCACAAGGTCCAAAATCCTTTCTGCAAATCCTCCTTTGCTGAGCCTTCCGTCTCGCTCCATGTCCCCATCCACCCTGGGGATGGCAGTGGTGCCCCCTTTCCTTCTTACACCCTTCTCCTGTCTGCTGTGCCCACTAGGCTCCTGCGCCACTGACCCCCGGCTTCCGTGTCTCTTTGTCTCCTCAGATGGCTTCCCCTGTGCCCGCAGCCTGCTGTGTGGTGTTTGCCGCCATGGTGGTAGTCTACGCTCAGAAGCACAGCCAGCAAGGTGAGTGAGTGGTCAGGGTCTCCTCCTCCTCTTCCTCCTCATCTCTCTCCCCCACCCCAAACAAAGAGGCATCTCTGCTTCTCAGTCTTTGGGGTATTGGGGTGTTTGGCCACTTCTGCCTAAAAGGAGGGGAGCTGTGGGCACAGCCCTTCACCCAACTGACAGCAGGGCAGGGATGAGGTCCTCTGGCTCCAGTGACAAAGAGCTCTCCAACAAACTGATTTTAAGGTTTATTCTTAGCTTAAGCAGAGAGAGAGGAGAGAAAAGGAGAAGGAAGGAAGGGTGGAATGAAGCTGTTAGTACTATGTACATAACTGGTTGGGTTTGGCAATATATACAACAAACTAAACATGTATGCTTAAATGTATTGAAACATTATAGCTTTAAGTGTTAGTGTTACTGGTGGCCACAAGAGGGAGCCAGTCACATGGTTCTCTCTCTCTCTCTCTGCTAGTTCTATTCTATTATGTTCTCTGTAAATGCTGCAGAAGAAAGTTTTATTTTATTTTATTTTATTTTTGTCAAGTATGTACTGGTAGTATACAAATAAATAACAGTTTTTATACATGATCTTGGTACTAATAAGAGAGAAACTTATGACAGAGACAGAAGACACGCTGGGGCACTTATGACTGTCCCTTACTGACCTCTTAGGAATCAGGTGAGGTCAACAGTGCACAGTCTAAGTGTAAACTTTGTGTTAAACGCTGGTTTATGTATTTGTAAGCTGAACAAGTAAGACTTATAATGTTTGTATATGTATTGAGAGTTAATGACTGATTTAACTGTGTATGACTAGGGATGTTCTTGACTGAGATACTTGCCAAAGTAAATAATATACACTTAATGTATCTGGTTTGTATGACTGAGCCATTACTTGTATCTCTGGCCTATCAGCTGGACATCTGCTGGAACTCCACGTTTCCTCTGTGTACGTGTATCTTTGATCATTCAGAGATCAGAGAGAGGGAGGGAGGGAGGAAGAGAGAGAGATGGAGAAAGAGGAAGAGAGAGATGGAGAAAGAGAGATGGAAAGAGAGAGAGAGATGGAGAATAAGATGGTGAGAGAGAGAGATGGAGAGAGAGTTGGAAAGAGAGAGGGGGGAGAGGGAGAGAGAGATGGGAAGAGAGAAAGCGGGAGAGAGAGATTGAGAGAGAGAAAGATGGAGAAGGAGAGATAGAGAGAGAGATGAGAGAGGGAGAGATGGAAAGAGAGAGAGATGGAGAGTGACATGAGAGAGAGATGGAGAGGGAGAGATGGAGAGAGAGATGGAGATGGAGAGAGAGAGAGAGAGATGAAAGAGGGAGATGGAGGTGGAGAGATGGAGAGTGACATGAGAGAGAGATGGAGATGGAGAGATGAGAGAGAGAGAGAGATGGAGAGGGAGAGATAGAGAGAGAGAGAGAGAGAGATGAAAGAGAGATGGAGAGAGAGATGGAGAGAGAGAGAGATGGAGAGAGAGAGAGGGAGAGAGAGAGAGAGGGAGAGAGAGAAAGAGATGGACAGAGAGAGAGAGATGGAGAGAGAGAGAGAGATGGAGAGAGAGAGGGAGAGATAGAAAGAGATGGACAGAGAGAGAGAGAGATTGACAAAGAGAGAAGGAGAGGTAGAGAGAGAGAGAGAGATGCTTCCCATCTTTTTCGGCATGTGTTGCCAAAAAGTGACGAGAGGAAATTATGGTGCTTGGGGCTTATTGTTATTTATTGGTGCAGCGCCCCGGCTGAAGATAACAAATTAATGAGGCCGCGTGGATTGGTGTAAATAACCGTCCCCAACTATTTATTGAAGCCTGCTCTATTATCGCCGTTTTTACCGGAGTTTCATTTAATGTGTCATCCGACATTGTCATAACTCTTTAACAATCAGCCTTGGCCCGAGGAATTGCATAGCGGCAGCTGGAACAGGGGGGTCTCCCTCCCTCGCTCTGTCCAAAGAAGCGGCAGAAGCCAGCCGTATATCGTAAAATTAATAAACGGCAATAACAATAAGGAATAATGGATAACAGATTAATAGGGAGAGGCAGATTAAGACAATGTGTTTCCAATCATGGGAAAGGAAGAACCCCCGGGGAGGGGGGGGCTGGAGAAATGCAGAGAGGCCCACAAAGACCACGTTCCTTGGATGGGAAGACACGGACCACAGTGGGGGCACAAATCTTTGCTACTAAGTGGGACACGGCTGGAGTTTTGCCTCTCTTTACCACTGTTCTTGCCACGGTCATTAAGTGGACCCTTCCGGTTTGCCCATTTGGCTGTATTTTCACTGTTCCAGGTTTCAGTGTGGCCTGCACGAATGCACAGCGACAGGGGGAAGGATTGCGCACATTCACAGGGGCAGTGCAGGGTGTGCGCATGCGTGGGGGCGAGAGAATGGGTGTGGGCTTACACACAGCCACTCTTTTGGCACGCGAATCAGAAAGAAAAGGTTCGCCATCCCTGGTAGAGGTGGTAACTTGCTCAACAGGAGTCACTATGAGAGGGATCTCGGGGTCATAATGGGCAACCATTTAAATAGGAGCCAGCCACGTGCGGCAGCTGCCAAAAAAACCAACACAGTTCTAGGCTGTGTTAGTACTACAGTATGTACATAAAAGTTTAGTTTTGGCAATATATAAAGAAGCTAACCATGAACGCTTGTATGTATTGAAACACTATAGCTTTAAGAGTTAGTGTTTGAGATGGCCACAAGAGGGAGCCAGAAGCATGATTCTCTCTCTCTGCTATTTCTCTTATTTCTCTGTTTGGTATTGCTGATTCATTGTGACTGCTGTAGAAAGAATTGTGTGTTCAGTGATAGTTTATGTATTTGTAAGCTGTACAAGTGAAGCTTGCTTATTTGTTTGTTTGTTTGTCTGTTTATTTTTTTTATTTTATTTGATTTGATTTGTAGACTCGAGGCAGCTTACAGCAATAATAAAACAATGTACAACAAATCTAATATTTAAAAGTAACTAAAAACCCCTTATTTAAAAAGCAAGACTTACACACAAACATACCATGCATAAACTATATAGGCCTGGGGGAGACATCTGAATTCCCCCATGCCTGATGGCAGAGGTGGGTTTTGAGGAGTTTACGAAAGGCAAGGTGGGTGGGGGCAATCCTAATCTCCGGGGGGAGCTGGTTCCAGAGGGTCGGGGCTGCCACAGAGAAGGCTCTTCCCCTGGGTCCCACCAGACGACATTCTTTAGTCAACGGGACCCGGAGAAGGCCAACTCTGTGGGACCTAATTGGTCGCTGGGAGTTAATGTATTGAGAGTTATTGACTGATTTGGCTGTGCATAACTGGACTGTTTAATTTGACTACAGTATTTGCTAAGGAAAAATACTAATTTTATACATTTTAATGTATCTGTTTGTGTATGATTGAACCATTGCTCATATCTCCTGACTATCTGCTGGATATCTGCTACAATTCCACGTTTCCTTTGCATATGTGGGACCTTGATAACTCAGGGTCGCTCTGCATTAAGAGAGGGATAGAATCAAGATCAAATGAAGTGTTACTATCACTTTACAAGGCCTTGGTAAGGCCTACACTGGGAGTACTGTAATACCTGTACATTTGAACTATAATAATAATAATAATTATTATTATTATTATTATTATTGTTGTTGTTGTTATTATTGTTATTGTTATTGTTATTGTTTTTGTTATTATTGTTATTTATTAGATTTTTATGCCGCCCCTCTTGGAGGACTCGCAGCGGCTCACAACAGCAATACAACATGTACAAATCTAATGTTAAAAAACAATTTAAATCCCTTATTATGAAAAGAAAAACAATCACACAACCTAACAGACCATACATAAAACCATAATAGCTAGGGGTATATCAGTTCCCCCATGCCTGGCAACATAGGTGGGTCTTCATGAGCTTTGGAAAGGCAAGGAGGGTGGGGGCTATCCTCATCCCTGGGGGGAGTTGATTCCAGAGTGCCGGTGCCGCCACAGAGAAGGCTCTTTCCCTGGGTCCCGCCAGATGGCATTATTTTGTTGACAGACCCCGAGAAGGCCGACTCTGTGGGGCCTAATCGGTCGCTGGGAACCCCAGTCAGAAGCTAATCACATCCCTATCCGCCTTCTTGGGCAAAAGTGAAAAGCAGGTGAAACTCCTTCCTGGAGTCATCGGTCTCCTCCACCTACGTCTCCTCTCGCTCTTTGCTTTCTCTGCTCATCAGGATCGGCCCCTATAATTTAGAGTCTCTCCCTGCCCCCGGGAGAAGTCCTGCCTTCTAGCAAGCGGGTGGATTTCTCCATTTTTAAAAGAGTTATTGATCCACACCTTGGCTGAATTAACTCACCTTTAAATAAGAATCAGTTTTGTTCCCCTGAGAGCAGGGAGGAGGGAGGCAAACGCCATTGGAAATGAAAAACCTTGTGGGGGCCACCTGTTCAGGTAGCAATAGCATTTAGACTTATCTACTGCTTCACAGTGCTTTGACAGCTCTCTCTAAGCAGTTGACAGAATCAGCATATTTGCCTCCAACAATCTGGGTCCTCATTTTACCCACCTTGGAAGGATGGAAGGCTGAGTCAACCAAGGATGGAAGGAAGGGAGGGAGGGAAGGAGGGAAGGAAGGAAGGGAGATGAGATGGATGGAAGGGAGGGAGGAAGGGAGATGAGATGAGATGAGATGAGATTGATGGATGGAAGGAAGGATGGGAGGGAGGGAAGGAAGGAAGGAAGGGAGATGAGATGGATGGAAGGGAGGGAGGGAGGGAGGGAGATGAGATGAGATGAGATTGATGGATGGAAGGAAGGAAGGGAGGGAGGGAGGGAAGGAAGGGAGATGAGATGGATGGAAGGGAGGGAGATGAGATGAGATTGATGGATGGGAGGAAGGATGGGAGGGAAAGAGGGAGGAATAAAAAGTGATAGGAGGAAGGGATGATAGCATTAGAAAAAACATTTAGGCATATCCCACTTCATAGTGTTTTCACAGCCCTCTGTAAGTGGTTTGCAGAACCAGCCTCTTGCCCCCAACCATCTGGGTCCTCATTTGACCCACCTCAAAGGATGGAAGGCTGAGTCAACCTTGAGCCTGTGGTGGGATTTGAACTCCTAAATTACAGCTAGCATGTAGCTGAAGTATCATGCAGTGCACCATCCAGCTCTGGTGTTGCTCGTCCTGCCTCCTTGGCTTAGCAACTGACTACAAATAAGCCCTTGACTTACAACATTTCAATGAGTGACTGTTTGAAGTTACAAGTTTCAACAGCCCTGAAAGAAGTAACTTGTGTCTCTTTTTCACATTTATGACCGTTGCCACATGCCCATGGTCACATTCAAATGCTTGGCAACTGGTCCATACTTATGACAATTGCCATGTCGCAGGCTGATGTAGCACCCCCTTTTGCAACCTTCTGACAAAGTAAATCAATGGGGATTCACTTAACGCCCATTACTTTATTTGCATTAACTTCTAATGGAAATTCTGCCTTCCATTCAATAACAAATATAGCCCAGCACAGCAATTTATTTCCACTAGACTACCATTTTATTTTTTTTTTAACCTGCCTACATTTTAAACGTATTTATTGTCTTGTCCCTGATTTCATGCATTAATATACATTAATATATTAATATATAATATAAATATAAATATAAATATATACGTATATGTCACATGTTTTTTTGCTGAATTTGAACATTAAGGGAGACTAGGATAGATCTATTTCGGCCTTATTTTGGCCTCATCAGCTAGCCATACCCACTGGGACTTGAACCTGCAACCTTTGCCTTGTAAGGCAGAGAATTATCCTCTAGGCTACAGTATCCAATCTCTTTAGCTCTGCACCAGGGAAGGGTTACATATTTTTCTGTCGAATATATATTACTATACTAGCTGTAGCTGGCCAGGCGTTACTGTGGGTCAGTCTGGTTAAAAAGAGAGAAAAGAGAAAGCACACGTTTCTAATATGTGTAATGTCACAATGCTTGTGGGTATACAATATTTGTTGTTGTTCCATTGCCTGTGAACCTATAGAAACATAGAAGATTGAGGGCAGAAAAAGACCTCATGGTCCATCTAGTCTGCCCTTATACTGTTTCCTGTATTTTATCTTACAATGGATATATGTTTATCCCAGGCATGTTTAAATTCAGTTCCTGTGGATTAACCAACCACATCTGCTGGAAGTTTGTTCCAAGCATCTACTCCTCTTTCAGTAAAATCATATTTTCTCCCGTTGCTTCTGATCTTTCCCCCAACTAACCTCAGATTGTGTCCCCTTGTTCTTGTGTTCACTTTTCTATTGAAAACACTTCCCTCCTGGACCTTATTTAACCCTTTAACATATTTAAATGTTTCGATCATGTCCCCCCTTTTCCTTCTGTCCTCCAGACTATACAGATTGAGCTCATTCATAGAGATTGTCTGATTTGCCGACTCTAGAGCATGCAAAATATAATTGTCCGTGTGAGAAGCAATCCGTGTGTAGATCTGGTCCAGGGGTAGGCAAAGTTGGCTCTTCTGTGCATTATGGACTTCAACTCCCGGAATTCCTGAGCCAGTCATGCTAGCTCCGGAACTCTGGGAATTGAGGTCCACATGTCATAGAAGAGCCACCTTTGCCTACCCCTGATCTAGCCAAGTTATCGACTTCCTTCCTTGCATCCAGATTAGCACAAGTGCTATTTTGGTGTGTGTGTGTAAAAGGTGGGTCTTGTACTGCGAAAAATAGTGTGTTTTATTTGCAGACTTAAATGTGTCTCTGACCTATAACAATGGTGGAAATGGACCTGTTTTAAGCACCTGCATGTTTTTACCTGTCACAGGTGTGACATCTATATAATATAGATATATAAAAACATGTGCATATTTGAATGCAACGTTGTGTCAAATTTCCAAAGCAAGCAGTGAAGAACTTTAGGAGATTTAAGATTTTGAACAAACAGACATTTGCATTATTATTTAGATAGATTAAACATGGGCTACCAGCTGCCTTTGAGCATCCCTTGTTTCCTCCATCAGATTCTCTACATCTATATATTTTATTTTGTGTGTGGAAAGATGTGTTTTGAATGAGAAGGGGTCAGTGGGGGGGGGCACCGTGGATTAGGGGAATCTGATCTAAGGTCCACTTTGCTACCCTGGATTCATGATGGGCGGTTGGGCCCTTTGAGGAGATGCTCCTGTTAAAGAGGGAGAAGGACCCTCCCTCCCTCCAGAGCTGGGCTTGGTCCTCCCTCTGCCCATGCTCAGAGACATCTGTGAGCTGCATCTCTGCTCCCCTGAAGGTGGATATGAAACCTGTTTGCCACCAATTTGACCTCCCCTCCAAACAGATACACACCTGGATTGAAAACTAGCATTTCAGGGGGCAGGTCATCTTGGAAACCTCCCTCTTCCCCCTTTGCAGTCTCCTGGATGGGGGGGGCTACTTAGCTCTGCTCTCTGGCCTTGGGTTACAAGAGGGCCCTTCTCCCCAGGGAGTGGGCTTTGCCTTTGAAATGTCAAGTGGGCTTTTGCGGAAGAAGAGGTTTAACCCGCTCAGCAAGAATTGGGCACTTGAGCAACGAGATGCATTTGCAAAGAACTGAAGGACTCAGGAGCCCAGATGTCAGGCCAGGATTATATATATATTTATTTGGAGAAACCTTCTTAGAGGGGGAAAAAACCCAGTTGAAACATCCTGGAATGTTTTAGCTGTCTGGAAGAATTGATAAAGGCGGGAGTGGTTAGGTTGGGTAGAGTGGAGGGGAGGGGAGTGGAATAAAATAGGAAAATATGATAGAATTTAGATAGAATAGAATAGAATAGATTAGATTAGATTAGAATAGAATAGAATATGGAAATAATAGAATAGAGTAGTAGAGTAAGAGTGGAGTGGAATAGAATGGAATAAAATAGGAAAATAGAATAGAATTTAGAAAGAATAGAATAGAACAGAACAGAACATGGAAATAATAGAACAGAGTAGTAGAGTAGGGTAGGGTAGATTAGATTAGAACAGAACAGAATAGATTCCTTCCCCAAGATCCAGGGTGGCACAGTGGTTAGAGTGCAGCACTGCAGACTCCTTCAGTTAACTGCTAGCTATAGTTCAGCAGTTCAAATCTCACCACTGGCTTCCCAGGTGGGTCAAATGAGGACCCAGATTGTTGGGGGCAAGAGGCTGATTCTGTGAAGCGCTTAGAGAGGGTTGGAAAAGCAATACGAAGCGATATATAAATGCTAATCTAAAGTCTAAATGCTAATCTTGATCTGGAGGGCACCATGTTAGAGACTTATGTGTGGCGCATCCCGAAACATGTCCTGGGGTGCAGAGCGCAGGCGCTGGGGACGTCTCCTCCTTTCATGGCTCTGCTTGCTTCTTAGTTGTCGCTCCCCGCCCCCCACTCGGCCCCATTTGTGGTTAAAATCTCAATTAATGACGCTGCACCCCCTCAGACCCCGAGCCCTTCTCCGTCGCTCTGCAACGAAACGTCTGCGGGGAAGCCGAGCGTTTTACGAGTAGCAGGGATTATTCTCAATTAAGAGATCAAGAATTTTTGCGACATTGCCTGTAAACATTTCCTCGCAAGACTGTTTGCGTTGCAAAGCGCTTCTGGAAGGCAGCCAACGGCATCTGTAAAAACTCAACGGCAGAGCTCTTTGCTTGGGTTTCTGAGCAAAACGTGGGGCAGGTGGGTCCGAGCATGACTCGTTCCTACTAGGCTGACATGGATGGTCCTTTGCTTATGGGCAAGAAGGCCGGAGAAGTCAGTGGGGTGTGGAGAGACCCACCTGGTTGGCAGGATGAGGGTGGTTGCGGGGTGGAAATTGTTGCACATAGATGCTCAGACAAAATGAATTACTGTATTTTTCGGAGTATGAGACGGACCTTAGGTTTTTTGGAGGGAAATAGGGAAAATAATCTGCTGACCAGGTATTCATCTGTCTAGCGTCCTTAGTCTGATCGGTTTCAGCACATGATTTTATCCCCTGGTTAGGGCTTTAAAAAAAAACCCTTATTCGGAGAGAGTAACAATGAAAGAGCTTGCAAGCTGTAAGAGCTGGGAACATTATTAGTACTTTGTTAGGGATGGAAAGAAAAATTCTGAGCAAGTAGAGCAATGAAAAAAAACGGCAAAGACTTAGGGGCTTGGAAAACATTCTTTGCAGAGAATAACAGTGAAAGACCTTGCAAGCTGGTAATAGCTGGGAACATTGTTAGCACCTGGTTAGGGCTGGAAAGAAACATTTGGAGCAAGTTAGAGCAATGAAACCCCCCCCCTCCGCAAAGACAGGGTTTGGAAAACATTCTTTGCAGAGAGTAACAATGAAAGAGCTTGCAAGCTGTAAGAGCTGGGAACCTTGGTTTGTTTGAGTTGCATGACTACTTTTGTTTTTTAACTATTGGATTTGTATATTGTGTATCGTCCTGTTGTGAGCCGCTCTGAGTCCTCGGAGAGTGGCAGCATACAAATTTAATAAATAATAATAAAGTAGAACAATAAAAAACCCGCAAAGACTTAGAGCTTGGAAAACATTATTTGCAGACAGTGACAATGAAAGAACCTGCAAGGTAAGAGCGGAGAAGATCGTTAGGACCTAGTTAGGGCTGGGGGGGGGCGGAATAAAGCTGCATTCAGAGTATAAGACACACCTGAATTTTCAGCCTCTTGTAGGGAGAAAAAAGCTGCGTCTTATACTCAGAAAAACATGTTCTGTCTTGCAGGTTCTATAGTTGGCAAACCTCTCATCCACTCTCCAGTCAAGGAGAGCAAAGCAGCTCTTCAACATGGAGCTTCAAAACAAAAGTGCTTTGGTTCCAAAGGCAACTGGTCTTAGTATTGGGCTGCTACCGGTATGGATAAGGACGGCACACCGGTAGCAAAGGTTACACTGCATGCGCAGCCTCTGTTCCCCTGCCTGTGCGCATGTGCATCCCAGTGTGGTTTTCCTTCTGCGCATGCACAGGAAGTAAAATCTCGTGAGGGGACATGCGCGTGAGGGAGACCCTGCTCTTAATGGTGTTTGTCTGGGATGCTGCAGTAGAGTGTTGTGCCTGAACAGGGGGTTGGGCTAGATGACCTCCAAGGTTCCTTCCAGATCTTTTAGCTTTTGTGAATTAATCACTGGAAGGTTTTACTTCCAGAGGTTGTGGGCGCTCCATCGCTGGAGAGGTTTTAAGAAGAGACTGGACAGCCATTGGTCTGGGATGATGTCACTTAACTGCTTCGCTTAACAACTCAGTTGCTAGTCCCTGTTCCTGGTGACTAAGTGAGGACTCCCAGTAAATAGAAGATTGACGGCAGAAAAAGACCTCCTGGTCCATCTAGTCTGCCCTTATACTATTTCCTGTATTTTATCTTAGGATGGATCTGTGTTTATCCCAGGCATGTTTAAATTCAGTTACTGTGGATTGATCAACCACGTCTGCTGGAAGTTTGTTCCAAGCATCTACTCCTTTCAGTCAAATAATATTTTCTCACAGTCTCAAAATGGGTTGCTTCTGATCACGTTGCTTCTGATCTTTCTCCCAATTAACCTCAGATTGTGTCCCCTTGTTCTTGTGTTCACTTTCCTGTGAAAAACACTTCCCTCCTGAACCTTATTTAACCCTTTAACATATTTAAATGTTTCGATCATGTCCCCCCTTTTCCTTCTGTTCTCCAGACTATACAGATGGAGTCCATGAAGTCTTTCCTGATACGTTTTATGCTTAAGACCTTCCACCATTCTTGTAGCCCGTCTTTGGACCCGTTCAATTTTGTCAATATCTTTTTGTAGGTGAGGTCTGCAGAACTGAACACAGTATTCCAAATGTGGTCTCACCAACACTCTATATTGCGGGATCACAATTTCCATCTTCCTGCTTGTTATACCTCTAGCTATGCAGCCAAGCATCCTACTTGCTTTTCCTACTGCCCGACCACACTGCTCACCCATTTTGAGGCTGTCAGAAATCACTACCCCTAAATCCTTCTCTTCTGAAGTATTTGCTAACACAGAACTGCCAATACAATACTCAGATTGAGGATTCCTTTTCCCCAAGTGCATTATTTTACATTTGGAAACATTAAACTGCAGTTTCCATTGCTTTGACCATTTATCTAGTAAAGCTAAATTTTTTACCATATTACATACGCATCCAGGAATATCAACCCTATTGCACACTTTAGAGTCATCAGCAAATAGGCAAACCTTCCCTACCAAACCTTCCCCTATGTCACTCACAAACATATTAAAAAGAATAGGACCCAGAACAGACCCTTGTGGCACACCGCTTGTAACCTGACTCTGCTTAGAATACTCGCCATTAACAATAACTCTCTGATGTCTATGCTTCAGCCAGCTGCAAACTATCCACTGAACTATCCAGGGATTAAGTCCAATCTTCACTAACGTATCTATCAGCTCTTTATGTGGAACCGTATGCAAATGGTTTATACTATAAAAGAGCTGGGAAGAAAGAAAATGGTTGCAGAGCGGGTGCAGTGCTTGGAACGAAGAATTGCAGGCAAACTCTGCTGACTGCCAGCAGTTCAATCCCTGACCAGTTCAAGGGCTTTCCATCCTTCAGAGGTCGGTAAAATGAAGACTTGGGTTGTCAGGGGCCATAGACTGTCTGAGGGGGTGGGGGGTTGGACTAGATGACCTCCAAGGTCCCTTTCAGCACTGTTATTCCCTTCTGCTTTAAAAAAGAGAGAGAGAGAAAGGAAAGACAGACCCTCTGTTACAAACATTTGGTGGCTTTGTTCCAATTCACATACTTGCCTTTCCCCAAGCCCCCCAGAATCCTGCAGCTCTGATTTATGGCAAATCCTGGGTTTATTTTATTTTATTTTTCTCTTCTTAAGAGCCTTCCTCCCCCTCTTCCAGAGCCATCCAGGGCCTGTGCTTCCAAGAGAAGAGGAATAAATCAGTTTAATGGGCGCAGTTGTTTGTGTCCTACTAATGGGAGGAAAGCCCAGCAAAGCTTTTACACAGAGCTTCCTCCATCCGCCCCCTTGGCTGGGTCAGTGGTGGGGGAGCTGGGGGCTGTGTTCCCATCCTGGGCCTCCCCACTGAGGGTGGGCTTGAGCCCCGGTCCTCTTTGGGTGGCTCAGGGTCCATTTTCCCCCTAAAATTGGGGGGAAACTCACCTGACATTTGTTAAGTGAGTTTTTCCTCCATTTTACAGCCTTTCTGGCCATGGGTTGTTAAGTGAGTAAGTCAGTAAGTGAATAACATGGCTGTGAAGTTAAGAAAAGAAAGTTTGGGTTCAATTTTGGTCATAAGATGAGGACTAAAGGTATTGTTTTAACCTTTTTTTGAAAAAAAAACATCCCGACTCCTGCCTTTATTACTTTACCAGCAACTCCAGGCTGCAAGTCCTGTTTTAAACACCTGCATGTTTTTACCTGTCACAGGTGTGACATCTATATAACATAGGTATATAAAAACATGCGCGTATCTGAATGTAACGTTGGGTCAAAATTTCAAAGCAATCGCCATGAATGGGGAGATTGATTCCATTTTATGTGTGGTTTGTTTTGGTTGTATGAGTGTTTTTAAATCAAGGGTTTTTAACTGTTTTGCTGTTTTAATCATTGGATTTGCATTTTGTATTCTTCTTGTGAGCTGCTCCGAGTCTTCGGAGAGGGGTGGCATACAAATCTAATAAATAATAATAATCGGTGAAGAATTTTCTCAGGTTTAAGATTTTGAACGAACGAACATTTGCATTTTTATTTATACCGACAGGCCTATTTGTTTATTTCTATCCGGCCTTTGTGACTTGTGCAAATAATTCATAGGAGGCCATGGACAGGTGCCCTTCGCAGCTGGTCTGGCAGGGAGGGGGCAGATGAAGGAATTAAGCCATAAACCCAGACACCTTTTGCCCGGTTTTTATGCTCTGGCTTCTGGCAGGAGCTTCAGGGTTGAATGAGAACCTGGCATGGATCCGCTGGGCCGTTTGGCTGCTCAGAAGATTTACAGTCGGCACAGCTAAGTTATTTCTGCTTCTATAAACAGTTTTGTCGTTTCCTTTCCCTACACGAAGGATCTGACCAGGCGGGGGTTCCACTTCCGGCCGCTACCAGCACTCTCTCCGGAATCGTGGGCACGCATGTATCTGGTTGGTGCACACATGCTCACCGGTGTCAGATTTGGCTTCTGCACTTGCACAGCGAGGGAAATCTCATGTAAGGATGCTCACACACGAGAGGTTTTGCCGATTTTTGGTGATTTCTTTGCTTCTGCGCATGCACATAAGCAAAAAAAAGGATCAAAAGTCGGGGAAATCTGGCATACAAGAGCATCCTCATGCAAGAATTTGCTTTCTGTGCATGCACAGGAGACAAATCTCACATGCACATGCATGCATTGGGGCAGGGAGATGCGTGCGGGTCTCAATTCCTGCTGCCGGAACCCCGATCCCAACCGTACCGGCTGCAGCCTATGACTGGATCTGACCGAGCATTGAGTTGCTACCAGGACAGATAAAGACTCCGCACCAGTAGTGAAAGTTGCGCTGGGTGTGCAGCTTTTCTTCCCCTGCATGCGCGCTTGTGTGTCCCAATGTGTTTTTTGCTTCTGCAGAGGTGCAGGAAGCAAAATCAAGTGAGGGGACGCGGACGCGTGTGGAGATTTGGGGGATGTTTTGCTTCAGCGCATGGGCAGAAATCACCGAAATTTTGGGTGCATATGCATGAAATTTCACATGATTATCTAGGTCCTCAACAGTCTGGATTCAGGCCCGGCTACAGCACGGAAACTGCTTTGGTCGCATTGATGGATGATCTCTGGCGGGCCCGGGACAGGGGGTTGTCCTCTGTCCTGGTGCTCCTTGACCTCTCAGCGGCTTTCGATACCATCGACCATGGTATCCTTCTGCGCCGGCTGGAGGGGTTGGGAGTGGGAGGCACTGTTCTTCAGTGGTTCTCCTCCTACCTCTCCGGTCGGTCGCAGTCGGTGTTAGTGGGGGGTCAGAGGTCGACCCCGAGGTTTCTCCCTTGTGGGGTGCCTCAGGGGTCGGTGCTCTCCCCCCTGCTATTTAATATCTACATGAAACCGCTGGGTGAGATCATCCAAGGGCATGGGGTGAGGTATCATCAATACGCTGATGATACTCAGTTGTACATCTCCACCCCATGTCCAGTCAACGAAGCAGTGGAAGTGATGTGCCGGTGCCTGGAGGCTGTTGGGGCCTGGATGGGTGTCAACAAACTCAAACTCAACCCAGACAAGATGGAGTGGCTGTGGGTTTTGCCTCCCAAGGACAATTCTATCTGTCCGTCCATTACCTTGGGGGGGGGAATTATTGACCCCCCTCAGAGAGGGTCTGCAACTTGGGCGTCCTCCTCAATCCACAGCTCACATTAGAGAAACACCTTTCAGCTGTGGCGAGGGGGGCGTTTGCCCAGGTGCGCCTGGTGCGCCAGTTGCGGCCCCATTTGGACCGGGAGTCATTGCTCACAGTCACTCATGGCCTCATTACCTCGAGGCTCGACTACTGTAACGCTCTCTACATGGGGCTACCTTTGAAGAGTGTTCGGAAACTTCAGATCGTGCAGAATGCAGCTGCGAGAGCAATTATGGGCTTCTCTAAGTATGCCCATATTACTCCAACACTCCGCAGTCTGCATTGGTTGCCGATCGGTTTCCGGTCACAATTCAAAGTGTTGGTTATGACCTATAAAGCCCTTCATGGCACCGGACCAGAATATCTTCGGGACCACCTCCTGCCGCACGAATCCCAGCGACCGGTTAGGTCCCACAGAGTCGGCCTTCTCCGGGTCCCGTCGACCAAACAATGCCGTCTGGCAGGACCCAGGGGAAGAGCCTTCTCTGTGGGGGCCCCGACCCTCTGGAACCAGCTCCCCCCTGAGATTAGGATTGCCCCCACCCTCCCTGCCTTTCGTAAACTCCTTAAGACCCACCTCTGCCGTCAGGCATGGGGGAACTAAACCCCCCCCCTTGCCCATGTTGTTTTGCCATTTGATTGATTGACTGTGTGTCTGTTTTTATATACATTGGGATTGTTTTATGAATTTATTAATTTTAAATTGTAATTATATTGGTGGGCATTGGATTTTTATTATGTACTGTTTTTTATTATTGTTGTGAGCCGCCCCGAGTTTGCGGAGAGGGGCGGCATATAAATCCAATAAATCTAATCTAATCTAATCCCAGCATGTTTTTGCTTCTGTGCATATGTTGGACACACAAGCTCATGTGGGGATATTTGGGGGATGTTTTGCTTCTGCGCATGCGAGGAAGTAAAAAAATTGCCAAATCTTTGCGCATGTGTTGCATCCTCTCATAAAACTTTGCTTCATGCGCAGAAGCAAAAACATGTTTGGAGGAGGAGAAGGAAAGCTGCCTGCGCATCGCACCAGTAGCAGCAGGAATGGGAATTCCCCCCCGATCCGATCCCTTGATTGGTAGGGAGAGGAAATGCTGGAGGGGAGATTTGAACTCAGCACTTGCAGGCTGCTGGGCTAGAGGGGAGGGTCCCTCCCTGCCCAGATGTGCCAAATCTTTTGTGTCCCGTTTCAAACATCCGGTCTTTTCTTCCCCCTCCAAACAATGCTCCAAACCACGTTAAGTTTACGTGTTTCCAAACATCGGTTGTTTAGAACAAGAGACAATTCATGGTGGGCCAGATGTGTTCTGACCCCCTCCGTGGCCTCGTGGGAACATTCCCTCCCACAGCAGGCTTCCCTCGCACATCTGGGCCTCCCTTTGACCCATAAGTCTCTTCCTTTTTTCAAGCCTGGGTGTGAGGAGGGATTTATTTCACTCTTCAAAAATAAATGTTTTCTTTTCCTGGATTCTGATTATTATTATTTTTTGTAGGGTAGCCTTATTGGAGGGGTGTGTTTGTGTGTGTGTGTTCAGTTTTTATGAAGTGACAGACCAGCAAGGCTGCAAACAACTCACAATCACAGCCGGCAAAGCTGGCCAGGGGAGGAATTTTTGCAGCAATTCAATGAAGAACAACAACAAAAACAAAAGGAGGAGGATGCCCAGCGGTTGTGTGTCACCAAGAACATTTCACACCCAGGGAAGAAGGGCAGCCACTCACCTCGCCACCTGGATGGTCCTCGGCAGCTGGGGCAGGCATGCATGCTCCCCACATATGCAAGCACAGGCCCCACGCAAGACTTGGTTTCCGCACATATGAAGCTAGCCAAATCTCATAAGATTTTGGCTATTTTTGGCAATATTTTTGCTTCCGCACATGTACAGAAGCAAGAAACAGCAAAAATCAATGAAATCTCCTGAACATAAGCAAGATTTTGGCTATTTTTGTTGATATTTTTGCTTCTGCGCATGCACGGAAGTGAAAAAACAGCGATTTTCACTGGAAATCTGCCGGTTATTCCATTCACAGGCCATTTCCACTACCTGGGCAGTGTCCTTCTGGAGGGAGGAGTCCATGACTGTTCACACCCCTGAGCCCCACTACACAAGACTCGGCCAAGGTTGCAGGATGCTGCCCCTGAAAGGGCTGGAACTGAGGCTTAGATTAGATTAGATTAGATTAGATCAGATCAGATCAGATCAGATCAGATCAGATTAGATTAGATTAGATTAGATTAGATTAGATTTATATGCCGCCCCTCTCCGCAAACTCGGGGCGGCTCACAACAATGGTAAAAACAATACATAATAACAAATCCAATACCCACCAATACAATTACAATTTTAAGCTAAAGAATTCATAAAAAACAACCCCAGAATATTAAAAAACAAGCACACAATCAATCTAACACCAAAACAACATGGGCAAGGGGGAGATGTTTCAGTTCCCCCATGCCTGACGGCAGAGGTGGGTTTTAAGGAGTTTGCGAAAGGCAAGGAGGGTGGGGGCAATCCTAATCTCAGGGGGGAGCTGGTTCCAGAGGGTCGGAGCCGCCACAGAGAAGGCTCTTCCTCTGGGTCCCGCCAGACAACATTGTTTAGTCGACAGGACCTGGAGAAGGCCAACTCTATGGGACTGAACCGGTCCCTGGGATTCATGCGGCAGGAGGCAGTCCTGAAGATATTCTGGTCCGGTGCCATGAAGGGCTTTATAGGTCATAACCAACACTTTGAATTGTGACCGGAAACTGATCGGCAGCCAATGCAGACTGCGGAGTGTTGGTGTAACAAGGGCATACCTGGGGAAGCCCATGATAGCTCTCGCAGCTGCATTCTGCACGACCTGAAGTTTCCGAACACTTTTCAAAGGTAGCCCCATGTAGAGAGCATTACAGTAGTCGAACCTTGAGGTGATGAGGGCATGAGTAAACCTCTGGCTGTGGCCTTGTGCAATCCCTTTGTAAGTGTGGGGATGACCTTTGTAAGGAGCCAGGTCAAGAATCATGAGCAAACTCCTCCTTTTGACCTGCAGAAAGGAGATACTCCAGATACTGCTAATGGGAGGAGAAACACGGTGGCGTTGTTGAGTCCAGGGACGGATGGAATGGCACGCAGGCGTTTGTCTAAATACACAAATGTCAGTTGTGTTTTGTTTCTAAATGCACCGTCAGTTGTGTTTCTCTGAAGGGGCCGCCTCTGAGGGAAGCAAATAAAACGAGTAAAATTGTAGCAATAACAATTAACAAGAACTAATTAAAATAAAGAACCAGCTGTAAAAAGATTTTAAAAACAGACGGCCTCCTGGATCCTTCAAGAGAATGTTTGGTTTTCATTTTTCTCGATCTGCCTTCCCAAAACTCCCGCACGGCTTTGGGGATGTAGGAGCCGCCCTGCAGCCAACATACCTGGTGATGGATGCTCCTTTCCTAATTCCCTAATTTCCAAATGAGATTAGACACAGATCAGCAACTGGTTTTTCTCCACGGTCTTTGAGAAGCGTTGGGTAATTTTCCTTCATTGTAACCCTAAATTTGGAATGGGTCAAGTTGAGGGAAGCTGGACATAGAACCATAGAATTGTACAGTTGGAAGCATTATCTAGTCCAAGGTTTCTATAGGGGAAAGAGGGGCAGATTCAACGTATTCTGACCACTTCTGCAAAACTGGCGGTGGAAATGTTGAGTAGTTCAGATATGATATAATACCGTATGTTCTGGTGCATAAGACGCACCCTTTTCCTCCCTAAAAGAGGTTGAAAATTCAGGTGCATCTTATACTCTGAATGTAGCTTCTTTCAAAGCTTTTTTTCGCCAGCCCCAGCTAGGTGCTAACGGTCTTCCCAGCACTTGCCTTGCAGGTTCTTTCCTTGTTACTCTCTGGGAAGAATGTTTCCCAAGCCCTAAGTCTTTGCAGGGTTTTTTCATTGCTCTACTTGCTTCAAATGTTTCTTTCCAGGTGCTGACGATGTTCCCAGCTCTTAATGGCTTGCAAGCTCTTTCATTGTTACTCTCTCTGAATAAAGGTTTTTTGAAAGCCCTAACCAGGGGATAAAACAATGTGCTGAAGCTGACCAGACTGTGGACACTAGCCAGATGAATACCTGGTAAGCAGATTCTTTTCCCTATTTTTCTCCCCAAAAACTAAGGTGCGACTTAAACTCTGAGAAGTTATTCATCTGTCTAGCATCCTTAGTCTGTTCAGCTTCAGCACATTATTTTATCCTCTGGCTACGGCTTTTTAAAAAACCTTATTCAGGGAGAGTAACAGTGAAGGAGTTTGCAAGCCAGAAAGAGCTGGGAACATCATTAGCATCTGGTTAGGGCTGGAAAGAAACATTCTGAGCAAGTAGAGCAATGAAAAAACCATGCAAAGACTTGGAAAACTTTCTTCACAAAGAGTAACAATGAAAGAGCCTGCAAGGTAAGAGATGAGAAGATCATTAGCACCTAGTAAGGGCTGGGGGGGGGGGAGGCTCTGGAAAAAAGCTACATTCAGAGTATAAGATGCCCATGAAGTTAGTTGGGGGAAAGATCAAAGGCAACATGAGAAAATATTATTTTACTGAAAGAGTAGTAGATCCTTGGAACAAACTTCCAGCAGACGTGGTTGGTCAATCCATAGTAACTGAATTTAAACATGCCTGGGATAAACATCGATCCATCTTAAGATAAAGTACAAAAAATAGTATAAGGGCAGACTAGATGGACCAGGAGGTCTTTTTCTGCCGTCAGTCTTCTATGTTTCTATGAATTTTCAGCCTCTTTTAGGGAGGAAAAAGGAGCATCTTACACTCCGAAAAACACGGTAGTTTGCCAAAATATAAAATACTGAACTACAAAGAAAAAATGAAAATTGTGGGACAACGGGAGGAAAACAGAAGGAGGGAAAGGGGCAGGGTAGAATAAGGTAATACAGGTAAGTCTTCAACTTATGCCCACAATGGAGCCCAACGTTTCTGTTGGTTAGCGAGACAGTCCTTAAGTGAGTTTTGCAAAGTTCACTTCCCAACCAGCTTGGTTACCCACATATTTTTTTTCCCTTGTCACTTTGCTTGCCACAGCCATTAAGGGAATCCGGGCAGTTGGTCAGTTAGTAAGAGGGTTGTTAAGTGAATTGGGGTTCCCCATTGATTTGCTTGTCAAACAAAAGGGAATCATGTGACCCCTGGACATCACAAACCGTCATCAATACCAGCCAGTTGCCAAGCGTCTGTAAGTATGAAGAAACAGCTATGAACTGTTCTAAGTCAAAGCCAATCTCTAACAGACAGCCCCCATCAACGTTTGGCTTTTACACAGTTCGTATATAGACTCGCCTTTTCTGTAACAACAAACCAACCTCATCAGCAGGAACCCAAAATCAAAGTTTCCTTCTCTTCCCACCTCAAGCACAAAGTTCAAAAGCAGCTTCCAAGAAGAAACAAAATTAATTGCATTCTCTCCTTTGATCGGAGCTGTCAGTTTACCCAACTCTGCTCACTCCATTGACTTTTGCATTCACTGGCCCATTGTGGAGATCAAAGCCTCCTTCCATTTTTGTGCATTTCTGAGTATTTTCTGCGGTTGCTGATATAACATTCAACTTCTTCGCCCATTAAACCCAAGAGAAATGCGTCTGGTTTAGGTAAAGATAAAATATCTGATGCACCTACTGATACAACCAGCCCCTGTTCTGTTCTGTTCTGTTCTGTTCTACTCTACTCTACTCCATTCTATTCTATTCTATTCTGTTATCTCTTCTCTTCTATATTCTCTTCTCTTCATTCTCTTCTATCCTATTCTATATTCTATTTTGTTCTATATTCTATTCTATATTCTCTTCTCTTCATTCTCTTCTCTTCTATATTCTCTTCTATTCTATATTCTATTCTGTTTTATATTCTCTTTGATTCTATATTCTCTTTCTTTATTCTCTTCTGTTCTGTTCTATTCTATTCTATTCTATGTTCTCTTCTCTTCTATGCTGCATTCCAACATCCAATTGTATTCTATTCAATTCCCTTCCTTTCCTTTCCCTATTTCTCTTCTCTTCGTCCATGGGGTTAGAGCAACCAGGGCCATTCACCTGTTCTCCCTTGTCCAATGGAAGGATTGATGCATGGAAGAACTTCAGGAACATGAGAGGAAGATCAGGAACAGAGCAGGGGGGGTCCAGCTGGATGATCTCAGGGATTCTCCTGGGTTGAACCTTTCCTTCTTACTTACCCAGAAAGCATCGACCCACAGCCTGCCAGAGCCCCCACTCCCACCCACCCAAACTCCCTCAGGTGACTAAACTTGGTATAATTTAATTTTAAAAGGATTAGAGGCTAAGTAATTAAACGCAGCTCCTATGATCATTCCCATATGTTTAATAATTTGCCCCCTTCTGTTACTTAAGAATTACAATTCTGTGGCAACTTTAATGGCCTTTCGGAAGCCTTGCGGGAAGCGGAGCTGATGTCAATCACCGGCATCTACTTAGAATTTGGGGTTTTTTGCCGGCTGTTCAGCTTTTTGTGCTGCCTTGAGTCACCCCGTGCGGCCCCGGTGAGATTGAGCGGCCAGATGGCACAACCCCTTGGCCTTTCCTGCAGTAGGAAGCTCTCCAAGGTTTGTTGTGGTTATATTTGAGCAACAAACACACCCTCCGTCCCACCCGCAGTTGCCAAGACAAATGAAAGAAAGACGGCTTCTGAGAAGAACCTTGGAAGTCCAAGTTGGATTTTACTTTTATTTATTTTGTTAAGTACGTATTGGAAGTATACATACATAGATAAAACACTGCTTATATACGAGGGTCACCCAGAAAGTGATGCACCACATATTTTTTCTCCAACAATTATTTATCAAACACAATGAAACTGACACACAAGAAAGAAGGATGTTTCTTCTACACTCCCTGTTTTTCCACGTAACCTCCGTCCCATTCTACGTCCTTCCTCCAGCGAGACACAAAGGCCTGGATGCTCTGTTGGTATCACTCCTTCTTCTGGTCACAAATCTATTTCTGCACTGTGCGAATCCCCTCTTTGTCATCCTCAACATGTCTTCCATCCTTTCATGGCCCAAATAAGTGGAAGTCTGAGGGAGCTAGCTCAGGGCTGTAGGGTGGATGGGGTTACACTGTCCAACTCTGTTGAGTGACGTGTTCCAAAGTCCTCAAACTTTATTTATTTATTTATTGTTAGAGTTGAAAGTGACCATGAAGGCCATCGAGTTCAACCCCCTGCCCAAGCAGGAACCCTATAGCACAACAGTCGAGTGGCAGTTCAATCTTCTCTTTAAAATGTCCAGAGTGTTGGAGTTCACAACGTCCACTGGTAGGTTGTTCCATTGGTTGATCGCTCTGACCGTCAGGAAGTTCCTCCTTATCTCCATGTTGAATCTCTCCTTGGTCAGCTTCCAGCCATTGTTCCTTGTCTGGCCCTCTGGTGCCCTGGAGAATAAAGCGATCCCCTCCTCTCTGTGGCAACCCCTCATATACTTGTAGACTGCTATCATGTCCGCTCTGGCCCTCCTTTTCTCTAGGCTATCCATGCCCAGTTCCCTCAGTCTCTCTTCGTAAGTCTTGGTTTCCAATCCCTTAATCATCTTGGTTGCTCTTTTTTGCACCTTCTCCAGAGTTTCAATGTCTCTTTTGAAGTGTGGTGACCAGAACTGAATACAGTACTCCAGGTGTGTGAGACCGAGTGTTATCCTGTTGAATCAAACATTCACCTGGGCTGTTATGGTGCCAAAGGGGCTGGAAGGGCTTCTTGATTTTGGTTAATGTCTTGACATAAGCTTCAGAATTAATGGTGCTGCCTGTTGGCATCACATCAAGGAGCATGACACCCTCGCAGTCCCAAAACACAGACCTTACCACCGGTGGAAGCAGGTGCTTTGAACTTCTTCTTCTGTGGAGCTTGCGGATGACACCATTCCACCGGCTGTCGTTTTGTTTCTGGATTATCTGTAGAGGAGATACTACTCTATAAAAAGAAAATAGGAAATAGACCAGAGAGAAAATAGCAATTTATATAAATGAAAATTTAAATTTCTTTGTTCAAAATCTTAAATCTCTGAAGGTTCTTCACCGATTGCTTTGAAATTTTGACATAATGTTGCATTCAAATGTGTGCGTGTTTTTATATACCTATATTATATACATGTCACACCTCTGACAGGTAAAAACATACAGGTGCTTAAAACCGGACCTTCTTCACTGATTTCTTTCAACTTTTCACACAACACACACATGTGGTTTAGATCTACACACAAATTGCTTCTCACATGGACAATTACCATATTTTTCAGAGTACAAGACGCACCTGAGTATAAGACGCACCTGAGCATAAGACGCACCTGAGCATAAGACGCACCTGAGTATAAGATGCACCTGAGTCCAAGATGCACCTGAGTATAAGACGCACCTGAGTATAAGATGCACCTTAGTTTTTTGGGAGGAAAATAGGGAAAAGAATCTACTTACCAGGTATCCATCTGGCTAATGTCCTTAGTCTGCTCAGCTTCAGCACATTCTTTTATCCCCTGTTTAGTGCTTTAAAAAAACCGTATTCAAAGAGAGTAAGAATGAAAGAGCTTGCAAGCCAGTAAGAACTGGGAACATCATTAGCACCTGGAAAGAAACATTCGGAGAAAGCAAGCAATTGAAAAAACCCTGCAAAGACTTTGGGCTTGGAAAGCATTATTTGCAGAGAGTAACAGTGAAAGAGCTTGCAAGCGTGTGAGAGCTGGTTAGGGCTGGAAAGAAACTTATTCAGAGAAAGTTAGAGCAATGAAGAAAAAACCCTGCAAAGACTTAGAGCTTGGAAAACATTCTTCTTCGCAGAGAGAAACAATAAGAACATAAGAAGGCAAAAACCTCCCCTTCCCTTGACCCCCAACAAATGGTACTTGCCCTTTTTTGCACCTTTTCCAGTTCCATTGTAACCTTCTTTAGGTGCAGTGACCAGAACTGTACACAGGACTCCAGGTGTGAAAGAGCCTGCTAGGTAAAAGCTGGGAAGATTGTTAGCAGCTAATTAGGGTTGGGGGGGGGGAAGCCACATCCAGAGTATAAGACGCACCCAAATTATCAGCCTCTTTTAGGGAAGAAAAAGGTGCATCTTATACTCCGAAAAATACGGTATATCTTGCATGTTCTATAGCTGGCAAATCAGACTGAGCCACACCAATGTGTGGCTGGGTACAGCTAATAGAGAGTAAAAACAGAGAGGCCAATCAGCCTCCCCCCCCCTTCACCCACTTCTGTTGGGTGGGGGCCGTGTTTCCACACCAAGGGCTTTTTCCTGGAATAAAAGCAGGCTTGACGTTGCTTTGATGTGCTTTGCTCCCTTTCCTTCAGGGGTGATCAGTTATCAGACATTCTTGGGTTGCTTGGATAAGTGGTTCCATCCAGCCCTGCCTGGGGGGGGCTTTGGGGGGGGAGCCTGATGCGGAGAGAATGCCAAGCCGCTTGGCGCTGGGGGAAGTTGAGGCAGCCTCCACTGGCCTGGCCTTTAGCCCATGCATTTAGGATCAGTCTCAACCGTGTAAGCTGGGGAGGTGAAGGAGTTCTTGAAAGAGAACCTAACCAAACAGAACCACAGAGTTGGAAGGGGCTTTGGAGGTCAAGCAGGAGACCCTATAGCATTCCAGACAAATGGTTGGCCAAACTCTTTTATTATTTATTTTTATTTATTTATTTGTCAAACATGACCCGCCCCGAGTCTTCAGAGAGGAGCGGCATATAAATCTATTATTATTAATTATTATGATGTATAGGACAGTAGTAGTTTGTATAAACAAGGGGTAATAAGAATGATGAGAAAAAACTAGCAGAAATAGAAGTGCAGACTTAGTAAAAAGTTTGACAGTGTTGAGGGGATTATTTGTTTAGCAGAGTGAGGGCGTTCTGGGAAAAACTGTTCTTGTGTCTAGTTGTCTTGGTGTGCAGGGCTCTGTAGCGCTGTTTTGAAGATAAAAGAGGACAAAAGACAGTAGGACAGGGATGGTAGGCCCAGGGATGCACTTGTGCCCTTATAGACCTCTTAGAAGTGGGAGGAGGTTGATCCTAGACAGTCTAAGGTTAAAGTTTTTGGGATTTGGGGAAGGAACCCCAAAGTCAGGTAGGGCATTCTGTTGCTGAAGTTGTATTTTCTGCAGTCGAGTTTGGAGCAGTTTACATTGAGTTTGAATCTAAAATAATATTTTGTTGTGAGCTGCCCCGAGTCTTCAGAAAAGGGCAGCATACAAATCTAATAAATAAGTAAATAATAAATATTATGTGCTCTTGTGTTGTTACGGCTGAAGGTAAAATAGTCACTAACAGGAAAGACATTTTCGTATATGATTTTATAAACTATATCTAGTGTTGGGCAAACCGAATGCGCACAATTCGGGTCCGTACCGAATTTTGTGGTGTTCGGCATGCCGGACCCGAACCTGAATTTTGTAAAAAAAAAATGTGATTTAGTTTGCCATTCGTGCCGAACACCGCAAAAGCCACTGCCAGGCTGTCATCTGCTGAGAAGAGAAGGAGGAGCTGGGCGCTGGTGGCGGTGGAGGAAAGCGAACAGCGGGGAGCTGTCAGCCAGTCGGGATGCTGGGAGGGAGGCACAAAAGGAGCTGGGGATTCCCAAGAAGAGATTCCGGGGGTGGAGCTTTGATGTCACGTATACCGGCAGGTTGCTAAGGACACCAAAGTGATCACTTCCTGGATTCCATGGAATCCAGGAAGTGATCACCTTGGCGTCCTTAGCAACCTGCCGGTGTACATGACATCAAAGCTCCGCCCCCGGAATCTCTTTGTGGGAGGGATTCCCCAGCTCCTTCAAAGGGAGGTCTTTTCATGTAAAAAAAAAACATTTTTATTTCTACATGAAAAGACGTCCCTTTGAAGGAGCTGGGGAATCCCTCCCACAAAGAAATTCCGGGGGCGGAGATTTGGTGCCACGAACCGTTCGGGTTCAGGTTCGGCTGAATTTTGCTTGAAGTTCGTCCGAACTTGCCGAACCAGAACACCATTGGGTTCGCCCGTCACTAACTACATCTCTTCCTAAAAACATAGAAACATGGAAACATAGAAGATTGACGGCAGAAAAAGACCTCCTGGTCCATCTAGTCTGCCCTTATACTATTTCCTGTATTTTATCTTTGGATGGATCTATGTTTATCCCAGGCAGGTTTCAATTCAGTTCCTGTGGATTGAGCAACCACATCTAGTGGAAGCAACCTAGAAGTAAGAGAAATTTCCTGACTGTGAAAATAATTGATCGGTGGAACAGCTTGCCTCCAGAAGTTGTGGGTGTTCCAACACTGGAGGTTTTTGATCAGTTGACCATGTAAGCAACAGAAACTGCAGTTTAGTGTTTCCAAATGTAAAATAATGCACTTGGGGGAAAGGAATCCTCAATCTGAGTATTGTATTGGCAGTTCTGTGTTAGCAAAAACTTCAGAAGAGAAGGATTTACATACAAATACAAATCCAAATAATAAATAAATAAATAAATAAATTTAGGGGTTGTGATTTCTGACAGTCTCAAATGGGTGAACAGTGTGGTAGGGCAATAGGAAAAACAAGTAGGAGGCTTGGCTGCATAGCTAGAAGTATAACAAGCAGGAAGAGGGAGATTGTGATCCCATTGTATAGAGCGCTGGTGAGACCACATTTGAAATAATACTGTGTCCAGTTCTGGAGGCCTCCAAAAAGATATTGACAAAATTGAACGGGTCCAAAGATGGGCTACATAAATAGTGGAAGTTCTTAAGATAAAACTGATCAGGAAAGACTTCATGAACTCAATCTGTGTAGTCTGAAGGACAGAAGGAAAAGGGGGGACATGATCAAAACATTTAACTATGTGAAAGGGTTAAATAAGGTCCAGGAGGGAAGTGTTTTTAATAGGAAAGTGAACCCAAGAACAAGGGGGCACAATCTGAGGTTAGTTGGGGGAGAGATCAGAAGCAATGGAAGAAAATATTATTTGACTGAAAGAGTAGTAGATGCATGAAACAAACTTCCAGCAGACATGGTTGTTAAATCCACAGTAACTGAATTGAAACATGCCTGGGATAAACATATATCCATCCTAAGATAAAATACAGGAAATAGTAGAAGGGCAGACTAGATGGACCAGGAGGTCTTTTTCTGCCGTTGTCGGTCTTCTATGTTTCTCAAATGAAAGGGGGGGCTCTCTCTTCGGAGCCTCTTCTCCCATCCACGATCCTGATGTTGGCTAAGCTGCCTTTTATCCAACCAATGTTGGTTGTGTCTCCTTGGTCTGCTCTCCAAGGTCGTCCCTGCATGGCAGGACACGTGAGCTCTTCAAGGGAGCGCCAATACTTCACTCAGAAGAAGGCCATTTGTGGATGGCCCATCATTTTGTTTCTAATTTGGAAGCCTCAGAAGTGGGCCACGTTCCTCTACTTAAGGAATCCATCAGATCTCGCAGGCAGATGGCTCCCACACTTGTCTCGCCGAGGGTGGCGGGTTCTCTCTGCAAATTCAGCTCCATCCGCACTTAGAAGCAACTTGAGCCTTTTATCTCCCTGCACGCACGAGGAGGGAGAGAGGAAGGACACCCCAGCGGGCCAGATCAAACACCAGCCCCCCCTTCTGGGAATAGCTGGAGGGGAGGGGGAGATTGTCGTGTTAGAAAGGGGAGCAGCTGCTTCAAAACTGTGCCTACCCCAAAAGGGGGGGGAGCGTTAATTGAGCTGCTTAGAAAAAGCTGCAAGCTACAAGATGCCTGGATTTTGGAAGAATGAAGTCCAAAATAACGGAGGCATTAGAAGGGACCTTGGAGGTCTTCTAGTCCAACCTCCTGCTTGGGCAAGTGATCCTTCACTATTTATTTATTTATTTATTAGATTTGTATGCCGCCCCTCTCCGTAGACTCGGGGCGGCTAACAATAATAATGAAACAACATGTAACAAATCTAATATTTAAAATAATTTTAAAAACCCTTATTTTAAAAAAACCCAAACATACCCGCAAACATACCATGCATAAATTGTATAGGCCTAGGGGGAAGGGAATATCCCAGTTCCCCCATGCCTGACAACAAAGGTGGGTTTTAAGAAGCTTACGAAAAGCAAAGAGGGTGGGGGCAATTCTGATCTCTGGGGGGAGTTGGTTCCAGAGGGTTGGGGCCGCCACAGAGAAGGCTCTTCCCCTGGGCCCCACCAAACGACATTGTTTAGTTGACGGGACCTGGAAAAGGCCAACTCTGTGGGACCTAACTGGTCGCTGGGATTCGTGCGGCAGTAGGCGGTCCCGGAGGTATTCTGGTCTGATACTTACAATCTTACACCAACAGAATTGGAGGGGATCTTGGAGGTCAAACGGTGATCCAACTTCTTAAAAACGTCCAGTGTGGGAGCATTCACAACCTCTGGAGGCAAGCTGATCCATGGATTAATTGTTCTAACTTTCAGGAATTTTTCCTTAGAACTAAGGAGAAAATTCCTGACAATTAGAACAATTAATCTGTGGAACAGCTTGCCTCCAGAGGTTGTGAATGCTCCCACACTGGAAGTTGCTTCTCTTCTTGTTTAGTTTCCACCCGCTGCTTCTTTGGAGAATGACTCCTTCTTCTTTGTGGCAGCCCCTGAGATATTGGAAGGCTGTTCTCATGTCTCCCCTGGTCCTTCTTTTCATTCAACTCGCCATTTACCCAGTTCCTGCAACTGTTCTTCATAGGTTTTAGCCTCCAGTCCCCTGATCCTCTTTGTGGCTCTTCTCTGCCCTCTTTCTAGAGTCTCAACATCCTTTTTGCATCGTGGTGACCAAAACTAAACAGCGTATTCCAAGTGTGGTCTTACCAAGGCCTTATAATGTGGTATTAACCCTTCACGTGATCTTGATTCTATCCCTCTATAGATGCACAAGGATTGTGTTGGTTTTGGGGCAGGTGGCTTTCCTCCTCTTGCTCTGGGGCAATGTCATGCTCAGGGCCACTCAGGCTAGCAAATCCTCTGCTGCATCTCTGGGGGGTTGGGAGTGTCTTCTCGCCAACACACACACACCCGTTCGCTCTCCTGCAAGTGTTTGTTGGGATCCGCTTGGTCCCAGAGACCCACTTTGCCTTAAAAGAAGGCCCTTAAAAGAAGAGATTAAAGAGCCCTTTGTCTGGAATGGGAGAGGGTCTGCTGCTTGGAGAGAGGGTGGAAGGCCCCTGGGGTCCCTTCAAGTTCTTATTATTCTGTCCAAATGCTCTTACTCGGTCTCAGAGGTCATCTTTGCCATTCCACCCTGAGTCCCTTGGGACTGGGCGGCATATAAGTCAAGTGAATTAACTTAAATCTCCTCGAAGACCTTCTGGAATGGATCCCAGAAGGTTGTGTCTGACTAGTGGGGGGTGGGGGGAACGCTCTGGTTTTTGCAGCTCCTGGTCTAATTCCAGGAGGTCTTTAGAGGACCCTTCCCAGCCCAAGCCCTTCAGGTGCTGTTGGACTACAGATCCCATGATTCCCCTTCAGAGATTGTCCATGGGATTCCTTTTAGCTTAGAGACAGGGACAGGCTCCGGTCCTTGGGGAAGTAATGGGAGTTTTTTTTAAAAGATTAGAATTTTAAGGATTGTTTTCTACGTATTTTCACTTGATTGTTTCTTACTGTCTCTTTTATATGCCGTGAGCTGCCCCGAGTCCTCGAAAAGGACCAGCATACAAATCCAATTAAACTCAAATTCAAACTCAGACTCTTTTGCCAGACCAATCCTTGAATCCAGCTCATCTTTCTGGAACCTGCACCGCGTTTCGGACATAAACACTCTAGAAAATGTCCAGAGATACTTTATTGGAAGACCCCTCCACTCCTCCACTCACAACAGAAGTCCCTACACAACTAGACTCACAATCCTGGGTTTAGAAAGTTTTCGGAGAGGGACGGCATATAAATCCAAATAATAATAATAATAATAATAATAATAATAATAATAATAATAATAATAATAATAATAATAATAGAAAGCTTAGAACTACATTGCCTTGAACACAACCTAAGCATAGCCCATAAAATCATTTGCTACAATGTCCTTCCTGTCAATAACTACTTCAGCTTCATCCACAACAACACACGAGCACACAACAGGTACAAACTTAAAATACCAAGGTTTTTTGAGTATAAGACGCACGATTTTCCTCCCTAAAAGAGGCTGATAATTTGTGTGTGTCTTATACTCTGAATGTAGCTTTTATTTCAGCCCTAAGTAGCAGCTAATGACTTCCCAGCTCTTAACTTGCAGGCTCTTTCATTGTTTCTCTCTGTGAAGAATGTTTTCCAAGTCCTAAGTCTTTGCAGGTTTTTTTTTCATTGCTCCAAATGTTTCTTTCCAGCCCTAACCAGGTGCTAATGATGTTCCCAGCTCTTACCATCTTGCAAGCTCTTTCATTGTTACTCCCTGCAAAGAATGTTTTCCAAGCCCTAAGCCTTTGTAGTTTTTTTCCATTGCTCTACTTGCTCCAAATGTTTCTTTCCAGGTGCTAATGATGTTCCCATCTCTTACTGGCTTGCAAGCTCTTTCATTGTTACTCTCTCCGAATAAGGAATTTTTTAAGCCCTAACCAGGGGATAAAATAATGTGCTGGCTAAGGAGGCTATCCAGATGAATACCTGGCAAGAAGATTCTTTTCCCTATTTTCCTCCCCAAAAACTAAAGTGGGTCTTATATTCTGGTGCATCTTATACTCCGAAAAATATGGTAAACCACTCCAAACTCAACTTCAGAAAATACGACTTTAGTAACCGAGTAGTTAATGCATGGAACTCACTACTGGACTCTGCAGTATCATCACCTAACCCCCAAAACTTTACCCTTAGACTGTCCACCATTGACCTCTCCCGATTCCTAAGAGGTCAGTAAGGGGCCTGCATAAGTGCACCAGCATGCCTTCCGTGCCCTCACCTAATGTTTCTTTTTTTACTAGTATCATGTACATAAACATCTTCGTATACCCCCAATACGTACTTGACAAAATAAGTAAATAAAGGGAGAAACAGGAAATGCCTTTCTCTCTTCTCTCTCCCTCTCCGTCTCCCCTTCGCCCCACCACTCATCTGCCATTAAGCGGCTTTGATGCACTTGTAAGTTGAGCAAGCAAAATCAATGGAGCAAGATCATCGTTTCCTGGCCGTGTCTTACCAAGGGAGGGAGGGAGGAGGAGGAGGCAGGTTGTAGTCTACGTATTGATTCACATCAGTTGTGTTGCTGAAGATTGCAGTGAATCTAGCAATCACAATAGCATTTAGACTTATCTACTGCTTCACAGTGCTTTTCCTGCCCTCTCTGCGGTTTACAGAATCAGCCTCTTTTCCCCAACAATCTGGGTCCTCACTTGACCCACCTTGGAAGGACGGAAGGCTTAGTCCACCTGGAGCTGGAGGTGAGATTTGATGAACTGCTGCACTCTAATCACTGTGCCACCCCAGCTCTTAGGTAGAAGAATGAATAAAGGAATAAATGAACAAAGGAAGGAAGGAAGGAAGGAAGGAAGGAAGGAAGGAAGGAAGGAAGGAAGGAAGGAAGGAAGGAAGAACAATAGCATTTAGACTTATATACTGCTTCACAGTGCTTTACAGCCCTCTCTAAGCAGTTTACAGAATCAGCCTCTTGCCCCCAACAATCTGGGTCCTCATTTGATCCCCCTCAGAAGGAGGGAAGGCTGAGTCCACCTTGAGCCCGTGGTGAGATTTGAACTGCTGAACTACAGCCAGCAGTCAGCAGAAGGAGCCTGCAGGACTGCACTCTAACCACTGAGCCACCCCGACTCTTGCAGACGTTTCATTACCCAACTAGTTTACATCATCAGTGCTGGAAGGTATGGGGCTGGAATAGGAGGAGGAGGTGGTGGTGGTGGATAGGAACTGTGGGGTCCTTATTGATTCCTGAATTTGGTTTTTTCCCTGCAGATATTTCATTACCCAACTAGGTCACATCATCCATGCTAGAAGGGAGTGGGGTTTGCAGGCAGGAGGAGGATTGTGGGGGGGGGGGCCTTGGTGGTCTCTGAGCTTTGTTGTCTCCCTGCAGACATTTCATGGCCAAACTAGGTAACATCATCAGTGCTATAAGAGATTGGGTGGATGGGAGGACACCTATGGTGTTATGCCGGGCTTCACGTTACGAGCCACAATTAAGTCAGAAATGTAAATTCAAACACACACACTGTTGTAAAGTAAACAGAAAGTCAGTTTATCAAAACAAAAGTATTGTATGCACGCACTTTAAAACAGCCAAAGCGCTCTCCCACAAACCACAAGCCTTAAATGCTGCGAAAAGCAAAAACAATACAGAGCAGATAAAGGCAGCTGTGAAGACGCCACAGCCACCCCCCTTCAAGAGTCCACAAAATGTACTTAGCTGTGAAATATCCAAAAAGTCTTTGTAAGTCCTGGAACAGTGCAAATCAAACAACACTCGTCCTTCTCCAAATGGATAATCTCCCACACACGCTCTCAGCAACACTGTCAATTTATCAGCAGCACCATTAGCCTAGTTGCCCCAGCCACAGGTGTCCTCCCATATCATCTATAATACTTACGCAGTTGTTCCCTTCTCGTCATAAACCTGCGCCTGCGAGCATCTATGAATCCATCTTCCTCTGAGTCTGATGATGAAGACTCACTAATGGGGTCATTAGCTAATGGTCTGCCTGCCTTACCGTCCAATCCTGCTTCACTCCCAGAGTCTGCCCTTGACACAGAGTCTTCACTGTCCAAAGCTGTTGGCAGTAAAACCGGTCTCTGAGAACGTGAGGATTCTCCCAAACCAGCATCCACAGTCCTCGGAGCAGGAGCTGACCCAGAGCCAACCACAACATATGGGCCCTTGGTGGTCTCTGCGCTGGGTTCTTTTCCTGCAGACATTTCATGACCAAACTAGGTAATATCATCAGTGTTGGAAGGGCTTGAGACGAGAAGGAGGACGAGAAGGAGGAAGATCAGGAGGAGGACTGTGAGGTTCTTGGTGCTCCCTGGATTTGGTTGTTTACTTGCAGGTACATTTCATTACCCGACTAAGTAGCAACCTCAGTTCTAGAAGGCAGTGGGATTTGGTCTCTATTTATATACAGGTTTCTTGCCCGCCTTCCTTCTAGCACTGATGAAGTTGCCTACTTGGGTCATGAAATGTCTCTTGGCAAGGAAGCAACCCAGCTCAGAGCACATCAGGGACCCCCAGAGCGCAACCCTGGGCGGCAAAGATTCTCCTTTATTCATCCCTGGGGTGTTTTTCAGAGAAGCATAAAAAACAAACAGGCCAAAGATGAAGACAGCGTCTCCTTGGAATTATTTATTGGATGTCTACGGCTGCCCATCTCGGCAAATGACTCTTATGTGGCTCACAATTCAAAAAGATATTACAATTAAAATCTTTTAAAAATATATATATATACAAACAATAAAGCCATTAAGCCACTAAAAACATTAAAACATATAATAGGAGTACATACCACGTAAGACACCTGGCCAAGTAGTTTCAATATTTAGCAAAGGGCTGAAAGCAGAAATTGCGAAGCATATTGGACCCTTCCCCTCCACCGCCTCCTTTCCTTGTGACACCTTCTGAGAGGGGGCTTCTCAATATCCGAAGCCCAAACCCCAGCTTGGTTCCACACGGCATCAACCTTGTGAATTTTCAAGCTTCCTCTTTCTGCTACGTATTGAAAATGGACAGCAAAATATATGGTGTGTGGGTCAATAGGAGTCAATCTATTCTCCAAAGCCCCTGAAGCTAGAACAAGAAGCAATGGGTGGAAACTAAACAAGGAGAGAAGCAACTTAGAACTAAGGAGGAATTTCCTGAAAGAACAAATAATCCATGGAACAGAAGGTGCCTCCAGAAGTTGTGAATGCTCCAACACTGGAAGTTTTTAAGATGAGATGTTGGATAACCATCTTTCTGAAGTAGTGTAGGGTTTCCTGCCTAAGCAGGGAGTTGGACGAGAAGACCTCCATGGTCCTTTCCAACTCTGTTGTTGTTATTGTTGTTGTTATTGTTGTTGTTGTTGTTGTTGTTGTCATTATTTGCCAAGCAAATAATAAGCCACTTCTTATGGATGCATGAATCAATCACCTTGCCCACTGCAAAAGTTGAATTGGATGACCCAATAATTGCAGGAATTGAGTCCTCTGGGATTTATTTATTTATTGTTCGAGTTGGAAGGGACCATGCGGGTCATCAAGTCCAACCCCCTGCCTAAGCAGGAACCCTATAGCATCCCAGCCAAATGGCAGTCCAATTTCCTCTTAAAAATGTCCAGAGTATTGGAGTTCACAATGTCCGCTGGTAGGTTGTTCCACTGGTTGATCGTTCTGACCATCAGGAAGTTCTTCCTTATTTCCAGGTTGAATCTCTCCTTGGTCAGCTTCCAGCCGTTGTTCCTCATCCGGCCCTCTGGTGCCCTGGAGAATAAAGTGATCCCCTCCTCTCTGTTACATCCCCTCGTATACTTGTAGACTGCTATCATGTCCCCTCTGGCCCTCCTTTTCTCTAGGCTATCCATGCCCAGTTCCCGCAGTCTCTCTTCGTAAGTCTTGGTTTCTAGACCCCTGATCATTTTGGTTGCTCTTTTTTGCACCTTCTCCAGAGTTTCAATGTCTTTTTTGAAGTGTGGTGACCGGAACTGAACATAGTACTCCAGGTGTGATCTGACCAGGGCGTAGTGGTATTAAGACCTTCCCTGGATTGGGTGGGAGAGAAGTCGCATAAATAAATATGTCTAGTTTAATGAAAAGGACTAATGGTGACATGAGAGCAGGCTTCCAATACTTGAGGGGCTGACACAAAGAAGAGGAAGTCAACCTATTCTCCAAAGCCCTTGAGGGCAGGACAAGCAGCAATGGGTGGAAACTAAATAAGGAGAGAAGCAACTTAGAACTAAGGAAAAAATACCTGACAGTCAGAAGGGTGGATCAGTGGAACCGCTTGCCTCCAGAAGTTGTGAATGCTCCAACACTGGAAGTTTTTAAGAGGATGTTGGATAACCATCTGTCTGAAGTTGTTCTTTCAAGACCATCCTTGGTCTTGAAAGCTTAGAACTACAACGCCTAAAACACGATGTAAGTATTGCCCACAAGATCATATGCTGCAACGTTCTACCTGTCAATGACTATTTCAGCTACAATTGCAACAACACAAGAGCACGCAACAGATTCAAACTTAATATTAACCGCTCCAAACTTGACCGTAAAAAATATGACTTCAGCAACCCAGTTGTCTAAGGGTGGAACTCATTACCTGACTCAGTAGTGTCAACCCCTAATCCCCAACATTTTTCCCTTAGACTATCCATGATTTACCTCTCCAGGTTCCTTAGAGGTCAGTAAGGGGCGTGCATAAGTGCACTAGAGTGCCTTCCGTCCCCTGTCCAATTGTCTCTCCTTTATCTCATATATCTTTTCTTCCTTTAAAATTTGTTCACCTATACTTTTATATCTTTTCTTCTATTCTTTTCTTTAGTTATATTACTACATATCTATTCTCTTCAATGTGTATTATGTATTGGAAGAAAGAAAGAAAGAAAGAAAGAAAGAAAGAAAGAAGTGTAGGGTCTCCTTCCCAAGCAGGGGGTTGGACTAGATGACCTCCAAGGTCCCTTCTCATTCTCTTGTTCTGCCAGAATCAGCCCAGGGCTCAGCTCCCCACCCTCCTTCTCTTTCTGGTCAACATTCCTTTGCAGTGGCTGCAACAGCTGGATCAAGTCCCCAATTGGCAGCCACTCCAGGGAAGGATGCGGATTTATTAGTTGCTCAGATAAACACCCACACCAGGGAAGAGTCCACACAGCCTTGGCCAGAAAGACAGGAGGCCACGCTTGCCATACGGAAGGAATTCTAGCACAGGTCAACAAAAGCACACAAAGGAAGGTTATTCAGAGGCGACCATCTGCTTGTGCACACACACAAACACACACACACACAGAGAGAGAGAGAGAGAGAGAGAAACGGTCTCCATCTGAACATTCTACGGGATCAGAGAAACCGTTGAGTCCTTTGAGAGAAACCTAAGGGGACACTGGTCTTATTTTATCATTTATTTGATTTTATTTATTTATTTTGTCAAGTACATATTGGTAGCATACATAGATATAACGCTGTTTATATACATGAGATGGGTACTGGGCCATGGGTACTGGACTGATTTTTGCAGCCTTATTTGAAAAGAAACCATCACAAAGACAACACATATAATAGGAAAAAAACATGCACCTTCTAGCAAAATAAAAATGAAGATTATTGACGGTGAGAAAACAGAGAGCTCTGTTTCACCACCTTCAATCATCTTCATTAGAAAACACACTTTGGCTGCATAGCTAGAGGTATAACAAGCAGGAAGAGGGAGATTATGATCCCGCTATATAGAATGCTGGTGAGACCACATTTGGAATACTGTGTTCAGTTCTGGAGACCTCACCTACAAAAAGATATTGACAAAATTGAACGGGTCCAAAGACGGGCTACAAGAATGGTGGAAGGTCTTAAGCATAAAACGTATCAGGAAAGACTTCATGGACTCAATCTGTATAGTCTGGAGGACAGAAGGGAAAGGGGGGACATGATCGAAACATTTAAATATGTTAAAGGGTTAAATAAGGTCCAGGAGGGAAGTGTTTTTAATAGGAAAGTGAACACAAGAACAAGGGGACACAATCTGAAGTTAGTTGGGGGAAAGATCAAAAGCAACATGAGAAAATATTATTTTACTGAAAGAGTAGTAGATCCTTGGAACAAACTTCCAGCAGACGTGGTAGATAAATCCACAGTAACTGAATTTAAACATGCCTGGGATAAACATATATCCATCCTAAGATAAAATACAGAAAATAGTATAAGGGCAGACTAGATGGACCATGGGGTCTTTTTCTGCCGTCAGACTTCTATGTTTCTATGTTTCTATGTTTTTATCTATTGTTCTCTGTTTTCTCACTTTCAATCACCTTAATTTTTATTTCAATAGAAAGAGACATTTTTTTTCTATCATGTATGTTGTTCTTGTGATGGTTTCATTTCAAACAAGGCTTCAATTTTACCTGCTCCACTTGACAAAGAATGGCCCTACTAATAAGGGGGAAACATTAGGACAGGGGACGGAAGGCACACCCCTCTTAGGAATCGGGAGAGGTCAAGAGTGGACAGTCTAAGGGTAAAGTTTTGGAGGTTAGGTGATGAAACTGCAGAGTCTGATAGTGAGCTCTGCTCGGTTACTAAAGTCATATTTCCTGCAGTCGAGTGTGGAGGGGTTTACATCAAGTTTGTATCTGTTGTGTGCTCATGTGTTGTTGTGGTTGAAGCTGAAATAGTTGTTGACAGGAAGGGCATTATAGCAGATGATTTTATGGGCTGTGCTTAGGTCGTGTTAAAGGCGATGTAGCTCTAAGCTTTCCATACCTAGGATTGTGAGTCTAGTTGCATGGGGTATTTGGTTGCAAGTGGAGGAGTGGAGGGCTCTTCTCGTAAAGTATCTCTGGACATTTTCTAGAGTGTTTAGTTTCCACCCATTGCTTCTTGTTCTACCCTCAGGTGCTTTGGAGAATAGCCTGACTCCCTCTTCTTTGTGGCAACCACAGAGATATATTGGAAGACTGTCTCCCCTGGTCCTTCTTTCCATTAAACGAGCCATTCCCAATTCCTGCAACGGTTCTTCCTATGTTTTAGCCTCCAGTCCCCTCATCCTCTTTTTCGCTCTTCTCTGCATTCTTCCTGGAGTCTGAACATCCTTTTTGCATCGTGGCCACCAAAACTGAGTGCAGGATTCCAAGTGTGACCTTCCCAAGGCCTTATAAAGTGGTATTAACCCTTCACGTGATCTTGATTCTCTCCCTCTGTTGATGCAGCCTGGAACTGTGTTGGCTTTTTTGACAGCTGCTGCACACGGCTGGCTCCTATTTCAATGGTTGTCCACCAGGACTCTAAGATCCCTCTCACAGTTATTACGATTGAGCAAGGTACCACATAGACTGTACCTGTGCATTTTGTTTTTCTTGCTTAAATGTAGAACCTGACTTTTTTCACCCTTGAATTTCATTTGGTTAGATAGAGCCCATTGTTCAAGTCTGTCAAGATCCTTCTTTATTTTGCACCCATCTTCTGGACTGTTGGCTATTCCTGCCAGTATATGATGGCAGTCTTCCACTATGAGTGTCAGTGCTGGTGAGACCCCATTTGGAATAATACTGTGTCCAGTTCTGGAAACCCCACCTACAAAAAGATTATGATAAAATTGAATGGGTCCAAAGACGGACTACAAATATGGTGGAAGGTCTTCAGCATAAAACTTATCAGGAAAGACTTTGTGAACTCAATCTCTCTAGTCTGGAGGACAGAAGGAAAAGGGGGGACATGATCAAAACATTTAAATATGTTAATGGGTTAAATAAGGTCCAGGAGGGAAGTGTTTTTAATAGGAAAGTGAACACAAGAACAAGGGGACACAATCTGAGGTTAGTTGGGGGAAAGATCAAAGGCAACATGAGAAAATATTATTTTACTGAAAGAGTAGTAGATCCTTGGAACAAACTTCCAGTAGGCATGGTTGGTCAATCCACAGTAACTGAATTTAAACATGCCTGGGATAAACATAGATCCATCCTAAGATAAAATACAGGAAATAGTATAAGGGCAGACTAGATGGACCAGGAGGTCTTTTTCTGCCGTCAGTCTTCTACGTTTCTGTTTTGACTTCTTCTACTGTTGAGTAAGGTACCACAGGTCTCCAATGCTCCGATGGACCCGGCTCATCTGGTTCAAAATATGTGACCAACCACAACACTTGTAAGCCCCGCCCCTCCTTCCCCACCCACCCGCATTGCCCCGCAGAGAAAATAAAATAAACGTGTCCTTCTCTTTCTCCTCCAGAGTCCCACGTCCATTACGCACAGCTGGGGACCAACGTGACGATACCGTGTGGCTCAGTCGACCAGCGGACGCCCGTCACCTGGACGGCCAACAGCACCGATCTGGATGCCTCTCACCTGAGCGGCTCCCACCTTCTCCTCCGGAACGTGGATCTCTCCCACAGCGGACAGTACTCCTGCTACGAGGGGCCTTCGTGGCATCTCAGGGACCGGGTCAGCCTCAAAGTGGGAAGTGAGTACCTGGGGGTTCCTTCTCAAGGGGCTTCGGTGCCAGCCTGGCTGTCCGGAGGTTGCGAAACCTGCATCTGCTGACATTGTGCGTTCTTTAGCACGGGCAACTTGGCAACTTTTAAGACTTGCGGACTTCAACTCCCAGAATTCATCAGGCAGCAAAGCTGATTCTAGGACTTGAATGGCAATAACAATAGCATTTATCTATCTATCTATCTATCTATCTATCTATCTATCTATCTATCTATCTATCTATCTCTATCTATCTACCTACCTACCTATCTATCTATCTACCTTTCTACCTACCTATCTAACCATCCGTCCGTCTATCTACCTATCTACCTATCTACCTATCTACCTATCTACCTATCTACCTATCTACCTATCTACCTATCTACCTATCTACCTATCTACCTATCTACCTATCTACCTATCTACCTATCTACCTATCTACCTATTTACCTACCTACCTACCTACCTACCTATCTACCTATCTACCTATCTACCTATTTATCAGGGATTTTCAAAATGTTTTCCCCCTGGACACCCTGTAAACTATAAAAACCCTATTATAAAACACATATACCAAAATTATAGTCTCCCATTATAAAACCCATAATTCCATTCTATCAAACAACATACACACCAGTCAATCATGATTTAGACTTATCTATTGCTTCTCAATGGTTTCCAACCGTCTCTAAGTGGTTTACAGAGAGTCAGCCTCTTGCCCCCAACCATCTGGGTCCTCATTTGACCCACCTCGGTAGGATGGAAGGCTGCATCAACCTGGAGCCTACTGAGATTCGATCTGCCGGCAGCTGGTGGTCAGCAGAAATAGCTTGCAGTTCTGCACTCTAACCACTGCACACCGAGACTCATGAAGTCCGCAAGTGTTAAAGTTGCCAAGGTTGGAGATCCCTGATTTAGTTGTTTTGCTGTGTATTATTAAGTTCAAAGATTTTGGCCACCTGATGAGAAGAGAAGATCCTGAGGTATGGAAAGATGGAAGGCAAAAAGAGAGGTCTAGATAGGGTCATGGACACAATGAAGAAGAATTTGGGGACTCTCGAGTGGAGGACAGATGAGTCTAGCATGCTGTGATCCATGGGGATATAAAGAGCCAGAGATGACTTTGTGACTCAACAAGAATTATCACCTGCTTTGTTCTCTATAATAAAGAGGTATAATGTTTTTTAGAAGAGCAACCAACCAACTTAGATACATAAATATACTCAAAATTAGTAGATAGTGGTGAATATCTGTAGCTCGGGAGGAGGAGGAGGGTAGAGGTTGATTCTCCAAGCTTGTAGGTTGGTTTCCGAAAGTCTCGTTACCAGGCTAGGTAATATCTTCGGCAGAGTTTAGGGAAAGCCAGTGTTGGTATCTTTCTGCTTGTAAGGGCTTAGTGGGGTCAGTAGGTCTTGTGATGCAGAGGTCATGTCAGGTGAGTGTGTTTTCATGGGTCTTATGATAGCTCTGTTAGTAGTATGTACATAACAGGTTGGGTTTGGCAATATATAAACAAGCTAGCAATGAATGCTTGTATGTATTGAAGCACTGTGGCTTTAAGAGTCAATGTTGGAGATGGCCACAAGAGGGAGCCAGAAGCGTGATTCTTTTATTTCTCTGTTTGGTATTGCTGATTCATTGTGACTGCTGTAGTAAGAACTGTGTGTTCGATGATAGTTTATGTGTTTGCAAGCTGTACAGCTTGTAGAATTGTTAATGTTTTGAGTTATTGACTGATTTGACTGTGTATGACTGGACTGTTTAACTTGACTATGATATTTGCCAAATACTGTTTTACATGCTTTAATTTATCTGCTTTGTATGACTGAACCATTACTCATATTGTCTGACTATCTGCTGGAATTCCACGTTTCTTTTGCGTATGTGTATCCTTGATAACTCAGGGGTCACTCTGCATTCTCCTTAACAGGGTCATGTCAGGTGTGGGTTGTGTGATGGATCTTGTGAGGGGTCGAAACATTTAAATATGTTAAAGGGTTGAAAGAGTAGTAGATGCTTGGAACAAACTTCCATCAGATGTGGTTGGTAAATCCACAGTCACTGAATTTAAACATGCCTGGGATAAACATAAATCCATCCTAAGATCAAATACAGGAAATTGTATAAGGGCAGACTAGGAGGACCATGAGGTCTTTTTCTGCTGTCAATCTTCTGTGTTTGTGTTTCTATGTCAGATGTGGGTCACATCAAGTAGGATCCTCTGGTGGGCCTTCTGATGGATCAGCCACATCAGTGGTGGGATTCAAAAATATTTACTACTGCTTTTGAAGGTGTGGCTTGGTGGGCGTAGCTTGGTGGGCGTGGCAGGGGAAGGATACTGCAAAATCCCCATTCCCTCCCGATCAGCTGGGACTTGGGAGGCAGAGAATAAATGTGGTATTCTACAGGTACTCAAACGTTCCACTATCAGTTCTCCAGAACTGGTCAGAACCTGCTGAAACCCACTTCTGAATCACATCAAGTGAGGGTCATTTGAAGGTGATGTGCTGATTGGGGGAGGTTGGTTGTTGGTTGGTGCCATTGGGGTCAGGTGTGGAGCCTTCCGATGGGGCTGTCCCATCAAGTGAGGGTCATTGGGAGGTTGGGAGAGGTTCATGGGTTGGTTGAGGGTTGGTGCCATCACTGTTGGTTGGGAGTTGATTTGAATTCTGAGAGGTTCTTAGGCTGGTTGTAGATTGATGTATCTGTTGATGGGATGACTTGAGGAGTGCCAGGCTTTGGGAATAATAGAGTAATGACTTGGAAGGGTTTTCTAGTCCAAATCCCAGCTCAGTCCGGAAGCCCTATATCCAGTGATGGGCTCCTACGGGTACGGTCAGGTATGCAGCACCGATAGCAAAAATTTGGGGTTTTTTTCTTTTTTTTCCTCTTCTGAGCTCTGAATATGTTTTTCCTATTGTAGTAAAATGTGTATAATTTTAGAAGAGCTGTGCGTGCATGTGCATATACTTTATGTAGTAGATAATTAGGGGTGGGCTACTGACTGGATGGTGGGGAATACAGTGGGGTAGCGAAAATGGAGCTCTACCCCAGAGCCCCCAATTTGCACTGAGAGATGTTGAAAGAAAATACAGGGTGGCAGTAAAAATGTGGGTAGCCCATCACTGCCTATATCGGTGATGGTGAACCTTTTTCGGCTTGGGTGCCCAAAGGAGTACACGCACATGCTCACACCCATAATGCAATACATCCATGGGGGGGATCCAGTAGATTACATTGGAAGTATCTCTCACCTCCAAGGGAACTTTGCAAGGGATCATTTGCCCTGGTCTGGGTGGTGGGCAATGCAAGTTTCAATGGGCGAAAAGTGGGAGGGGGACGAACTACTATAGTAGCTTTATTACTATACTACCAGGATGCCAAGGAACCCCCAGCCAGTTCTGGAGGCTCTGGTGTCACCTTTGCAGCCCAATGATTTTGCCACTGACCCTTTGCCTGTCTTCAAAGAGGCTGCCCTCCGCCTGGTCTCTTCGGGGGCCTCGAGGTCTTATTTGCATTTCAGCCCTGACCCCATGGAGGAAGGGAGTCCAAAGGTGCCGCCCTCTGGGCGACTCTTAAGGACAAGATTGGTCTCCTGGAGACGGTAATGCACTTAAGTCTTCACGCCGCTAGTTAGGTGAGGCATTTTCAAAGTAATTGACTCTAATGGACCGAACACTAATATAATACAGCCACACACGCTCTCTCCTAACGCATGATTAATACCAGACTCTTTTGTGAAATGCAGCACAACTTTCAAGAGTTGGCACTGCCAGATGACTCGCAGGCTTCCATTCTTGCGCTGTCTTTCTTGGATGCCAGTTGGTGTAAGGATGGGTTTTCGCACAACCTGCGACCAGTTCTAACCTTTGCCCAAATCAAAGGCAGAAGGAGACTGAGCTTCCCACCCAACAGAAGGTCCTTCAGTCCACTGAAAAGTGTGGCAAGAGGAGGAAGCAGCACAAAAGCTTTGAATCTTGGGATCCACAAGTGGAGTTTGGGTGTCATACTCAAGAGTTGCTAGAATTCTCTGACGATGGCTTCTTAGTTTCTTCTGCAAGGAACTGTTCTTGGTTTGTTGCACGATCGTCCTGCTTCTAGGAAATCTGTGGAGATGTCTGTCATCTTAATAACAGCAGAGTTGGAAGGGACCTTGGAGGTCTTCTAGTCCAACCCCCTAGATTAACCAGACAAATGGTTATCCAACATCTTTAAAACTTCCAGTATTGGTGTATTCAGAACTTCTGGAGGGAGGTTGCTGCACTGATTAATTGTTCTAACTGTCAGGAAATTTTTCCTTGGTTCTAGGTTGCTTCTTTCCTTGTTTAGTTTCCACCCATTGCTTCTTGTCCTACCCTCAGGTGCTTTGGAGAATAGGTTGACTCCTTCTTCTTTGTGGCAACCCCTGAGATATTGGATATCATGTCTCCCCTGGTCCTTCTCTTCATTAGAATAGACAAACCCAATTCCTGCAACCGTTCTTCATATGTGTGGACTAGAGCTGGTTAATTAAGAGCTAATCTCACCTCTCCCCACCCCCATCTACTTCCCCCCTTCTCCATCCATCAGTGATGCAGTGGTTAGAGTGCAGTATTGAAAGCTCCTTCTGCTGATCACCGCCTGCCAGCAGTTTAGCAGATCAAATCTCAGTAGGCTCTGCAAACAGCTTAGAGAGGGCTGTAAAGCACTGTAAAGTGATATATAAATCTAAATGGTAATGCTATTACTATCTATCTATCTATCTATCTATCTATCCATCCATCCATCCATCCATCCATCCATCTGTCGCTCATCTATCTATCACCAATCTATCTATCATCTATCTATCTATCTATCCATCCATCCATCCATCCATCCATCCATCCATCCATCTGTCGCTCATCTATCTATCACCAATCTATCTATCATCTATCTGTCTGTCTGTCTGTCTGTCTGTCTGTCTATCTATCATTTCAGTGGTGCAGTGGTTAGAGTGCAGTATTGAAAGCTCCTTCTGCTGATCACCGCCTGCCAGCAGTTTAGCAGATCAAATCTCAGTAGGCTCTGCAAACAGCTTAGAGAGGGCTGTAAAGCACTGTAAAGTGATATATAAATCTAAATGGTAATGCTATTACTATCTATCTATCTATCTATCCATCCATCCATCCATCCATCCATCCATCCATCTGTCGCTCATCTATCTATCACCAATCTATCTATCATCTATCTGTCTGTCTGTCTGTCTGTCTGTCTGTCTGTCTGTCTGAAATGATAAGTGGTGCAGTGGTTAGAGTGCAGTCCTGCAAGCTACTTCTGCTGATCACTGGCTGCCAGCAGTTTAGCAGATCGAATCTCAGTAGGCTCATGGTTGACTCAGCCTTCCATCCTTCCCAGGGGGGTCAAATGGGGACCCAGATTGTTGTGGGTGAGAGACCGACTCTGTAAAACCGCTTATAGAGAGAAGCGGTAGATAAGTGTAAATGCTATTTCTAAATGCTACTGCTATCTTTTGCCAATGTTTTTATTCTATCTATATAGTGATTTTATATTGGATGATTTAAATATTTTTATGTGTGTTGTAAGTCACTCAGACTCACTTTGAAACCAGATGGGCAATAAATGAATTTAAAAATGAAATAATAAATTAAAATAACAGACCAATGCAAATCCGGGTGGGTTGATTCCTCAGAAAAGATGGTCCCTTACGAAGCAAAGCCCACAACTTCCTTCCAGATCTCATCCTCAGCCAAAGTCCAGCCTGGAGCTGACCCAGCACCAAGGACAGCTCCCAGGTGGCGGCTGACATGCCCTCAGGCTGGCTCCATCCATCCTGCTCCGATTCAGCTCCTGGGAGTTCCTCCAAACTATACGGAGCCTTAAGAGGCAGCCTTTCATCCCTCTGGATCACTCCCTTGCAAGGAAAGGTGATGGCAATTCCCCTTGGAAATCTGGCAGGGGAGGGAGGGGCCCTCAGAGAGACCCTACGAAGGTCTCTTCCTCAGAGACGCCAAGATTTACTTTTCCTCCAGATCTGGTTCGGAGGTGGCCAAATCCCAGATTTACAAGGGCAACCAGGCTGCCTCCCATAGAAGGCCCCTCTATCGCATGAGTCAGACAGATGGCTGAGAAGATATGTGCAAACCGGACATCACACATCCCGCACATAAACGGTTTCAACTCCTCCCCTGGGGATGCCGCTATGGGTCATTGCAGGCCAAAAGATCTAAATGCAGTGATAGCTGCTTTCCCTTCGGACAAACTAATTCCTACTGTACTGTCTTATATCTACATACAGTGACCCCTCGGTTTTCACGGGTGATGCGTTCCAAGACCATCTGTGAAAAACCACTTTCGGTGAAGTAGAGGAAAGATAGTTTTTTTAATGTATTTAATGAGTATTTGGACTTTTAAAACCCACCCTTTGCATTAAACAGTCATTCAATAATGTTTCTCAGCTGGAACTACATGTGATGTCCTACCAGTTTCTTTAATAGAGGACAGTAGCACTGCAGAGGAATTTGATGAATTTTTAATTGATTTAAAAATTTTAATGGATTTAATGGATTTAAGCCCCCTTTGAAAACCCGTGAAATAGCGAATCCACAAAAGATGAACCATGAAGTAGTGAGGGATTACTGTACAGTATTTGCTTTAATGTTATTATCTATCTATCTATCTATCTATCTATCTATCTATCTATCTATCTATCTATCTATCTATTTGACTTCTATGCCACCCAATCACAAAGGACTCAGGGCGGCTTACAACAATAATAAAAATACAATGTAAATAGATACAAGGGGATAAAAAAGAAGTTGAACATTATCTAAAACTAAAACCCCATGATGATGATTATCATTACTCTGTTTCTTTCCATGCACAAAGCACTGGAGATAAATTCCTTTGTGTCTAGGCACACATAGCCACATAAAATATTTTATAACGTTCTGTTTTGTTCCATTCTTCTATTCTATTCTACATATACTGTTCTATATATACTCCCATCCTATCACCTCTCACAATACTAGACAATACAGTATTAACAGTGGAGATCTTCAGATTTCTAGGTTCTATCATATCTCAAGACCTAAAATGGTCACCTAACTTCAAAAACATCATCAAAAAAGCACCACAAAGAATGTTCTTTCTGTGCCAACACAGGAAGCTCAAACTGCCCCAGGAGCTGCTGATCTAGTTCTACAGAGGAATCATTGAGTCTGTCATCTGCACCTCTATAACTCTCTGGTTCGGTTCCACAACCCAGCAAGACCGACACAGACTTCAGAGGAGAATCAGGACTGCAGAACAAAACAATGGTTGCCAACCTGCCTTCCATTGAGGATTCGTGTATACTGCACGAGTCAAAAAGAGGGCAGTGAAAATATTGACTGACCCCTCACACCCTGGACACAAATTGTTTCAATTCCTACCCTCAAAACAGCTATAGAGCACCACGCACCAAGACAACTACCCACAAGTTTTTTCCCCAAATGCCATCACTCTGCTAAGCAAATAATTATCTCAACACTGTCAAACTATTCACTAAGACTGCATATTACTATTACTACTGGTTTTTCTCATCATTCCTATCACCCACCTCCTCCCACTTAGGACTGTATGACTGTAACTTGTTGCTTGTATGCTAGGATTTTTATTAATATTGTTTTCTGATTGCTTATTTGACCCCTATGACCATCATTAAGTGTTGTACCACATGATTCTTGACAAATGTCTCTTTTTCTATTATGCACACTGAGAGCTTTTGCACCAAAGACAAATTCCTTGTGTGTCCAATCACACTTGGCCAATAAAGAATTGTATTCTGTTCTGTTCTACATTACATGCCAGTACATGGAGAGATTTTGTGCCAGAGACAAGTTCCTTTTATTATTATTTATTTTTATTATTTATTAGATTTGTATGCCGCCCCTCTCCGTAGACTCGGGGCGGCTTACAGCAATGATAAAAACAATATATAATGGCAAATCTAATAGTTAGACTCTAAAATAACAATAATACATTTTAAAAGTCTAAAAAACAAGAAACCCCAATATATTAAAAACATACCATATCATACACAGAAATCCATGTGTGTCTAATCACACTTAGCCAACTAAACAATTCTGTTCCTGTTCCTGTTCTATCCTATTCTTATCCATATCCCTATTCTCTATATTCCATTCTATTCTATTCTATTCCTTCTTCTATTCTTTCTGTTCTGTTCTGTTCTGTTCTCCTTGCTCGCAGGAGAATTGGGGCAGGATTGTCTCCCCAGAGTCTGCCTGCCCCAGAGAGGACCCAGCTGGTCTCGGAGTTGTTTCCATTCTCGCCTGCTCTGCCTCCTGCCCCTCCCCGGCTGCTTCCGTTAACTCCAGAGCCCCACAGAGAATTCTTTGGTGAGGGGTGGATGCAGCCCCCAGCCCAGCCCTTCCTCCTCCTCCCTCTATCCTGGGGGTTTAATTCCTGCAGAACAAGAGGAAGCCAGCATCGCTTCCAGAGCCGGGAAGGCTGGCTCAAAGCCGCCCTCAGCTGGACGTTCTCCCTTCCCCATCCCCTCCCTCCCTCCAACCTGCCAATCTGTCACTAAAGAAGCTGGCAGACCAAGAGGAGGGAAATGTGGGCCGTTTGACAGGAAAGTGACATGGAAACAGCCAAGCCAACCCACAGCAAAACAAGCCCGCCAAGCCAGAAAGAAATCCAGAGATCTGGGCCCAGGGGAGAAAGTGAGCCACATATTCGGCTTCTGGGGGTTTGGGCTTCTGGGGCCTGATGTGCCCCCAGCCCACATTAAAATCAAAGGAAGCAATAGCACTTAGACTTATCTACCGCTTCCTAGTGTTTTTCCAGCCCTCTCTAAGGGGTTTACAGAGAATCAGCTTCTTGCCCCCAACAATCTGGGTCCTCACTTGACCCACCTGGGAAGGATGGGAAGCCAAGTTAACCTGGAGCCTCCTGAGATTCTATCTCCAAACTGCTGGCAGCCGGTGATCAGCAGAAGGAGCTTACAGAACTGAACTCTAACCAATGCACCAGTGAGGCTCTAGATAGGTAGGTAGGTAGGTAGGTATCGTATTTTTCAGTGTATAAGATGCACCTTTTTCCTCCCTAAAAGAGGTTGATAATTTGGGTGCGTCTTATACTCTGAATGAAGCCTTTTTTTCCAGCCCTAACTAGCTGCTAACAATCTTCACAGCTCTTAATTTGCAGGCTCTTTCATTGTTACTCTCTCCAAAGAATGTTTTCCAAGCCCTAAGACTCTGCAGGGGTTTTTACATTGCTCTAACTTCCTTCAATTGTTTCTTTCCAAGTGCTAATGATGCTCCCGGCTCTTACTTGTTTACAAGCTCTTTCACTGTTACTCTCTCAGAATAAAGTTTTTTTAAGCCCTAACCAGGGGATAAAATAATGTGCTGAAGGTGACCAGATTAAGGACACTGGCCAGGTGAATACCTGGCGAGCAGATTCTTTTCCCTATTTTCTTCCCCAAAAACTAAGGTGCGCCTTTTACTACGGTGCGTCTTATACTCCGAAAAATATGGTTGGTTGGTTGGTTGGTTGGTTGGTTGGTTGGTTGGTTGGTTGGTTGGTTGGTTGGTAGGTAGGTAGGTAGGTAGATAGATAGATAGATAGATAGATAGATAGATAGATAGATAGATAGATAGATAGATAGATAGATAGATATAATAGATAGATAGATAGATAGATAGATAGATAGATAGATAGATAGATAGATAGATAGATAGATAGATAGATAGATAGATAGATAGATAGATAGATAGATAGATAGATAGATAGATAGATAGATAGATAGATAGATAGATAGATAGATAGATATAATAGATAGATAGATAGATAGATAGATAGATAGATAGATAGATAGATAGATAGATAGATAGATAGATAGATAGATATAATAGATAGATATAATAGATAGATAGATAGATAGATAGATAGATAGATATAATAGATAGATATAATAGATAGATAGATAGATAGATAGATAGATAGATAGATAGATAGATAGATAGATAGATAGATAGATATAATAGATAGATAGATAGATAGATAGATAGATAGATAGATAGATAGATAGATAGATAGATAGATAGATAGATAGATAGATAGATATAATAGGTAGGTAGATAGGTAGGTAGGTAGGTAGATAGATAGATAGATAGATAGATAGATAGATAGATAGATAGATAGATAGATAGATAGATAGATAGATAGATAGATAGATAGATAGATAGATAGATAGATAGAGATAGCACTTAGATTTATATACCGTTTCACAGTCCTTTTTTAGCCCTCTCTAAGTGTTTTACAGACAGTCAGCCTCTTGCCCCCAACAATCTGGGTCCTCATTTGACCCACCTGGGAAGGATGGAAGGCTGAGTCAACTTGGAGCCTATTGAGATTCGATCTGCCAAACTAGTGCCAGCCGGTGATCAGCAGAAGTAACTTGCAGGACTACACTTTAACCACTGCACCACTGAGGTTGCACATAATTGTGTCCCTGGGCTGGACTTCAGATGCAACCGAGCTGGGTGCTTCCTTTCATATTGGCACAAAAGGATGTAGATGCAAAAAGGATGTTGAGACTCTAGAAAGAGTCCAGAGAAGAGCAACAAAGAGGATTAGGGGCCTGGAGGCTAAAACATATGAAGAGCGGTTGCAGGAACTGGGCATGGCTAGTTTAATGCAAAGAAGGACCAGGGGAGACAGGATAGCAGCCTTCCAAAATCTCAGGGGTTGCCACAAAGAAGAGGAAGTCAGGCTGTTCTCCAAAGCACCTGAGGGTAGAACAAGAAGCAATGGGTGGAAACTAAACAAGGAGAGAAGCAACTTAAAACTAAGGAGAAATTTCCTGACAGTGAGAACAATTCATCCGTGGAACAGCTTGCTCCAGAAGTTGTGGATGCCCCAACATTAAGAAGATGTTGGATAACCATCTGTCTGAAGTAGTGCAGGGGTTCCTGCCTAAGCAGGGGGCTAGACTAGAAGACCTCCAAGGTCCCTTCCAACTCTGTGATTCTGTTAATCAGTGGAACAGCTTGCCTCAAGAAGATGTTGTTGGTTGTCCATCTCTGGAGGTCTTCAAGAAAAGATTGGTCAGACTCTTGTCTGGAATGGAAGAGAGTCTTCTCTTTCTAGAGCCGGGGGTGGCACAGTGATTAGAGTGCAGCACTGCAGGCTCCTTCAGCTGACTGCTAGCTACAGTTCGGCAGTTCAAATCCCACCACCGGCTCAAGATTTCCTCAGCCTTCTATCCTTCCCAGGTGGGTCAAATGAGGACCCAGATGTTTGGGGGCAAGAGGCTGATTCTGCAAACTGCTTAGAGAGGGCTGGAAAAGCACTAGGAAGTGGTATGTAAGTCTAAATGCTATTGCTATTGCTATCCTCTTGTTCTGTCAATTATTTAGTGGAAGGAATTTCCTCCATAAGTTGTGGGTGCTCCATCACTGGAGATTTTTAAGAAGAGGCTGGATAATCCTTGGTCTGGAATTGTATGTCTAAGGTCTCCTGCCTGTCTCCTCCAGCGTGAAGAGCCTTTCGGCCTGATGCTTGTTTACAGTCTGTTTGGAAGCCGACATGAAAATGTTTGCCTGGTTCCAGGCAGAGATCCCTGGGGATCTGTTGTTTTACATGCAGGTTCCGCTAAGATATGTAAACAAATTATAACTCTGGAATTTTTTTCCTCCGGAAAAGAAGAAACGCCAAAAAGGAGAGGCGGAAGCTGTTTAAAAAATGTACCATTTTAAATTATCACAGATAGCCCCCACTCGGTCAAGGACCTCAGAATACTAATAACAAAAGACTTAAGTGCCAAAGGCCACTGCAACAACATAGCCAAGAAGGCTTCAAGAGTTGTAAACCTAATCCTACGTAGCTTCTGCTCTGGCAATCTCACACTACTTATCAGAGCTTACAAAACTTTCACCAGACCCATCCTCGAATACAGCTCATCCGTTTGGAACCCATATCGCATCTCAGACATTATCACCCTTGAAAATGTCCAAAGATACTTCACCAGAAGAGCCCTTCACTCCTCCACTCGAAACAGGATAATACCCTACAAGACTAGACTTTCAATCCTGGGCCTAGAAGGCTTAGAACTACGACGCCTTAAACATGATCTAAGTATTGCCCACAAGATCATATGCTGCAACGTCCTGCCTGTCTGCAACTACTTCAGCTTCAACCACAACAACGCAAGAGCACACAACAGATTCAAGCTTAATATTAACCGCTCCAAACTTGGCTGTAAAAAATATGACTTTAGTAATCGGGTTGTCGAAATGTGGAAGTCATTACCGGACTCTGTAGTATCATCCCCTAACCCCCAACACTTTACTCTTAGATTATCTACAGTTGACATATCCAGATTCCTAAGAGGTCAGTAAGGGGCGAGTACAAGTGCACTAGAGGGCCTTCCGTCCCCTGTCCTATTGCTCTCCTATATCTCCTATACCTTTCTTCTATTCCTATATCTCTTCTTCTATTCTTTCATTGATATGTTCTATTCCTATATCTTCTCTTCTATTCTTTCTTAGATATATTTTACTATGAGTATCTCTTCTATAACCTTCATCATGTATTTTACTATGTGTATACCCACTAAAACCCTCTGTGTATTGGACAAAATCAATCAATAAATAAAATAAAAATAAACACATCAATCAAACCTTCCCCCCTCCTGCTCTCTCTCTCTCTCTCTTTCTCTCTCTCCCCATTTCAAACTCATTTGCTGCATCACCTTCCAGCCATCCGATCTCTGCTGCTAAAGCCTCCGCTGTCCCAGGCCTCGTGCCAGGAGCTGTCGGCTTTCCTGGTGCAGCCAATCCCCCGCTAATTGGGCCGTCCGTCCGCAGAGAGTCTCTGGTTCCCTCTGAAGTTCATCCCAGCCTCTCCGGTTCCTGCCTCCATCCGCCAGGTCTTCGCCCAGCGCGGATGGAGCAGCTGTTGGCAACTGCAAGGAGCCGGTCTCTCCCCCGCTCACCCCACGTAACCCCTCTCGGCCTCTCCTGCCCCCCACCCTTTCGCCAAAGCACTGGAGGCCACGAGACCCTCTAGGGTGCTGTGGTTGGTTTTTTTCCCCTTGACATTAATAAACACCTGTGCTTTGTTTAATTTTAAATTATTCAATACAATTATAGAATAATTCAGTGATACCTCGTCTTACTAACCCCTCGTCATACAAACTTTTCGAGATACAAACACGGGGTTTAAGATTTTTTTGCCTCTTCTTCCAAACTATTTTCACCTTACAAACCCAAGCCGCTGCCCCTGGGATGCCCCGCCTCCGGACTTCCGTTGCCAGCAAAGTGCCCGTTTTTGCGCTGCTGGGATTCCCCTGAGGCTTCCCTCCATGGGAAACCCCACCTCCGGACTTCCATGTTTTTGCGATGCTGCAGGGGAATCCCAGCAGTGCAAAAACAGATGCTTTGCTGGCAACGGAAGCCCGGTTTCCCAGTGAGGGGAGCCTCAGCGAAATCGCAGCATCACAAAAACACGGAAGTCCGGAGGTGGGGTTTCAAGGACTTCCGTGTTTTTGCGATGCTGCAATTTCGCTGAGGCTCCCCTCGCTGGGAAACCCCACCACCTCTGCATGACGTTAGCCAAAAGGCTGAGAAGCGATAAAACCTTAATTAATTGATTCACCCCTTTTTGACCAACGCCAATCTTCCCTCTAGCTGTTCTTTCTTGCACACTCCCTCCTTCATCAAACCCTTTTCTCCTCCTACCTACTTTTCCTTCGCTTCTTCTTGTCTTCTCTTTCCTTCTCTCTCTCTCTCTCTTACCGCTTCCTTCCTCAACTTCACTCACTTCTCTTCCTCCCTCTCTACTTCCGCTCCCACCGAGATCACATGAAGTTCTTGGTAAGACCACACTTGGAATATTACACCAAGATTTGGTCCCTATGATTTATTTACTTTGTCAACTACGAGACTGCCTGTTGCCGCACGAATCCCAGCGACCGGTTAGGTCCCACAGAGTTGGTCTCCTCCAGGTCCCGTCAACTAAACAGTGTCGTTTGGCGGGACCCAGAGGAAGAGCCTTCTCTGTGGAGGCTCCGACCCTCTGGAATCAGCTCCCTCCAGAGATTAGGATTGCCCCCATCCTCCTTGCCTTTCGTAAACTCTTTAAAACCCACCTCTGTCATCAAGCGTGGGGGAACTGAAACATCTCCCCCTCCCTATGTAATTTTTTGTGTGTATGATATGACTGTACAGTATGTATGTTTTCTATATATTGGGGTTTCTTGTTTTTTAGCCTTTTTAAAATGTATTATTGTTATTTTAGATTCTAACTATTAGATTTGTCATTGTATATTGTTTTTATCATTGCTGTGAGCCGCCCCGAGTCTACAGAGAGGGGCGGCATACAAATCTAATAAATAATAATAATAATAATAATAATAATAATAATAATATCAGTAGTATACACAGATATAACGCTGTTTATATGCATGTGATGGGTACTCATAAGAGAGAAACATGAGGACAGGGGACAGAAGGCACTCTGGTGCACTTATGCACACCACTTACTGACCTCTTAGGAATCGGGTGAAGTCAACACTGGACAGTCTAAGGGTCAGGTTTTTGGGGGGTTGGTGACAGCAATAGCAATGGCAATAGCATTTAGACTTATATATCACTTCACAGTGCTTTTCCAGCCCTCTCTAAGTGGTTTACAGAATCAGCCTCTTGCCCCCAACAATCTGGGTCCTCACTTGACCCACCTTGGAAGGATCATGGAAGGCTGAGTCCACCTTTGAGCCAGTGGTGAGATTTGAACTCCTGAACAACAGCTAGCAGTTAGCTGAAGGAGCCTGCAGTGCTGCACTCTAACCACTGTGCCACCCCGGTTCTTATATACAGAGTCAGGTAGTAAGTTCCGGGCTATTTACTACTCAGTTACTAAAGTCGTATTTCCTACAATTGAGTTTGGAGTGGTTTATTTTGAGTTTGTATCTGTTGTGTGTTGTTGTGGTTGAAGCTAGAGTTGACAGGTAGGACGTTGTAGCAGATGATTTCATGGGCTGTGCTTAGGTCGTCTTTAAGGGGACGTAGTTCTAAACTGCCTAAGCCCAGGATTTGAAGTCTGCTTGCTTGGGGGATTCTGTTGCAGGTGGAGGAGTGGAGGGCTCTACTCGTGAAGTATCTCTGGAGGCTTCCTAATTTGCCACCCAACTCATTTCCAACACCTTTGGGCAGCAAAGGGAAAACATTAAAAGCATCAAAATGCAAATGGATCTGTAATGAAAACAAGTATCGGTCTACATAGAAATAAAACTAAACACTTGGCAATAGCAATAGGAATAAACGAAATGACTATTTAAGACTAAAATCCATTCTTTATAGAATCCAATTATTCATGCTCATTATTATGCTATGCTTTATTCTTTATTCATGTATTGGAATGTATGTAGTCTCACTGAATAAATAGTGCAATGAAATGTAATCTCAACATGTAATAGTTACGGACTATGATCTGTTTAAAAGTATATGTCCAGTCAACGAGGCAGTGGAAGTGATGTGCCGGTGCCTGGAGGCTGTTGGGGTCTGGATGGGTGTCAACAGACTCAAACTCAACCCTCATAAGATGGAGTGGCTGTGGGTTCTGCCTCCCAAGGACAATTCCATCTGTCTGTCCATTACCCTGGGGGGGGGAATTATTGACCCCCCTCAGAGAGGGTCCGCAACTTGGGCGTCCTCCTCGATCCACAGCTCACATTAGAACAACATCTTTCAGCTGTGGCGAGGGGGGCTTTTTCCCAGGTTCGCCTGGTGGACCAGTTGCGGCCCTATCTGGACCAGGACTCACTGCTCACAGTCGCTCATTCCCTCATCACCTCGAGATTCGACTACTGTAATGTTCTCTACATGGGGCTACCTTTGAAGAGTGTTCAGAAACTTCAGATCATGCAGAATGCAGCTGCGAGAGCAATTATGGGCTGCCCTAGGTATGCCCATGTCACACCAACACTACGCAGTCTGCATTGGTTGCCGATAAATTTCCGGTCACAATTCAAAGTGTTGGTTATGACTTATAAAGCCCTTCATGGCATCGGACCAGAATATCTCCAGGACCGCCTTCTGCCGCACGAATACCAGTGACCAGTTAGGTTCCACATAGTTGACCTTCTCCGGGTCCTGTCGACTAAACAATGTCGTTTGGCGGGACCCAGGGGAAGAGCCTTCTCTGTGGCGGCCCCGACTATCTGGAACCAGCTCCCCCCGGAGATTAGAATTGCCCCCACCCTCCCTGTCTTTCGTAAACTACTCAAGACTCAATTATACTGCCAGGCATGGGGGAGTTGAGATATTCCTTCCCCCTAGGCCATTACAAGTTATGCATGATATGTTTGTGTGTATGTTTGGTTTTATAATAAGGGTTTTTAGTTGTTTTTTATTATTGGGTTGTCACATGCTGTTTTTATCATTGTTGTTAGTCTACGGAGAGGGGCGGCCTACAAATCCAATAAAATGAAAATGAAAAATGAAATGAAATAGGAGTAAACGAAATGACTGTTTAAGACTAAAATCCATTCTTTATAGAATCCAATTATTCATGCTCGTTATTATGCTATGCTTTATTCTTTATTCATGTACTGGAATGTATGTAGTCTCACTGAATACATAGCGCAATGAAATCCAATCTCAACATGTAATAGTTACGAACTATGATCTGTTTAAAAGTATATACAAAAATATTTCTTTTTAAAACCAATAAATAAATCTTTTTTTAAAAAAGCATCAAAATAATCAAGGGTTAAAAACAAACCCACAGCAGATAACAAGCAGACCGATGTGGAGGAGGCTGAGTGGGTTTTTCTCCTCTGTGGTTCAGGGAATTGGAAGAAAGCCCCCCTCCCCCTCCGGATTCCGCCCCCCCCCCCCCCAAGAGGCTCCAGAAGCCACCATGACTGATGAGGATCATAATGCCGCACATCATGTGTACAGAGGCCTGGGAGGAGCCGGGCTTTAAATAGCAAAAGAAAACATCAACTTTTGTGCTACATGCCATGTTTTCCTGGCAGGAAGTGAGTGGAAGGCCCTTCGATGTAGGCCGTGGCGCATTACAAGCCCCGACTGCTGTTGAGCAGATGTTGCTGGCTTTCGGGGTGGGAGAAGGGAAAGAGGACGGGAGGGCGGCTGCTCTCTGGTGGCACCACAAGACAAGCGTTGCCGGCTCAGCTCAAGGACCTCCGGAGTCCCACAGCGCCTTAAAGGGACACAGAGAGAAACATAGAAGACTGACGGCAGAAAAAGACCTCCTGGTCCATCTAGTCTGCCCTGATACTATTTCCTTTATTTTATCCTAGGATGGATCTGTGTTTATCCCAGGCATGTTTACATTCAGTTCCTGTGGATTTACCAACCACATCTGCTGGAAGTTTGTTCCAAGCATCTACTCCTCTTTCAGTAAAATAATATTTTCTCATGTTGCTTCTAATCTTTCCCCCAAATAACCTCAGATTGTGTCCCCTTGTTCTTGGGTTCACTTCCCTATTAAAAACACTTCCCTCCTGAACCTTATTCAACCCTTTTAACATATTTAAATGTTTCGATCATGTCCCCCCTTTTCCTTCTGTCCTCCAGACTAGACAGATTGAGTTCATGAAGTCTTTCCTGATACGTTTTATGCTTAAGACCTCCCACCATTTTTGTGGCCTGTCTTTCGGCTATATAGAAAGGATAAATAGACAGGACAGGGACAGTAGGCACAATGGTGCGCTTATGCACACCGCTTACAGACCCCTTAGAAATGGTTAAAGTTTTTGGGGTTTGGTGAAGAAACAACAGAGTCCGGTAGTACATTCCAGGCATTGATCACTCGGTTGCTGAAGTCATATTTTCTGCAGTCTAGTCTGGAGCAATCCACATTTAATTTGTATCTATTACGTGCTCTTGTGTTGTTATTGTTAGAGGCTAAGTAGTCCATAGCTGTACATTGTGATGTATGACTTTATGAACAGTTGAGTCAGTTTGGAGGCGACGTAGTTGTAAATTTTCTAAACATAGCATTTGAGGTCTGGTGTGTTGGGTATTTTGATTATTATTAATATTATTTTTATTAGCAGAGTTCAGCTGGCTTAATTTGCTGTGGAGTTGGCATGGCAAGAAATAACACGTGGTTCAGAATCCCATTTGTTAGCTATGAATGACCACTCCTTCATAAAGATGAAAAATGCAATCTTTACTTACAATTATGTTGATTCATGCAATTTACAAATTGCAGGCAGATAAGTTTATATTCCAGTCCATATTCATAACTTCTGGATGGTCCCATGTGTGGGGATGGCTTTGGATTTCATCTCACACATGGGTCCTCAGCCGAGGACAATGGATCACACACAGGAAGGGTCATCAAGGGAAGAGTTCAGAAGAAGGGAAAGAAGGGGGGAGCATCTACTCTGCAGAGGTTTATATAGCCTGCAGGGTATCTGCCCCTTTTGGTCATCAAAAGGTGACACACTGATCAGTTAATTGCGACCTGACCATAGAGATGTGTTTACAAGACAGTGCAAGCATGTAGTAGAGTAGTTAAACCCAACCTGGTGGAATAGGGTGCTTTCTGTCTTGTGACCCTGCTCCTTGTGTGTTCCAGTAAGTGAGGAGTTTTCTAATGGTCAGCAGGGTGTAAAAGTAGAAGATCTTAACATCGCAGGGAGGATGACGCAGGTAGAGAAATAATAACGGACCTGAAATGACCGATTCATACGCCCCCTCCTCACTGTGAAGAAGCATGCCCAGAGGGCCGGTCTCTTCAACCCTGGAGTGGCTTCCTCTTCAGCCGCCACTTTGGCACACAAGGAGGACCAAGGTTGGAAGAGCAGGAGGTCAAGAGGGAGGAGGAGGCATCTCTGGAGTGGGCTTCAAGGGGGCCTTTGTGCACTTGGCCTCAGGCAATGGCGGCGTCCTTTGGCCCTGAGAGGCAGCCGGGTTGGGTAATTGGGTTTTTGATGGCTCACATCCTGGGGGGAGAGAGGGGGGCGGTGCTGCAGCCCAAATCCTTGTAGCCTCTCATAAAAGATTGATTGACAGCAGAAAAAGACCTCCTGGTCCATCTACTCTGCCCTAATACTATTTCCTGGGTTTTGTCTTAGGATGGACCTATGTTTATACCAGGAGATGTTTAAATTCAGTGACTGTGGATTGACCAACCACATCTGCTGGAAGTTTGTTCCAAGCATCTACTGCTCTTTCAGTCAAATCATATTTTCTCCCTTTGCTTCTGATCTTTCCCCCAACTAACCTCTGATTGTGCCCCCTTGTTCTTGGATTCGCTTTCCTATTAAAAACACTTCCCTCCTGAACTTTATTTAACCCTTGAACATACTTAAATGTTTCGATCAGGTCCCCCCTTTACCTTCTGTCCTCACCAGCACTCTATACAGCCGGATCACAATCTCCCTCTTCCTCCTTGTGATACCTCTAGCTATGCAGTCAAGCATTCTACTTGCTTTTCCTACTGCCCGACCACACTGCTCACCCATTTTGAGACTGTCAGAAATCACAACCCCTAAATCCTTCTCTTCTGAAGTTTTTGCTAACACAGAACTGCCAATGCAATACTCAGATTGAGGATTCCTTTCCCCCAAGTGCATTATTTTACATTTGGAAACATTAAACTGCAGTTTCCATTGCTTTGACCATTTATCTAGTAAAGCTAAATCATTTACCATATTACAGACCCCCTCCAGGAATATCAACCCTATTTCACCCTTTAGAGTCATCGGCAAACTTTTAATAATACTTGATCAAGATAGAGCCAAGGAATAATAGATAAACAATTAAATTTTTTTGAATCCTCTTGTATGGGTGGTGGGGGTGATGGGGGGGTGTTGTTGTTAGGTGATGGGCACATGCACTGTGCACTGTTATATGTTTGTTTTATGTAAACTTTTAAAAATCAATAAAAAAATATTTTTTTTAAAAAAAAGAGTCATCGGCAAACTGGCAAACCTTCTCTACCAAACCTTCTCTTACAATGTCACTTACTCTCCTCCTGGAGACCCTCTGCACCCATTTTCTCCCTTTGCCAGATGTTCAGTGGGGTGTCAAAATCACGCACCCCTTAATTTAGTCACCTAATTTTGTGGCAAAATTAGGTAAGGAAGGAGGCGGCACAAGATAAAATACATGAACCAAAAGTTAATATCTAAATCAGTGAAGGGCTCCCCGCCGTCAATGCTACTGGCGGTGCACACCGGTGTGAGATTTGGCTTCTGGCGCATGATGTGCAGGAAGTGAAATCCTGTGCGATGCCGCTTGCGCGTGAGAGATTTTGATGGTTTTAAGTGATTGTTACCGTGCATGTACAGAAGCAAAAAAACACTGCGCGAGAGAAATTTTGCCAATTTCCGCGATTGCTTCTGCGCATGTGCGGAAGCAAAAACCCCGCCAAAAATCAGTGAACTCTCATGTGTGCAAGCATCCTCATGCAAAGAGAGGAGTTTGTTCATTTATTTATTTATTCTGTGATATGTACGTGCCCCCCAACTGCAGCAGCCCACAATAATCCCAACAAATAAAAACAGCATGAACAGCATTAAAATGCATAACTAACCCCAAAAGTCATGCACAGACTCAATCATTCCTTTGTGGGGAGGAGGAAGAGGAGGAGGAAGGCTCTGGAGTGTTTGGTGGCTTTATTGCAGACATTTGATGACCTAATTATGTCGCATCATCGGTGCTAAATTCTCACGAGAACTGAAAAAGCTTCAGTTGGATTAGAAGCAAAATGTTTTCAAGGGGGAAAAAAAGTCCAGTAGGCTTTTGGAAAGCTCCTAGGGGGCCAAGCATCACGGCTATTTCTATGCGCTTCCACAATGCTTTGCACGCTGCTCAGGGTCCCTTCTGTGAGGGAGATCGTTCTTCAATATGAGGAATCGATTAAAAGAGAAAGACACCTCCCCAGGTGCGCTTATAAAAGCTCTCCACTCTAGAAGACGCACAAGTGTTGCCAAAGACGCAGAAGGCACCGGGGAGAATCAGGTTTTGTGAATCTGCTGCTGTAGAATCTGAGGGCCCTTCCGCTAATCTTTTATTTATTTATTAGAGTTGGAAGGGACCTTGTAGGTCATCTAGTCCAACCCCCTGCTTGAGCAGGAGACCCCACACCACCTCAGACAAATGGCAATCCAATCTCCCTTGTTGGAGAACTCACAACCTTCACCGGCAACTGCTTGATCCCTCTCACTGTCAGAAAGTTCCTCCTTGTTTCCAGGTTGAATCTCTCCTTGGTCAGCTTCCATCCATTGCTCCTCATCTGGCCCTCTGGTGCCCTGGAAAACATCCTGACCACTTCCTCCTCTCTGTGGCAACCCCTCAAATACCTGTAGACTGCTATCATGTCCCCCCTGGCCTTTCTCTTCTCTAGGCTATCCAGGCCCAGTTCCTGCAACCTCTCTTCATAAGTCTTGGTTTCTAGTCCCCTAATCGTCCTGGTTTCTCTCTTCTGCACTTTCTCTAGAGTCTCAATGTCTTTTTTGTAGTGTGGTGACCAAAACTGAACACAGGACTCCAGGTGTGGTCTAACTAAGGCTTTATAGAGTGGTATTAGTTTAGTCTCCCCCTAGTCCTAGATTGTACCAAACGTTTTACTACCACACTGTGGGCGGGGCTTATGCATTTTGTTATAATGCCCTTGTCAGACCACACCTAGAGTACTGTTTTCAATTTTGGGCTCCACACTACAAAAAAGAAATTGAAACTCTGGAAAAAGTACAGAAAGGGGCAACCAGAATAGAAACATAGAAACATAGAAGATTGACAGCAGAAAAAGACCTCATGATCCATCTAGTCTGCCCTTATAATATTTTTGTATTTTATCTTAGAATGGATATATGTTTATCCCAGGCGTGTTTAAATTCAGTTACTCTGGATTTATCTACCACGTCTGCTGGAAGTTTGTCCCAAGCATCTACTACTCTTTCAGTAAAATAATATTTTCTCATGTTGCTTTTGATCTTTCCCCCAACTAACTTCAGATTGTGTCCCCTTGTTCTTCTGTTCTCTTTCCTATTAAAAACACTTCCCTCCTGGACCTTATTTAACCCTTTAACTACTCATTTTTAACCCTTTACTCGCCATTAACAACAACCCTCTGGTGTCTACACTTCAGCCAGCTGTAAATCTACTGAACTCTCCAGGGATTAAGTCCAATCTTCACTAATTTATCTATCAGCTCAGAATGATAAAGGGACTGGAAACCAAAACATACAAGCAAAGGTTGCAGGAACTGGGCATGGGTAGTCTAGTGAAGAGGTCCAGGGGGGACATGATAGCAGTCTTCCAATACTTGAAGGGCTGCTGGAGAGAGGAGGGGGGTCACACTGTTTTCCAAAGCACCAGAGGGCCAGACCAGGAGCAACAGATGGAAGCTGACCAAGGAGAAATTCAACCTGGAAATAAGGAGGAACTTTCTGATGGTGAGAGCGATCAACCAGTGGAACTCCCCAACACTGGAGACCTTCAAGAAAAGACTGGACTGCCATAGGTCTGGTGTGGTGTATAGGGTTCTCTGCACCAGCAAGAGGATGAACTAGGAGACCCACAGAGCCCCTTCCAACACAAACTATAAATAAAATAAATAGAGATAACATTCATTATAAAATAAAGACAGATTCCTTCGCCTGGCCTCCAATCATTGAGGGTGTTTCTGAAGACTGAAGGTTCCGCTGGCTGCGCCCCTCGTCCTGCCTTCCTGGCGTTCCCTGGCCCTTCGGTCTCCAGGCTGCCCTCCCGCCCACAGTGGGAGGCGAGGTGGCCGGAGATGGCTTTGCAGATGAAAATTGATCAGCTGTGATCAGAGCAGCCCAGAAGAGTAACACATGAGCGCATGGCACAACAGGCAGTTGCGCAGCACAACTATAAATCCACAAAAGAGCCCTTGCAATAAAGCTCCCACGATTGTTTCTGCTCGGGAGTGAGAAGTGACCGTTGCTCTCCACTGCCTTTTAATTTAATTTTAATTTCAGAGGCTTGGAAGAGGGAGATGTTTAAAGGTTAGCCTGGCCCAGAGGCGTCGGAGCAACTGTGGAGCAGACGCAGCCAGACTTGGGATGCTGGAAGTGTTCTGCAAATGCTGGCCTGCCACAAAGCGGACACACCAACCTGGGTCAAAATCAGGCATGTCATTTGATTGATAAGTGCCATGCATGGAAGCAAAAAAATCTCAACCCTGACAAGACTGAGAGGCTGTGGGTCCTTCGTCCTAAAGACAATTCCTTCTCTCCGTCTTTGGTCCTGGGGGGAGAAGTAATTCCCCACTCACATAGGGCTCGCAACTTGGGTGTCCTCCTGGAGCCACAGCTGAGGGTAAACACTTCGACCAAGTCGCCCTTTAAACACCTTGGTCTCTTCAGCCTTGAAAGGCGGCGTTGAAGGGGTGACTTGATCGAAGTGTATAAAATCCGGCATGGGATAGAAAAGGTGGATACAGATAAATTCTTTTCTCCATCACACAATACTAGGATGAGGGGCCCCTCCCTAAAGCTCACAGGTAAGAAAGTGAGGACAAATCGAGGGAAATATTTCTTCACCCAGAGGGTCCTTCGTTGATGGGATTTCCTTCCAGAAGAGGTCGTGACAGCTGTCAGCCTGGAGAGCTTCAAGGCAGGATGAGACAGATTCAGGGATGCCAAGTGTATCATAGGTGGTGATTGAAACGGATGTCCAAGTGCCGCCTCTTGGTTGAGACAGGCAGGGTTCCCTTGGGTCCCATTTATGGGGGGTCAAGGGAAAGGGAGGGTCTTGCCTTCTCTTTCTGCTCAAGATCCCCATGGACAATTGGTGGGCCACTGTGGGACACAGAAGACTGGACTCGATGGGCTTTGGCCTGATTCAGCAGGGCTCTTCTTAGGTTCTTAGGTTCGTATGAGGGTAGAACAACATCTCTGAGCTGTGGTTAAAGGGGGTTTCGCACAAGTTCATCTTGGCTACCACTTGTGGCCCTACCTTGACCAGGAGATGCTCCGCACAGTCACTCACGCCTTCATCACCTCTTGTCTTGACTATTGCAATGTGCTCTATATGGGGCTACCCTTGAAGAGCGTTTGGAGACTTCAGCTGGTGCAAAATGCAGCATTGCGTGCAATAACGGGTATACCAAGGTATGCCCATATTACTCCATCTTTATGCATTGGTTACCAGTCAGTCTTCGAAAAACAATTCTGTTTCTGTATCAACAGAGGGATACACTCCAAGACCAGGGAGGTATTAATACCGCTCTATTATGCCCTGGTCAGACCTCACCTGGAGTACTATGTTCAGTTCTGGCCACCACACTCGAAAAGAGACATTTCTTTTCTATGTCTCTCCAAAATGATAGGGGGACTAGAAACCAAGATGTACAAAGAGATGTTGCAAGAACTGGGCCTGAATAGTCTAGAGAAGAGAAGGGCCAGGGGGGACATGATAGCAGTCTACAGGTACTTGAGGGGTTGCCACAGAGAGGAGGGGGGGGGTCAGACTGTTTTCCAGGGCACCAGAGAGCCAGACCAGGAGCAAAGGATGGAAGCTGACCAAGGAGAGATTCAAACTGGAAATAAGGAGGAATTTTCTGACAGTGAGAACAATCAACCCATGGAAAAGAAGTTGCATTCAGAAGCTGCTTTAAAACTTCCACCATTGGGGCATTCACTACTTCTGGAGGCAGGCCGTTCCACTGGTTAATTGTTCTCACTGTCAGGAAATTCCTCTTTAGTTCTAAGTTGCTTCCTTGTTTAGTTTCCACCTCTGTTCATCTGAAACTTTTTTCAGAGCTGTAGTAACTTCAGACAGTCACTAAACAAATTGTTGTAAGTCGAGGACTCATCTGTACCATCTGAAAGGGCTCGGCCGGAGGGGCTGACCAGTTGTGGCTGCCTTCCTTTCTGTCCATACTTTTCTCTTTCGTTTCGCCTGTTCTCTAGCCAGCTGGAGAGTTTGGGAAGCGAGCTCATGTGTATTAATTTTTGCATTAACTTTCTCCGGTACGCACCTCCCCGTATGGATTAACCATCTTAATGCAAGCCAGCTTTGGGGGGAGAGAGAGAGGGAGAGGGAGAGTTTGGGCACAGGGTGTTTTTTCCACTCGCTCTCCACCTCCCGCAACCCTGGTGGGGTCGGAGCCATCATCAGCACACCAGCTCCCCGAGTGTCAAGCGGCACAAATCGGCAAATTGAGTGAATCCAAATAAAACTCTGGTCGGATCACGTTTCTCTCCTGTCCGTAATGGTTTCCAGCCAGATCTAATATCCTCCCCCCCCAATCCCCCCCCCATCCCCGGGATCAAAGGAAGAAGCCAGTTTCAAAGAATTGCAACAGGCTTTTCTATCTGGAGGAAACTCAGAGGATCCAGAGCTTTTGGTTAAAAAGGGTGCGGAGGGGTCACTTGCAGACTCCATTTATTTTAACACTGCTTGGCTTGTAAGGCAATGAGACGGTTTCCCGGGCTGTGCGCAGTTGGAAAAATAGCAACGATTTTATTTATTTTTATTTACTTTATTCGTCAAACATGTATAGGATAGGTGGTACCATGGATATTGCCTATCTGGACTTCAGCAAAGCCTTTGATACGGTTCCACATAAAGAGCTGATAGATAAATTAGTGAAGATTGGACTTAATCCCTGGATAGTTCAATGGATTTGCAGTTGGCTGAAGCATAGACATCAGAGGGTTGTTGTTAATGGCGAGTATTCTGAGCAGAGACAGGTTACAAGCGGTGTGCCACAAGGGTCTGTTCTGGGTCCTATTCTTTTTAATATGTTTGTGAGTGACATAGGGGAAGGTTTGGTAGGGAAAGTTTGCCTATTTGCTGATTACTCTAAAGTGTGCAATAGGGTTGATATTCCTGGAGGTGTCTGTAATATGGCAAATGATTTAGCTTTACTACATAAGTGGTCAGAGCAATGGAAACTGTGGTTTAATGTTCCCAAATGTAAAATAATGCACTTGGGGAAAAGGAATCCTCAATCTGAGTATTGTATTGGCAGTTCTGTGTTAGCAAAAACCTCAGAAGAGATGGATTTAGGGGTCGTGATTTCTGACAGTCTCAAAATGGGTGAACATTGTGGTCGGGTGGTAGGAAAAGCAAGTAGGATGTTTGGCTGCATAGCTAGAGGTATAACAAGCAGGAAGAGGGAGATTGTGATCCCGCTATATAGAGTGCTGGTGAGACCACATTTGGAATCCTGTGTTCAGTTCTGGAGACCTCACCTACAAAAAGATATCGACAAAATTGAACGGGTCCAAAGATATGTATGTGCAATGCAGGTTCCAGTCAGGTGAGCTGTATTCCAGAATTGGTCTAGCAAATGTTTTGTAAGCTCTGGTTAGCAGTGTAATATTGCCAGAGAAGAAGTTATGTTAGATTAGATTAACAATTGAACCAAAACAAAAGGAAGAGACTTTGGGAGGGGGAAACAAACTTTGGAAGAGAATTTTGGGGAAAGTGGAAAGAAGAGCAACGAAGATGATCAAAGGCCTGGAGTCTAAATTATGTGAGGAAGGGTTACAGGAACTGGGTATCCCCAGTGTAGAGAAAAGAAGGACTAGCAGCATTCCAGTATTTGAGGTGTTGCCACAAAGAAGAGGGAGCAATTTATTCTCCAAAGCAATTTATTCTCTGGATGTGGGCAGAGGTGACTCAGGGTGGTGTACAACGTGATGGACATTTTTAAGAGAAGATTGAACTGCCACTTGACTGGTGTGCTATAGGGTTCCTGCTTGGGCAGGGGGTTGAACTTGATGGCCTTCATGGTCCCTTTCAACTCTAACAATAAATAAATAAATGAATGAATGAATGAATGAATGAATGAATGAATGAATGAATGAATGAATGAATGAATGAATGAATGAAATAAATAAATAAATAAATAAACAAACAAACAAATAAACAAACAAACAAATAGTCATGTGACTGGGTAGGGCTGGCTTGCCAGCCATGTGACCAGTTGGGAGTGGCTTGACAATCATGTGAATGGGGTGTGGCTTAAAGGTCATGTGACTGGGTGGGAGTGGTTTTTACCAACCAAGAGAAGTTTTCAAATAGTTGCTTGGACTCTTTTTGATGTAAGTCCCATTATATGAATAAGCCACCAAAAGGACAAATGATAGACAGCATTACTGGTGAGGAGCACAGTCACATTTGAATATTTTGAACTGAACCCACAAGGTTGAGTAGGATAACAGATTAGGCAAGTAGCTCGATTTTCTTTCATTGCTATAAAAGGTCAGTTCTAGATAATGATTAAAATGATGAAAGCGTTTATGGGTAAAAACACACTAATTAATTATTTCCCATTTTGAAAGTAATGAAGGATCATACCCCCAAGGTTCTGGAGAAGGAAGGGCAATGAAAGAAACCTATGAAGTATTCCATAAATGGTGCATAAACCTACCACCCCCACTGGCGTTCCCTCCCCCCCATGGGGGAAGCAGCCCATCACTCATAATATGCATCTATGTCATATTGTGAGATCTGTTGTGTCTGGCAGGAGCTTGACCTTCTTACTGTTGATTAGGACAACTCTGGAAAACACAGCCACAACTGTTGTGTGGTTCCTGCTTCAAGAGGAGGGGGCTGGTCTGACTCCTCCTGAAGGGGCTTCTTTGTGCGGCTTTCTCCACGGCTGGTCAGTTTCCTCCTTGGCCAGAGACCCAAGAGCTGCTTCTCACGGGATGAATGAATGGCCCGAGTCTTTGCTCTCCTCCCCCCACTGCCTTGCCAGGCCCCTCCCCCCCACCCGCCTCCTGCACCTTTGCTGTTACACACACACACACACACACACACACAAACACCAGTCCTGAAAGATTCTTAAAGACATTGATTGATGGATGGATGGATGGATTGGATTTGTATGCCGCCCTCTCTGAGAACTCGGGGTGGCTCACAACATATATAAAAAGCAGAGTGGTACATCTAATCCAATTAATGTAATGTAATGTAAAATCCTAAAATAATTTAAACCAATTCATAATCAGTCATTCCATAAAACAGACTAAAAAACACTCGTTGGTCAGTTGGAAAGATCTCCTGACCTCAGGAGCGACAAAGATGAGTCTTTAAAGTTTTTCGGAAGGCAAGGAGGGTGGGGGCAGTGGGAATCTCCGGGGAAGCTGATTCTTTTAATGCTACCATAGAATAGGATAGGATAGAATATATAGGAAGGGAGGGGAAGGGAAGAGAAGAGAAGAGCAATATGGGATAGGATGGGACAGAATAGAATAGCTTAGTGTAGGGTAGGGTAGTGTAAAGTAGAGTACAGTAGAGTAAAGTAGAATAAAGACTAGACTAGAATAGACTAGAATAGAATATGGAATAGAATAGAATATGGAATGGAATAGGATAGGAAAGGATAGGATAGGATAGGATAGAATTCTTTATTGGCCAAGTGTGATTGGGCACACAAGGAATTTGTCTTTGGGGCAGATGCTACAACACGTAATGATTGTCATAGGGGTCAAATAAGCAATGAAGAAACAATCAATTTTAATAAAAATCTTAGGATACAAACAACAAGTTACAGTCATATAGACATAAGTGGGAAGAGATGGGTGATAGTAATGATGAGAAAAAACTAGTAGTAATAGTAAATAGTTTGACAGCGTTGAGGGAATTATTTGTTTAGCAGAGTGAGGGCATTCGGGAAAAACCTGTTCTGGTGTCTAGTTGTCTTGGTGTGCAGTGCTCTGTAGTGACATTTTGAGGGAAGGAGTTGAAACGGTTTATGTCCAGGATGAGAGGGGGGGTCAGTCAATATTTTCCCCACCCTCTTTTTGACTCGTGCAGTATCCAGGTCCTCAATGAAAGGCAGGTGGGCAGCCGTTGTTTTTTCTACAGTTCTGATTCTCCTCTGAAGTCTGTGTCAGTCTTGTTGGGTTGCAGCACCAAACCAGACAGTGACAGAGCTGCAGATGACAGACTTGTTAAGTTTTATAAGTAACTCAAGGTGCAGGACATATATAACAACCCTTCAGCCTACTGAGATGGAATTTCAGTAGGCTGAAGGTGGACTCAGCCTTCCATCCTGCCATCTTTCTGAGGGGGGTCAAATGAGGACCCAGATTGTTGGAGGTTGACTCTCTGTAAACTGCTTAGAGAGGGGCTGGAAAAGGACAAAGCACATCTTTCCCTCTGTTAATGCGGCCTACAATTGTGTTGGCTTTTCTGGCAGCTGCCACATTCAGTTAAAGGGTTAAATAAGGTCCAGGAGCGAAGTGTTTTTAATAGGAAAGTGGACACAAGAACAAGGGGACAATCTGAAGATCAGAAGCAACATGAGAAAATATTATTTTACTGAAAGAGTAGTAGATGCTTGGAACAAACTTCCAGCAGATGTGGTAGATAAATCCACAGTAACTGAATTGAAACATGCCTGGGATAAACATAGATCCATCCTAAGATAAAATACAGGAAATAGTAGAAGGGCAGACGAGATGGACCAGGAGGTCTTTTTCTGCCGTCAATCTTCTATGTTTCTATGTTTCTATTATGCCGGTCCATATTTAAGTGATTGTTCACCAAGACTCCAAGATACGCCTTGTAGTTACTACTAATAAGCTAATTTGTGTTTCTTAGGCTCCATCTTAAGCGGCCTCCCCAGTGGCATCCAGACCACGAATGATGGCTTTTATCCAGCTGACCTCGTTCAGGGAGTTCAACTTAAAGCAGGGATCTCCAACCTTGGCAACTTTAAGCCTGGCGGACTTGAGCTCCCTGGCTGGAGAATTCTGGGCTGAATTCTGAGTTGGCTTCAACTCCTGAGCTGAGGTCCGCCAGGCTGAAAGTTTATTTATTTTATTTTTATTTATTTATTTGTCAAGTACGTATTGGTAGTATACAAAGATATCACAATGTTTATATACATGATTTATTTATTTATTTATTTATTACTTAGATTTGTATGCCGCCCCTCTCCGAAGACTCGGGGCGGCTCACAACATGTAAAAACAAATCATAAGCAATCAGGCAAATTTAAAATATTTAAATATTTTAAAAAACCCCATATGCTAACAGTCACACACACAGACATACCATGCATAAATTAAACGTGCCCAGGGGGAGATGTTTCAGTTCCCCCATGCCTGACGGCAAAGGTGGGTTTTAAGGAGTTTACAGAAGGCAGGAAGAGTAGGGGCAGTTCCAATCTCCGGGGGGAGTTGGTTCCAGAGGGCCGGGGCCGCCACAGAGAAGGCTCTTCCCCTGGGGCCCGCCAACCGACATTGTTTAGTTTGACGGGACCCGGAGAAGGCCTCACTCTGTGGGACCTAATCGGTCGCTGGGATTCGTGCGGCAGGAGGCGGTCTCGGAGATATTCTGGTCCGATGCCATGAAGGGCTTTAAAGGTCATAACCAACACTTTGAATTGTGACCGGAAATTGATCGGCAACCAATGCAGACTGTGGAGTGATGGTAAAACATGGGCATACCTAGGTAAGCCCATGACTGCTCTCGCAGCTGCATTTTGCACGATCTGAAGTTTCCGAACACTTTTCAAAGGTAGCCCCATGTAGAGAGCATTACAGTAGTCGAACCTCGAGGTGATGAGGGCATGAGTGACTGTGAGCAATGAGTCCCGGTCCAGATAGGGCCGCAACTGGTGCACCAGGCGAACCTGGGCAAACGCCCCCCTCGCCACAGCTGAAAGATGTTGTTCTAATGTGAGCTGTGGATCGAGGAGGACGCCAGGTTGCAGACCCTCTCTGAGGGGGGCAATGATTCTCCCCCCAGGGTGATGGACGGACAGATGGGATTGTCCTTGGGAGCAGAACCCACAGCCACTCCGTCTTATCCGGGTTGAGCTTGAGTCTGTTGACACCCATCCAGGCCCCATACAGCCTCCAGGCACCGGCACATCACTTCCACCGCTAGTAAGCGATACTAGTAAGAGAGAAACATTAGGACAGGGGACGGAAGGCACGCTGGTGCACTTATGCACGGCCCTTACTGACCCCTTAGGAATTGGGAGAGGTCAACAGTGGAGAGTCTAAGGGTAAAGTTTTTGAGGCTTAGTTGATGATACTACAGAGTATGTTAGTAAGTTCCAGGAATCATCTACTCGGTTACTAAAGTTGTATTTCCTGCAGTCTAGTTTGGATCGGCTTACTTTAAGTTTGTATCTGTTGCGTGCTCATGTGTTGTTGTGGTTGAAGCTGAAGTAGTCATTGACAGGAAGGACGTTGTAGCAGATGATATTATGGGCTATGCTTAGGTCATGTTTAAGATGATGTAGTTCTAAGCTTTCTAAGCACAGGATTTCGAGTTTGGTAATATATTCTGTTGCAAGTAGAGGAGAGGAGGGCTCTTCTCTTACAGTATCTCTGGACATTTTCTAATGTATTTATGTCCGAAATGTGGTGTCGGTTCCAGACAGATGAGCTGTATTCGAGGATTGGTCTGGCACATGTTTGTATGCTCTGGATATAGTGTGAGATTACCGGAGCAGAAGCTACGTACAATTAGATTACAACTCTTGGAGCCCTTTGGGGGATGTTGTTGCGGTGGGCTTTGGCACTGAGGTCATTCGATGTGAGTCTTCCAAGGTCTTTCATGGAGTGAGGGTCATCTGCAAGGTCTTGTCTGTTAGGAGACCCCTAACCTGAAGGGTTTCCAAATTCCCAGGAAGGTGGACTCTGTGAGGGCTGCTTCAGCAAGACTTGTGTGGGGCCAAGACCAAACCAGCCCTCGCCGGCATTTTAATTTAAGCGAATGAATCACAGATGGCACGATCACTCACCGTATATTTAATAATTTTCCCCTTCTGCTGCATAAATAATTACCATTTGGTGGCAAGTTACAAGGCAGAAGATTAATGAGCACATGGAGAGGTGTCGGTCCTTCTGCACATGGGTGTTTTTCCCCACATGGGAACAGGAACATAATTCAACAGTGGGGGAGCATATGTTTCGCATATGGAAAGTGCCACGTTTAGTCCTCAAAGATAAAAGAGAAGGTCCCAGGCAACTCGGCAACAAAGTCACAGCACCAACTGTGCAGCTCTCTTGGCAGGAGGGAAAAGGCCTCCCCAACTTTGGATGAGGAGGAGGAGGAGGAGGAGGAGGAGGAGAAAGAGGAGGAGAAAGAGGAGGAGAAAGAGGAGGAGAAAGAGGAGAAAGAGGAGGAGGAGGAGGGGGAGAAGGAGGAGAAAGAGGAGGAGGAGGAGGAAGAGAAGAGGAGGAGAGGAGGAGAAAGAGGAGAAAGAGGAGAAAGAGGAGGAGAAAGAGGAGAAAGAGGAGGAGAAAGAGGAGAAAGAGGAGGAGGAGGAGGAGGAGGAGGAGGAGGAGGAGGGGAGAAAGAGAAGAAAGAGGAGGAGGAGGAGGAGAAAGAGGAGAAAGAGGAGGAGGAGGAAGAGAAGAGGAGGAAGAGGAGGAGAAAGAGGAGAAAGAGGAGGAGAAAGAGGAGAAAGAGGAGGAGGAGAAGGAGGAGGAGGAGGAGGAGAAAGAGAAGAAATAGGAGAAAGAGGAGGAGAAAGAGGAGAAAGAGGAGGAGGGGGAGAAAGAGGAGAAAGAGGAGGAGAAAGAGGAGGAGAAAGAGGAGAAGGAGGAGGAGTCAGGAGAAAGAGGAGCGAGGAGGAGGAAGAGAAGAGGAGGAAGAGGAGGAGAAAGAGGAGGAAAGAGGAGGAGAAAGAGGAGAAAGAGGAAGAGGAGGAGGAGGAGGGGGAGGAGGGGGAGAAAGAGGAGAAGAGGAGGAGGAGGAGGAAGAGAAGAGGAGGAAGAGGGGAGAAAGAGGAGGAGAAAGAGGAGAAGGAGGAGGAGGAGAAGGAGGAGGAGGAGGAGGAGGAAGAGAAGAAAGAGGAGGAGGAGGAGGAGGAAAGAGGAGAAAGAGGAGGAGAAAGAGGAGAAAGAGGAGGAGGAGGAGGAGGAGGAGGAGAAAGAGAAGAAAGTGGAGGAGGAGGAGAAAGAGGAGAAAGAGGAGGAGGAGGAGGAAGAGAAGAGGAGGAAGAGGAGGAGAAAGAGGAGAAAGAGGAGGAGAAAGAGGAGAAAGAGGAGAGGAGGAGGAGGAGGAGAAAGAGAAGAAGGGAGAAAGGGAGGAGAAAGAGGAGAAAGAGGAGAAGAGGGAGAAAGATGAGGGGGAGAAAGAAAGAAAGAGGAGGAGAAAGAGGAGGAGAAGAGGAGAAGGAGGAGGAGGAGGAGGGGGAGGAGGAGGAGAAAGAGGAGGAGGAGGAGGAAGAGAAGAGGAGGAAGAGGAGGAGAAAGAGGAGAAAGAGGAGGAGAAAGAGGAGAAAGAGGAAGAGGAGGAGGGGGAGGGGGGAGGAGGGGGAGAAAGAGGAGAAAGAGGAGGAGAAAGAGGAGGAGAAAGAGGAGAAAGAGGAGGAGGAGGAGGAAGATGAAGAGGAGGAAGAGGAGGAGGAAGAGGAGGAGAAAGAGGAGGAGAAAGAGGAGAAAGAGGAGGAGGAGGAGAGGAGGAGAAAGAGAAGAAAGAGGAGGAGGAGGAGGAGAAAGAGGAGAAAGAGGAGGAGGAGGAGGAAGAGAAGAGGGAGGAAGAGGAGGAGAAAGAGGAGAAAGAGGAGGAGAAAGAGGAGAAAGAGGAGGAGGAGGAGGAGGAGGAGGAGGAGAAAGAGAAGAAAGAGGAGAAAGAGGAGGAGAAAGAGGAGAAAGAGGAGGAGGGGGAGAAAGAGGAGAAAGAGGAGGAGAAAGAGGAGAAGGAGGAGGAGGAGGGGGAGGAGGAGGAGAAAGAGGAGGAGGAGGAGGAAGAGAAGAGGAGGAAGAGGAGGAGAAAGAGGAGAAGAGAGGAAGAGGAGGAGGAGGAGGGGGAGAAAGAGGAGAAAGAGGAGGAGAAAGAGGAGGAGAAAGAGGAGAAGAGGAGGAGGAAGAGGAAGAGAAGAGGAGAAAGAGGAGGAGAAAGAGGAGGAGAAAGAGGAAGAAGGAGGAGGAGGAGGAGGGTGAGGAGGAGGAGAAAGAGGAGGAGGAGGAGGGAAGAGAAGAGGAGGAAGAGGAGGAGAAAGAGGAAGAAAGAGGAGGAGAAAGAGGAGGAGGAGGAGGAGAAAGAGAAGAAAGAGGAGAAAGAGGAGGAGAAAGAGGAGAAAGAGGAGGAGGAGGAAGAGAAGAGGAGGAAGAGGAGGAGAAAGAGGAGAAAGAGGAGGAGAAAGAGGAGAAAGAGGAGGAGGAGAAGGAGGAGGAGGAGGAGGAGAAAGAGAAGAAAGAGGAGAAAGAGGAGGAGAAAGAGGAGAAAGAGGAGGAGGGGGAGAAAGAGGAGAAAGAGGAGGAGAAAGAGGAGGAGAAAGAGGAGAAGGAGGAGGAGGAGGGGGAGGGGGAGGAGAAAGAGGAGGAGGAGGAGGAAGAGAAGAGAGGAAGAGGAGGAGAAAGAGGAGAAAGAGGAGGAGAAAGAGGAGAAAGAGGAAGAGGAGGAGGAGGAGGGGGAGGAGGGGGAGAAAGAGGAGAAAGAGGAGGAGAAAGAGGAGGAGAAAGAGGAGGAGGAGGAGGAGAGAAGAGGAGGAGAGGAGGAGAAGAAAGAGGAGAAGAGGAGGAGAAAGAGGAGAAAGAGGAAGAGGAGGAGGAGGAGGAGGAGGAGGAAGAGAAGAGGAGGAGGAGAAGAGGAGGAGGAAAGAGGAGGAAAGAGGAAGAGGAGGAGGAGAGGAGGAGGAGGAGGAGAAGAGAGGAGGAGGAGGAGAAAGAGGAGGAGAAGGAGGAGAAAGAGGAGGAGGAGGGAGGAAGAGAATAGGAGGAAGAGGAGGAGAAAGAGGAGAAAGAGGAAGAGGAGGAGGAGGAGGAGGAGGAGAAGAGAAGAGGAGGAGGAGAAAGAGGAGGAGAAGAGGAGAAAGAGGAGAAAGAGGAAGAGGAGGAGGAGAAGGAGGAGGAGGAGGAGGAAGAGAAGAGGAGGAGGAGAAAGAGGAGGAGAAAGAGGAGAAAGAAGGGAAAGAGGAGGAGGAGGCAACTTCTACAACTTCCTCAACCTCAATTCTAGATCTTCAGCAGAAAGCACAATCAGGATGACAGAATAAGAGAGTCCATAGCAATAGCATTTCGACAGCTACCACTTTCCCAGCACTTTTCCAGCCCCCTCTAAGCAGTTTACAGAGTCAGCCTCTTGTCCCCCACAATCTGGGTCCTCATTTGACCCACTTGGAACAGCTGAGTCAACCTTGAGCCGGTGGTGAGATTTGAACTCCTGAACTACAGCTAGCAGTTAGCTGAGGTAGCCTGCAATGCTGTAATTTAACCACTGTGCTACACCCAGCTCTTAGGTGGAAGGGAGGGAGGGAGGACAGAGAAAGAAGGGAGGGAGGAACGGAGGGAGGGCAGGGATGGAAAGCAAGGAAGGAGAAAGAAGAAAGAAGGAAAGAAGGAAAGAAGGGAGGGAGGAGAAAGAAAGAGGACGGAAGGAAGAGAAAGAAAGGAGGAAGGAAGAAGGAAGAGAAAGAAGGAGGGAGGAAGGAGGGAGGGAGGAAGGAGGGAAGGAAAGAAGAAGGAGAAAGAAAGAGGAAGGAAGAGAAAGAAAGAAAGAAGAAAGAAAGGAGGGAGGGAGGAGAAAGAAAGAGGACAGAAGGAAGAGAAAGAAAGGAGGAAGGAAGGAACAGAAAGAAGGAGGGGAGGGAGGAAGGAGGGAAGGAAGAAGGAAGGAGAAAGAAAGAGGAAGGAAGGAAGAGAAAGAAAGAAGAGAGGGAGGGAGGACAGAAGGAAGAGAAAGAAAGGAGGAAGGAAGGAAGGAAGGAATAGCATTTAGTCTTATCTACCACTTTTCAGTGCTTTTCCAGCCCTCTCTGAGCGGTTGACAGAGATTCAGCCTCTTGCCCCCCTCAATCCAGGTCCTCATTTGGGGATGGAATCTGGGTTTTTAGCACTGTGCACACAAGCATGTCACGAAGTGAACCGCCAGCAAGGTAAACCAGAACCCACCTGTGACCTGGTCCACTTCAGGTCCCCATGCCAAGCATTTAGATGGAAGCTCATCACAAACCAAGACAGGCCCAAACTTGGAGGCGACCAAGGAAAGCCCACATCACATCAAATGACAATGTGGAAGACCAACCGGGGTCTCTTTCTGTGTGAACGAGGAGATTCACGGCCAGTGTTTGATGTGATTATAATCTGCAAATTATTCCCAGATTGGTAGGAAAGAAGACGGTTAATATGGGCTCATATGATGCTAACACGGCGTATTAATTGGCAGTGATCCCTCCAATGAGCCTGCAATAAATGAGGATGGATTCGTAGACCGGAGCCTTTGCATGCTCTGATTGTAGCTAATAATGGGAAGCAAAACTGAGCCTGATGGACCACCATGCCCATCAGCCTGTGCTCACAGTGGCCATCCAGCTGCACCCAGGGAGCTCCCTGACTTCCTGGCAGAGGCCTCCAGGGGCAGCCCAGTAAAACCATTGATCAGGCTTCCAGCAAAGACATGTGAGCACCAGTCTCTTCCATTGGGGAACAGATCGTATTATTTATTTTATTCATTCGATTTTTATGCCGCCCTTCTCCTTAGACTCAGGGCGGCTTACAACATGTTAGCAATAGCACTTTTGAACAGAGCCAGGCTATTGCCCCCACAATCCGGGTCCTCATTTCACCCACCTTGGAAGGATGAATTCAGTGATCCCTGAAGTCAGAAAGGTTGCTGACCCCTGGATTGGATGATTCCAGACAAGTGGCTGTCCGGTCTCTTCTTAAAACCCTCCAGTGATGGGACATCGACCTCTTCTGGAGGCAAACCATTCCACCCGTTCATTGTTTTCACTGTCGGAAAATTCCCCCTTATTCCTCCAGGGTGAATCTCCAAGCTGTATGGTGGCCTAGTGGTGAAGATGCTCGCTTCCCACTTGGAAGGTTGGGAGTTCAATCCTAGGTAGCGGCAGATGTTTCTCTATCAGGATACAATGAGAAAATATCTGCTATGAACTCTGCATAGTCATCAGGAAGGGCATCCGGACGGTAAATGCACAGAACCATCCAATACACCCTACATAACGTAATTACAGAGTCATCAAAAGGAAATTTATTTCCAAGGGACATCTCCCTCTGACCAGCTTCCTCTCTGTTTTGAGAAACCAATACAAATTCGGCTTGTTGTAAATGCAAAACTGATGTAGGTACCTTCTTTCATCTGTGGTGGTTATGCCCCACAGCAAGTTACTGGAGAAAGATTCATGGTTGGTTACAACAGATTACAGAAAGACAAATAGAATATACTCCGGATTTTTTTTCCTGTTAGGAATAATAAGAAAACGACAACCAACGGATATACAATATTTATCACTACATATTATCACTGCAGCAAAAATCGCCTATGCTCAGCATTGGAAAGGTGACAAAGCCCTGTTGAAAAACGTATTGATTGACAGGTGTGCGGAAATGGACAAATTGGCAATAGAACCAAAAGGGCAAAATAATTTTTATTGTTCTAAAGTTTGGACTAAATGGTACAACTGGATAAAAAAGAGAGAGAGAAAGATAGTGAGGCAACGTGATAAAAGACCAAGAAGTGGATAATGGAAACACCATATTTTTGGGTGTATAAGATGTACCTTTTTCCTCCCTCCATAATTTGGGTGCATCCTATACTCTGAATGTAGCTTTTTTCAGCCCTAACTTGCTGCTGGGATTTCCCTGAGCTTTCCCTCGCTGAGAATCCCCACCTCTGGACTTCCGTTCCCACCCGAAGTGCCCATTCTTGCACTGTTGGGATTCCCCTGAGTAAGAATGGGCACTTTGGGTGCCAATGGAAGTCCGGAGGCGGGGATTCCCAGTGGCGCAAGGCAAAAAGGTGACCTTTGGGATGGGTTTGCACGCATTATTTGCTTTCACATTGATTCCTATGGGGAAAATTGTTTCTACTTACACAGTTTTCTACTTATGAACCTGGTTAGGGAACGAATTAAGTTCGTAAGTAGAGGTACCACTGATATGAAAATAACAATGTATGAGATTTGGCTGCAGATCTATGTAAAAATAATATGATGTTTAAAGACAAAAAACAATTTAAAAAGACTTGGGGGGAGAAAAGAGGGAAGCGAAGAAAGCCTCACAAATTGCAAACGGGGTTTTTTCGCAGTGCCTCCTTCTCCCCATCCTTCCCTTAGTTTTTGCATTCGGCATAATTCTTCCGTATTAAAGTCAGCTTTAATTGCAGTGACGGGCGGTGTTTATCCAGAGACGCTCATTGTGTGTACGTCCCTTGGCAAAGGAGAGATGACAACATCACGCTGTGTTTTCCCCCAAGCATTGTTCGCATTTTGCTCAGTTGTCAGGTTCCACTTGCAACATCGGCTTCTCCATAAACCTGTTGCCAGCCAGGGTGGCTCCTTCGACAGCCTGAAGGCCCCCACCTGCCCTCCCACCCTCCCCACGAGATGCGTGGCAGATAACCAGAGGAGTTAGGAATACAAATTTCTATCAAGGCACCAGGGGGATTTTAGAGTGAGAGCTGAGATGTGCAAAGCTATCCTCAAGCTGCCTCATTTGCACTTAAGCTGCCGACTTGATTCTGCAAAGAATCCAAACAAACTCGAAACGACGGGAAATTTCCAGGGTTTGAATCAACTCAAATTTAGCTAGAAGCACAAAAAGGTTAGAGGCTGGAACAGAATGACATGAATTCAAAGGTATTAATTCTAGAATTATTCTTCATGTATTTATAATGCTGTTCCCGCATTTAAAATAAATTGATTTCACCACCAGAAAATTCAGTCATAGACAAAATATACAGATGTGCGGAAATCTATAGGCTGATGATGAAGATCAAAGGATTACACCACTCAGAATATTATGATACCTGGCAAAGACGGTATAATTGGATGGAAAATAAATTTTTAAAACCGTGACATAATGTAAAAGTACTTACAAATATAAGAACTATGTAAATATGAAGAACTTGTGTAAATAATGTAAATTTAAATAACAACAGTAAATAATAGAATACCATATTTTTCAGAGTATAAGACACACCTTAGTTTTTGGGGAACAAAATAGGGAAAAGAGTCTTCTTGCCAGGTATTCATCTGGATAGCGTCCTTAGCCAACACATTATTTTATCCCCTGGTTAGGGCTTAAAAAAAACTTTATTCAGAGAGAGTAACAATGAAAGAGCTTGCAAGCCAGTAAGAGCTGGGAACATCATCAGCACCTGGAAAAAAACATGTGGAGCAAGTAGAGCAATGAAAAAACTCTGCAAAGATTTAGGGCTTGGAAAGCATTCTTCCCAGAGAGTAACAATGAAAGAGCTTGCAAGCCGGTCAGAGCTGGGAACATTGTTAGCACCTGGTTAGGACTGGAAAGAAACTTAATCAGAGCAAGTAGAGCAATGGGGGGAAAAACCTGCAAAGATTTAGGGCTTGGAAAACGTTCTTAGCAGAGAAAAACAATGAAAGAGCCTGCAAGGTAAGAGCTGGGAACATTGTTAGCACCTGGTTAGGGGTGAAAAGAAACTTATTCGGAGCAAGTGGAGAATAAAAAAAAATACAAAGCGAGGGTTTGGAAAACATTCTTTGCAGAGAGTAACAATGAAAGAGCTTGCAAGCCAGTAAGAGCTGGGAATATTGTTAGTACCTGGTTAGGGTTGGAAAGAAACTTATTCGGAGCAAGTTAGAACAATGAAAAAACCATGGAAAGACTTAGGGCTTGGAAAACATTCTTCACAGAGAGAAACAATGAAAGAGCCTGCAAGGTAAGAGCTGGGAAAATTGTTAGCACCTGGTTAGGGCTGGGGGGGGGAAGCTACAGAAAGAGTATAAGATATACCCTAATTATCAGCCTTTTTTAGGGAGGAAAAAAGTGTATACTCCAAAAAATGCAGTAGATATAATGTAAGAGATTGGTCCTGAATTATGGTGATTTTAAAAAAATTGATAAATTGAATAAATAAACTTATTTTAAAAAATAAATTGATTTCACCATTTCCAGTACACTTCTATGCAGCCAGACATAAGTTCCCTTCAAAAGATCCCTTGCCCAGTAGGTCTTGGTGAATGCAGTGTAAATTCTAACACTCGATTAATTAAGTTGGGTGAACACCAAATAGCTGTCAGTAAAGACAATGAAAAGTCCTTAATTACACATGCAGATAGAGTCGTTCATAGTTCCACCTGGAAACTACGGCCGTCCTAGCCCAAGCTAAATGAAGGCAGGCCTGGCACGCTGACAAATCAGCCATCAACAGGCACACAGAGATAATCCACATGTACACACTGCTCAAAGGAAACAATAACAAGCTAAGAAAAAGGAAACAAAAAGAGCCACAAACACCCAGATAAGCAGGGATTAACTCCAGACAAACAATGAGGCAGAAAAGAAAACCCCAATCAAGGAGCTACGCAGGAGACAAACCATAGTTCTGCAGAGAATAATTGCGCAATCACGGAACTACCAAGTTAGGCATCCACAGCCCCAACAACAACTGCCAGGGCCAGCTACTACTTGGATTTGAAAGGGAACAAACTCCACGTTCGCCATGAAACAACCCAGAGAGCATCAAGGGATGGGATGGCGCCGTGCTTAGAGTGCAGCGCTGCAGGCTCCTTCAGCTAACTGCTAGCTGTAGTTCAGCAGTTCAAATCTCACCACCAGCTCAAGGTCGACTCAGCCTTCCATGATCCTTCCCAGGTGGGTCAAATGAGGACCTAGATTGTGGGGGGCAAGAGGCTGGTTCTGTAAACCGCTCAGAGAGGGATGGAAAAAGCTCTATGAAACAGTATATGTCTAAATGCTATTGCTAACTCCCATAGACCTCCTCCTCTTCTACACAAACCCCATTCCCTTTCAGTCAAATAATATTGTAAAATTTGTATGTGAAACATAGAAATATAGAAGATTGATGGCAGAAAAAGACCTCCTGCTCCATCTAGTCTGCCCTTATACTATTTCCTGTATTTTATCTTAGGATGGATCTATGTTTCTCCCAGGCATGTTTAAATTCATTTCCTGTGGATTGACCAACCACGTCTGCTGGAAGTTTGTTCCAAGCATCTACTACTCTTTCAGTCAAGTAATATTTTCTCACGTTGCTTCTGATCTTGCCCCCAACTAAGCTCAGATTGTGTCCCCTTGTTCTTGGGTTCACTTTCCTATTAAAAACACTTCCCTCCTGAACGTTATTCAACCCATTGACATATTTAAATGTTTCGATCATGTCCCCCCTTTTCCTTCTGTCCTCCAGACTATACAGATTGAGTTCATTCAGTCTTTCCTGATACATTTTATGCTTAAGACCTCCCACCATTCTTGTAGCCCGTCTTTGGACCCATTCAATTTGATCCATCTCTTTTAGTAGGGAAGCCCCAGAGTGCAAAAAACAGGTTGATGGGCAAACCAGGAAGTGCCTTTTCCAGAATTCCGGTTTACCCGTTGTGCTGTTTTTTTGGACTCTTCAGGAAGCTGAAGCCTCCGGAGTGCAAAGAACAGCACAATGGGCAAACCGGAAGTGCATTTCCCCAAACTTCCAGTTTTCCCATTTGGGCATTTTTGTCACCTACCAGGCTTCAGAAAGGCCTGTGCACTTGTGCGGATTGGGGGGAATACCTTTGGGACCGTCTTCTGCCGCATGAATCCCAGCAGCGGATCAGGTCCCACAGAGTTGGCCTTCTCCGGGTCCCGTCGACTAAACAATGTTGTCTGGTGGGCCCCAGGGGAAGAGCCTTCTCTGTGGCGGCCCCGACCCTCTGGAATCAACTCCCCCTGGAGATCAGAACTGCCCCCACCCTCCTCACCTTTCGTAAGCTATTGAAGACCTACCTATGTAGTCAGGCATCGGGAAATTAAAATACCCCTGGGCTTATATTGCTTATGTATGGTATGATTGTGTTGCATGGTTTTAATAATGGGGTTTTCGATGTTTTTTAAATACATTGGATTTGTCACATTGTTGTTTTTGTTGTGAGCCACTCCAAGTGTTGGTTATGACCTATTAATCCCTTCATGGCATCAGACCAGAATATCTCCAGGACCGCCTTCTGCCACACGAATCCCAGTGACCGGTTAGATCCCACAGAGTTGGCCTTCTCTGGGTCCTGTCGACTAAACAGTGTCATTTGGCGGGACCCAGGGGAAGAGCCTTCTCTGTGGCGGCCTCGACCCTCTGGAACCAACTCCCCCCAGAGATTAGGATTGCCCCCGCCCTCCTTGTCTCTGCTGTCAGGCATGGGGAAATTGGGACATCTCCCCCAGGCTTATATAGTTTTATGTATGCTATGCTTGTGTTGTATGTTTTTTAAAATAATGGGTTTTTAGATATTTTTTAAATTTTTTAGATTTGTTCATTGTACACTGTTTTTATTGTTGTTGTGAGCCACCCTGAGTCTGCAGAGAGGGGCGGCATACAAATATAATAAATAATAATAATTAATAATAATAATAATAATAATAATAATAATAAGTCTCCAGAGAGGGGCGGCATACAAATCCAATCAATCAATCAATCAATAATAAACAAATAAACAAATAAATAAATAAATAAATAAATAAACAAATAATCAATCAATCAATCAATCAATCCCCTCTCATCAGTGGGTGTTCCAGGACTGTTTCAGTCCCAGATCTGTGGCTCTTCCCTCGGCCTCTTTTGTCGTCGGATTTTCAGATTTGTTCTTTTCGATTTCACAGTTGTTATCTGTGCTGGCGACTTGGTTGAAGAACTGTGATCTCCGCCCTCCGCCTCTTCCCCCAGGATCTCCTGCTGCCTCAAATTGAATTTGGATAAGACACAGGCTGGGGTTGTTGTTTTATTCCTTCCTCTCTCTCTCTTTCTCATCATCCTTTTCCTCACTCAAGTCCTCCTCCTCCTCCTCCTGTGTGTCTTTTTCCCCACTTCTCAAGGCTGGCAGCTGCCAACCCCACGGGGAAGAAGGGGGGGGCGATTCGGGAGTTCTTACTGGTTCACGGCTTTCTTTGAAGATTTTATTTGATTAAAAGCACAAAAACGAAAATTTCCTATTCTGGATGCCTGGAGAATTCATCCACTGAGGCATCTGAACAATTCATATCTTAATGGTGTCACATATGGATTGTTTTAGTTTTTCTCTATAGAAACATAGAAGATTGACGGCAGAAAAAGACCTCACGGTTAGTGATGGGCGAACCCAACGGTGTTCTGGTTCGGCAAGTTCGGACGAACTTTACGCAAAATTCGGCCGAACCCGAACCGAACCTGAACGGGGAATCCCTCCCACGAAGAGATTCTGGGGGCAGAGCTTTGACGTCACCAGCAGGTTGCTGGGTGAGATCATCCAAGGGCATGGGGTGAAGTATCATCAGTATGCAGATGATACCCAGCTTTACATCTCCACCCCATGTCCAGTCAACGAAGCAGTGGAAGTGATGTGCCGGTGCCTGGAGGCTGTTGGGGTCTGGATGGGTGTCAACAGACTCAAACTCAACCCAGACAAGACGGAGTGGCTGTGGGTTTTGCCTCCCAAGGACAATCCCATCTGTCCATCCATTACCCTGGGGGGGGATTATTGACCCCCTCAGAGAGGGTCCACAACTTGGGCATTCTCGATCCACAGCTCACATTAGAGAAACATCTTTCAGCTGTGGCAAGGGGGGCGTTTGCCCAGGTTCGCCTGGTGCACCAGTTGCGACCCTATTTGGACCAGGAGTCACTGCTCACGGTCACTCATTCCCTCATCACCTCGAGGCTCGACTATTGTAACGCTCTCTACATGGGGCTACCTTTGAAGAGTGTTCGGAAACTTCAGATCATGCAGAATGCAGCTGCGAGAGCAATCATGGGCTTTTCCAAATATGCCCATGTTACTCCAACACTCCGCAGTCTGCATTGGTTGCTGATCAGTTTCCGGTCACAATTCAAAGTGTTGGTTATTATCTATAAAGCCCTTCATGGCACTGGACCAGGATATCTGTAAGACCGCCTTCTGCCGCATGAATCCCAGGAACCGGTCAGGTCCCACAGAGTTGGTCTTCTTCGGGTCCCGTCGACTAAACAATGTCATCTGGCGGGACCAGGGGAAGAGCCTTCTTTGTGGCGGCTCCGACCCTCTGGAATCAGCTCTCTCCAGAGATTAGAACTGCCCCCACCTTCCTTGCCTTTCGTAAATGCCTTAAAACCCACCTCTGTTGTCAAGCGTGGGGGGACTGAGACATCTCCCCCTGCCTATGTAGTTTTTGTGCATGATATGACTGTATGTATGTTTTTTATATTGGGGTTCCTTTCTTTTAGATTTTTAAATGTACAATTGCTATTTTAGATTTTAAATTATTAGATTTGTCAATATATATTGTTTTTATCACTGTTGTGAGCCGCCCCAAATCTGCGGAGAGGGGCAGCATACAAATCTAATAAATAATAATAATAATAATAATAATAATAATAATAATAATAATAATAATAATGGTGCCAAGGTGATCACTTCCTGGATTCCATGGAATCCAGGAAGTGATCACCTTGGCATCCTTAGCAACCTGCCAGTGACATCAAGGCTCCGCCCCCGGAATCTCTTCGTGAGAGGGATTCCCCAGCTCGTTCAAAGGGAGGTCTTAACGTAAAAATAAACATTGTTATTTTTACGAAAAAGGACACCGCAGCCCTAAAAGAAACATGAGGACAGGGGACGGCAGGCATGCCTGTGCACTTATGCTTAACCATTAGCTATTTTTAAAAATAATAATAAGCCCCATCTCCATCTTCCTTTTGCAGCTTCAACCTCTGGTCTGCACAAATCCCCAAGCTTTGCTGGCTGGGGAATGCTGGGACTGGAAGTCCACAGACCTTAAAGTCACAAATGTTAAGAAACACGGGGTGATTTTTTTTATTATTATTTGGCCCCAGAGCTACGATGAGGCTTTGGACACAAGTCTCATTATCCCCTAAAATGGGGACGAATGAAGGATTTGATGCAGAAGCCTCTTGCAAGTTCGTTGAATTCCTTGCTGTGATTAATTCTTAAATGTGCCGTTTAACCTTCAAGCCAGCAAGGACACAGTGGAAAGGGAGACAAAACCCAGAGCATGACTCAAAACGCAGAGTCGGAATCAATATTCATAGGCAGACCTCATAATAGCTGGCTAAAGGAGAAATGGCTCTACTCTAGGGGGCCAGATGGAATATGTAAGTCCACCATCGGAGCCCAGCCAGGAATTTTTTAGCTTTTTACGGCTGCCGGGGGTCTTCAAGCAAGCCACACAGGCCCCGAATTAAGCCCTCCACCCCTCTCCTACTGAATCGGTGACGCAAATTGACCATATGGTGCCCAACAGACCCTCCGTTGCGTTAACGGCCAAGCGGTCATGGCAAAAGCATCTCGATTTTGATCTTCATTTATTTAACCCTGCTAAGGTCAGGTCAACGTTGATTTAGATTTATTTATTAGAGTTGGAAGGGACCTTGTAGGTCATCTAGTCCAACCCCCGCCCTCAAGCAGGAGTCCATTGGAGAGGGATGGCAGTCCAGTCTCTCTTTGCTTTGCTGGCTGGGGAATTCTGGGAGTTGAAGTCCTCCAGGCTTAAAGCTGCCAAGGTTGGAGACCCCTGACCCACCTAGATGGCTTGCATACCTGAGGCGGGACTAGAATTCTCCAAAGTCCAATTGGCCCAAAGTCACCCAACCGGCTTTCGTATCTAAAGCCTAAGAGATTAGAACGAGACTTTAGTCCAATGAATCCCCTTCTCTCGGCCTAGCCCACCTCACAGGGTTGTTGTGGTGGTGGTGGTAACAGGAGTGGCGAGGTTTGTGGGATATGTTCTGCACCTTGAGTTATTTGTATACAGAACAGAACAGGAATAGAATAGAATAGAATAGAATAGAATAGAATAGAATAGAATAGAAGAGGTACAACACTTAATGATAGTCATATGGTACAAATAAGCAATCAGAAAACAATCAATATTGATATAAATCATAAGGATACAAGCAACAAGTTAGTCAAATGTGGGAGGAAAAGGGTGATAGAATGATGAGAAAACTTGTAGTAACAGAAGTGCAGACTTAGTAAAAATTTTGACAGTGTTGAGGGGATTATTTGTTTAACAGAGTGATGGTGTTTGGGGAAAACCTGTCCTTGTGTCTAGTTGTCTTGGTGTGCAGTGCTCCGTAGCAATGTTTTGAGGGTTGGAGTTGTAATGAGTTGGATGAGAGGGGGGGTCAGTCAATACTTTCCCCGCCCTCTTTTTGACTCGTGCAGTCTACAGGTCCTCAATGGGGAAGGCAGGTTGGCAGCCATTGTTTTGTTCTGCAGTTCTGATTCTCCTCTGAAGTCTGTGTTGGTCCTGTTGGGGTTGGAATAAAGGCAGGATGTAAGTAGATAAATAAACAAATCACCCCTGGCCACTTTTCCCTTTCTATGGCCTTGCTAGCAATGGGCAGAGAGCTATGCCCCTCTTCCTCCAGTCCTTGGTCATTCCCTGCTGCTCCTCCCGTGCCAGGGAGCTGCTGGCGGTTTGCCAGTCCTTGAAGCTTGTCCCCGTCTCACAACTTTTTCCAAAGTGCTCCATCTGGCAAATGTGTCCCTAAGGCTGAAGAGCCCAGGCAGGGCAGGGGCTGTGTGGCTCAAGGGCTGTTCAACAACTGCTTAACAACTGCAGTGATTCACTTAACAACTCTGGCTGGAGAGGTCATAAAACGGGGCACATTTCCCTTAACATCTCTCTCTCTCTCTCTCTCTCTCTCTCTCTCTCTCTCTCTCTCTCTCTCTCTCTCTCGCTTAGCAGCAGAAACTTTAGAGTCAATTGTGGCCATAAGTCAGGCTCTCGGAATTGCTCTTCTATCTTCTGTGAGTTTCCACGTAAGGAAGGAAGGAAGGAATCCCCTCCCTCCATGGTCACTTCGGTTAGTGCTCTGTGCATAACAGTTTGGGTTTGGCAACCTGTAAACAACCTAACAATGAATGCTTGTATATATTGAAGCACTGTGGCTTTAAGGGTTAGTATTGCGGATGGCCAGAAGAGGGAGCCAGAGAAGCATGATTCTCTCTCCGCCTCTGATTCTCTGTTTATTTTCTGCAGTTCTCTCTGCCTAAGTATTTCTCTGTTACCGCCAATTCATTTAATTTAATTTAATTTAATTTATTCGACTTCTATGCTGCCTAATCCCGTAAGACTCAAGGCGGCTTACAACAATGTAACTGCTGTAGTAAGAACTGTGTGTTTGATGATAGTTTATGTATTTGTAAAGCATTACAAGTAAGGTTTGCTATACTATCTATTGAGTTGGCCTTCTCCGGGTCCCGTCAACTAAACAATGTCGTTTGGCGGGACCCAGGAGAAGAGCCTTCTCTGTGGCGGCCCTGACCCTCTGGAACCAGCTCCCCCCAGATATCAGATTTGCCCCCACCCTCCTTGCCTTTCGCAAGCTCCTTAAGACCCACCTTTGTCGTCAGGCATGGGGGAATTGAAATTTTCCCTTCCCCCTAGGCTTAAAGAATTTATACATGGTATGCTTGTATGTATGAGTGGTTCTTTAAATTGGTTTTTTTTAGATTGTGTGTGTGTGTGTGTGTTTGTGTGTTTTCGTAGATTATATATATATATATATATATATATATATATATATATACTGTGTATATATATATATACCGGTATATATATATTTAGCCTGATATGTCAGAATTTACAGAGTGTGAAGGCGCGGAAGACAACAAAAATTGAAATTAATAAAGTGGGAAATCAGGAAAATAATCTGGACGTGGAACAGCTACGATGAGAAATCCTGGGGATCCATGTACATCCATGGGATTTACAAAGTGGGCTGATGGAAGTTTTGAGGACTCTTTGAATCCCAAAGAGCAGCGAAAGATCAAATCTTGCAATGCTTTGATTTAAAGGCCAAGATTGCAGGGCAAAAAGAAGGCGTATAAAGCTGACCTATTTGACCAGGGATAAAATATTTTTTTGATATTTCTGGTAACTCCTAATAGATTTTTTTTGCTGAACCAGGACTGAAAAGATGATGATTCCGCATTGCACAGAAATAAAGATTAGGCCATGAGGAGAAGAGGCTTTGTTTTGTTTTGTACTTTGTAACTTTAAAAGAGGGTGAAAATTTATATTCATTTGTGCTTGGTGTGTTGGAGGTTGGAACCCATTTCTTTATTATGGTCTTTGTTACTTTTTTATTTCGGTTTTTCCTGAAATTTTATTCTGAAATTTTATTTTATTTTGTAGACTATGTATTTATTAAAAACTTCAGTAAGATTATTTTAAAAAGAGAGAGAGAAAAGCTCAGATCTGAGATGGAGATTTTGATGGAAAAGGAGAGGTTAAGAACATAAGAACCTAAGAAGAGCCCTGCTGAATGGGTCCAAAGCCCATTGAGTCCAGCATTCTGTGTCCCACAGTGGGCCCCCAATTGTCCATGGGGATCTTGAGCAGAAAGAGAAGGTAACCCCCCCTTCCCCTTGACGCCCAACAAAGTGGACCCAAAGGAACCCTGCCTGCCTCAAACAACATAGTGGCACATGGACATCTGTTTCAATAACCACCTAGACACTTGGCATCCACGAATCTGTCTCATCCTGCCTTGAAGCTATGCAGGCTGACAGCTGTCACGACCTCTTCTGGAAGGGAATCCCATCAACCAAGGACCCTCTGGGTGAAGAAATATTTCCCTTGATTTGTCCTCACTTTCTTACCTGTGAGCTTTAGGGAGGGGCCCCTCGTCCTTGTATTGTGTGATAGAGAAAAGGGTTTTCCTCTATCCACCTTTTCTATCCCATGCAGGTTTTTATACCCTTCGATCAAGTCCCCCCTTCAACGCCGTCTCTCAAGGCTGAAGAGACCAAGGCGTTGCAACCTGGTTTCCTAAGGGAGGGGCTTCATTTCTTTGGTCATTCTTGTTGCCGATGATGGAAATGGAGAATGGAGATGAAGATGCAGAAGGAGATGTTATGGAAATGGTGATGGAGAAGGAGATGGTGATGGGATGAAGATGCAGAGGTTATGGAAATAGTGATGGAGGAAGGCGGTTGATGGAGAAGGAGATGGTGATGATGGAGAAGGAGATGGAGATAGAGATGCAGAAGGAGATGTTATGGAAATGGTGATGGAGAAGGAGATGGTGATGGGATGGAGATGCAGAGGTTATGGAAATGGTGATGGAGAAGGTGGTTGATGGAGAGGTAGATGATGATGATAATGGAGATGATGATGGAGAGGGAAGCTCTTTGTGGCTTTTTTGTTTGTTTTTTAAGAAAGATATTGGTAATGAGAAGCTACTAACACCCACACAAATCTAGATTCAATTTATTCTCCCCTGTCCTTTTTTTTTTTTAAGCTGAAACAGATGGGAACATTATTAAAGGGAATTTGCACATGCCTCAAACTGTGCAAAAGAGTAAGTGTGCAAGAAATGGCTCGATGTACGTGACCCTTGAATGGGAGTCTGGTTGCCTGAGGACCCAACTGGTAGAACCTGCTCCCAAAATCTCCTGCCTTTTGGAGCACAAAGTTCCTTCTTTCCATTCCCGGCATCCAGGGCAAAATCCTTGCGATGTTTACATTTCTCTTAGCGTTGCATTGATCTCCTTTTTAGACCCGTGCTTTTATGAGCGAGTTGTTTTATTAGTCTGTTAGCCACTCAATCAATGTTTATTCTGAAAGGCGATGGAAGTTGGTGTTTTTGAAATAAATAGGTGAACGAGGGAGGCCACACAGCTTGCTCTGCCCTTGCTGAGAGATTCTCTTCTCTCCCTGGCAGGGGAAATAAGAGTGGAATATGAATTAGGGATGGGACGGAACAGAATATGTTTTTGTACCCCTAATTCATATTCCATTCTGTTCCTAATTCAGAATAGAATAGAATAGAATAGAATAGAATAGAATTCTTTCTTGGCCAAGTGTAATTGGACACGCAAGGAATTTGTCTTTGGTGCAGATGCTCTCAGTGTTCATAAAAGAAAAATATATGTTCATCAGGAATCATGAGGAACAACACTTAATGATGGTCATAGGGGTCAAATAAGCAATGAGGAAACAATCAATATTAATAAAAATCTTAAGGATACAAGCAACAAGTTACAGTCCTACAGTCCTAAGTGGGAGGAGATGGGAGATAGGGATGATGAGAAAAAACTGGTAGTAATAGTAGTGCAGACTTAGTAAATGGTTTGACAGTAGAGAGGAAATTATTTGCTTAGCAGAGTGATGGTGTTTGGGAAAAACTGCTCTTGTATCTAGTTGTCTTGGTGTCCAGTGCTCTGTAGCAACGTTTTGAGGGTTGGAGTTGAAACAGTTTGTGTCCAGGATGCGAGGGGTCACTCAATATTTTCCCTGCCCTCTTTTTGACTCGTGCAGTCTACAGGTCCTCAATGGGGAAGGCTGGTTGGCAGCAATTGTTTTTTTCTGCAGTTCTGATTCTCCTCTGAAGTCCGTGTCGGTCTCATTGGGTTGCAGAACCAAACCAGACAGTTATAGAGGTGCAGATGACAGACTCAATAGAATAATAATAACTTTATTAACATAAGATTTATATATTTTTATTAATTTTAATTTAATTTTATATATTTTATTATTAAATTATTAAATTAAATTTAAATATTAATTTATTTATAACAATAACTTTATTGTCACTTTGAATGCAATTGGCATACAGTAAAATGAAATTACGCTGCCTACAGCTTTCAAAGGGTGCCACCTCTGAAATACACTACGTAAATATGACAAATAAATACAAAATTATGCATGTACCCACATATGTTCTATGACACAGAGAAATTGAGACAATTTGAAGAGTTTGTTCCATTTTATGACTTTCTTTACCCTGGTTAATTAAATGAGTCACTGCAGTTCTTAAGTCAGTCGCCCAGTTACTACTAAAGTAACATAGCTGTTAAGTGAGTTTAGAGGTTGCAAAAGAACATAAGAACCTAAGAAGAGCCCTGCTAAATGGGGCCAAAGCCCATCGGGTCCCGCATTCTGTGTCCCACAGTGCCCCCCAATTGTCCATGGGGATCTTGAGCAGAAAGAGAAGGCAAAACCCTCCCTTTCCCTGGACCCCCAACAAATGGGACCCAAGGGAACCCTGCCTGCCTCCACCAAATCAGAGGTGGCACATGGACAAAAGGGGACCACGTGACCTTGGGACACTGCAACTGTCGTAAGTCCTAGTCAGTTGCCAAAGCATGAAAAATGGCCATACCTCATTTTTTCAGTGTCATTTCGAACAGTCCTTAAATGAGCTGTTGCAAAGCCCAGGACTAGCTGCATGACGGTGCCCGTTGGAGTTGCAAGTGGAAATTGTTTTGGAAAGTCAAAAGCTAAATTCTCTTCTGTTTCCTTTTAAGCTGCACCTCCAAAGCCAAATTTCTCGGTGAAGTTGGCCGGTTGTCCTCGTTTTTTGCAAAGTGGATGTTTTCCCCTTGCCTCCCTTCTGATCCGCGCACGGACGCATGCATCATCTGCTCCATAAAGCTCCGGCTCTGGGCCCCTTCCAACTGCCAGTATGTAACGCAGAGCATAAAAACCCATAAAACCCACATAAACATTATACAAATAAATCCAGGATCAATGCGACGTTAAACAATTAACCAGCCGCCGTATGGAGCTGCTCCTGTCCAGCCACCTGCTCCCCATAAAGCCTTTGGAAATGCCCCCACTTGGGCCACTTGCAAAACGAAGCCCAGCTGGGGCCATTTAGGTTGTGTGTTTTGGGGGGGGGGGTTGCATATTGGGTGGAAGGGGACAAACACAGCCAAGCTCTGGTTCCAATTCCCGATTAGTTCAGGAATGGGGGGGGGGCTGTGTTCACATGACACATATTTATTTGTGGGCTCTGCCATATAAATATATTGGCACCTCTACTTATGAACTTAATTTGTTCCGTGACCAGGTTCTTAAGTAGAAAAGTTTATAAGGAGAGGCAATTTTTCCCATAGGAATCAATGTAAAAGCAAATAATGTGTGCGATTGGGGAAACCACAGGGAGGGCGGAGGCCCTGTTTCCTCCCAGGGGATTCCTAGAGAGGCCCCACGGAGGCTTCTCCCAGCCTTTTCCAGCCCTGTTTCCTCCCAGGAGATTCCTAGAGAGGCCCCATGGAGGCTTCTCCCTGCCTTTTCCAGCCCTGTTTCCTCCCAGGAAATTCCTAGAGAGGCCCCATGGAGGCTTCTCCCTGCCTTTTCTGGCCCTGTTTCCTCCCAGGAGATTCCTGGTGAGGCCCCACGGAGACTTCTCCCCGCCTTTTCTGGCCCTGTTTCCTCCCAGGAGATTCCTGGTGAGGCCCCACGGAGGCTTCTCCCTGCCCTTTCCAGTTACAGTTTCGGAGGTTGGGTTTGTAAGTGGAAAATGGTTCTTGAGAAGAGGCAAAACAATCATGAACTCCCAGTTCTTATCTAGAAAAGTTCGTAAGTAGAGGTGTTTGTAGGTAGAGATGCCACTGTATATAATACGCAGTGTAATATAAATTGGCTGGCTAAATTAATCCACTTTTCTGGGTGCGGATGTCTTACGAAGCAAAAAAAAAATTGGCGTAGGATTCATTGATTTGGAAAATTTATTTGTTTATTTATTTGTTTAATTCAATTTGTATGTCGGCCAACTCCCTAAGGACTCTAGGCTCACAATAAAAAAAACCCCAAGACTTTACAGTATTAATAATAGAACATCTTTTAAAAAAGCAATTTAAAAACAGTTTAAAACCCACAGTAAAATAACCATACGTGCTGTGCATATAGCTATGGGTGCTACTAATAATAACACAGTTCTAGGCTGCATTAACAGAGGGATAGAATCAAGATCACGTGAAGTGTTATAAGGCCTTGGTAAGGCCACACTTGGAATACGGCATCCAGTTTTGGTCACCACAATGTGAAAAATATGTTGAGACTCTAGAAAGAGTGCAGAGAAAGGCCACAAAGAGGATGAGGGGATAAATGGAGGCTAAAACCTATGAAGAGCAGTTGCAGGAACTGGGCATGGCTAGTTTAATGAAAAGAAGGACCAGGGGAGACATGACAGCAAGTAAAGCTATTCTCCAAAGCACCTGAGGGTAGAACAAGAAGCAATGGGTGGAAACTAAACAAGGAGAGAAGCAACTTAGAACTAAGGAGAAAATTCCTGACAGAACAATTAATCGGTGGAACAACTTGCCTCCAGAAGTTGTGAATGCTCCAACACTGGAAGTTTTAAACAAGATGTTGGATGACCATCTCTCTGAAGTAGTGTAGGGTCTCCTGCTTAAGCAGGGGGTTGGACTAGAAGATCTCCAAGGTCCCTTCCAACACTATTGTTGTTGTTATCATTATTATTACTTTATTCACAAAAAACAGTAATACGCAGCAAACAAGATTTATATGCAATATAAATCGTATCACAATAAAGCATCTAGGACTGTGTGATGTATTTTTGTATGATGTGCGCAGATCCAAATCCAGTGGCCTTTTGCAACTGACAGATCGTGATTTTGTCAATGTTTATTGTTTTCAAATGCCAGAGAAAGTGTCCAGAGATACTTTACGAGAAGAGCCCTCCACTCCTCCACTCACAACAGAATCCCCAACTCAACTAGACTCACAATCCTAGGTTTAGAAAGCTTAGAACTACGTCGCCTTAAACACGACCTAAGCACAGCCCATAAAATCATCTGCTACAATGTCCTCCCTGTCAACAACTGCTTCAGCTTCAACCACAACAACACACGAGCACACAACAGATACAAACTCAAAGTAAACCGCTCTAAACTCGACTGCAGGAAATAGGACATTAGTAACTGACTAGCTGATGCCTGGAACTCACTACCTGACTCTGTAGTATCATCATTTAACCCCCAAAACTTCACCCTTAAAGTATCCACTGTTGACCTCTCCTGATTCCTAAGAGGTCAGTAAGGGGCCTGCATAAGTGCACCATTGTGCCTTCCATCCCCTGTCCTAACATTTCTCTCTTACTAGTATCATGTATATAAAGAGTATTACCACAAATTGATTGTTTATATATGTATATATGTCACACGTTTTTGCTGAATTTGAAAATTAAGGGAGACTAGGATAGATCTATTTTGGCCTTATTTTGGCCTCATCAGCTAGCCATACCCTACCCTATACAGTGATACCTCGTCTTACGAACCCCTTGTCATACGAACTTTTTGAGATACGAACCTGGGGTTTAAGATATTTTTTCCTCTTCTTCTGAACTATTTTCACCTTACGAACCCGTGACCGCCGCTGGGAAACCCCATCTCCGGACTTCTGTTGCCAGCGAAGCACCCGTTTTTGCGCTGCTGGGATTCCCCTGCTGGGATTCCCCTGCAGCATCACAAAAACGCGGAAGTCTGGAGGTGGGGTTTCCCATGGAGGGGAGTCTCAGGGGAATCCCAGCAGTGCAAAAACAGGCGCTTTGGCTGGCAAAAGGGGTGAGTTTTGGGCTTGCATGCATTAATCGCTTTTCCATTGATTCCTTTGGGAAACATTGTTTTGTCTTACGAACTTTTCACCTTACAAACCTTGTCCCGGAACCAATTAATTTCGTAAGACGAGGTATCACTGTATGTGTATATATACTGTATATATTTTCCCCAGCTCACTAGGCAAGAAAAGCGCCTGGGATTCCTGGCTTTAAAGGCAGCCGCCTGGAAACCCCTTTCCATCCATCTCTGCTGGCTACTCATCTCTTCCCCACCTTCAACCCCCACCCTCTGGCCTGCTTCCAAAAGCAGCATTAACCCCCCCCCCCCCTTTCCTGTATTGATTGGGCTTTGCTATTTGATCTTCCTGTTCTAATGCAAAGCTCTTAATTGCCCCAGGAAGGGGGGGCTCAGAGGAGGAGAAGAAGGAGGAAGTGCTGACTCGGTCTCCAGGAAGGAGAATCTTTGTAGCTCAGGGTTGGAATTGAGGGGGGGATGCTTGGCCTCCTTCTTTCCTTAAAAGACATTTTATTAGCTCAACCTAGGTAACATTCAGGCTACAACGTCCTTCCAGTCAACGACGACTTCATCTTCAACCGCAACAATACATGAGCACACGACAGATACAAACTCAAAGTGAACGATTCTAAACTTGACTGTACAAAATACGACTTTAACAATTTATTTTATTTATTTATTTAATTAATTGGATTTGTATGCCGCCCCTCTCTGAGGACTCGGGGCAGCTCACAGCATATATAAAAATAGAACAATAACGTAATCCAATTGAATGGTTAATGCCTGAAACTCATTAAAAGACCCTGTAGTATCATCACCTAACCCCCAAAACTTCACCCTTAGACTCTCCACTGTTGACCTCTCCCGATTCCTAAGAGGTCAGTGAGGGCCGTGCATAAGTGCACCAGCCTGCCTTCCATCCCCTGTCCTAAGGTTTCTCCCCTACTAGTATCATGTATTTAAGCGTTGTTATACCTTCCTACTTCAGCTTCAACCACAACAACACACAAGCACACGACAGATACAAACTGGAAGTAAGCCACTCCAAACTTGACTGCAGGAAGTATGACTTTCATAACTGAATAGTTGATGCCTGGAACTCACTCCCAGACTCTGTAGTATCATTATTATTATTAGAATAGAATTTTATTGGCCAAGTGTGATTGGACACACAAGGAATTTGTCTTTGGTGCAGATGCTCTCAGCGTCCATAAAATAAAATATACATTTGTCAAGAATCATGTGGTACGACACTTAATGGTTGTCATAGGGGTCAAATAAGCAATGAAGAAGCAATATTAATAAAAATCTTAGGATATAAGCAACAAGTTACAGTCATACAGTCAACATGGGAGGAAATGGGTGATAGGAATGATGAGAAAAACTAGGAGAATAGAAGTGCAGATTTAGTAGAAAGTCTGACAGTGTTGAGGGAATTATTTGTTTAGTAGAGTGATGGCGTTCAGAAAAAAACTGTTCTTGTGTCTAGTTGTCTTGGTGTGCAGTGGTCTGCAGCGACGTTTTGAGGGAAGGAGTTGAAACAGTTTGTGTCCAGGATGTGAGGGGTCAGTAAATATTTTCCCCACCCTCTTTTTGACTCATGCAGTATTATTATTATTATTATTATTATTATTATTGTTGTTGTTGTTATTATTATTATTATTATTATTAATATTAATATTTGTATGCCCCCCCATCTCCGAAGACTCACCTAACCCCCAAAACTTAGACTGTCCACTGTTGACCTCTCTCGATTCCTAAAAGGTCAGCAAGGGCCGTGCCTTCCGTCCCCTGTCCTAATGTTTCTCTCTTACTAGTATCATGTACAGTGTTATATCTTTGTATACCACCAATATGTACTTAGCAAATAAAAATAAATAAGGGGTTTAAAAAAAAAAAATCAGTGCTGGGGGTGGGTTGCTAACACTTTATATTCTGATCGTTGCCTGTCTATGTGTGGGGGGGGGGAGTTTTCTTAGAAATTATTTATTTATTTATTTATATTTGTCAATCAAGTAGAGGAGAGTAGTATATATAAACATAACATAGGAAGTAATGATAAAAAGAGACAATAGGACAGTAGGAGAGGAGCAGTAGGCACAATGGTGCACTTATGCATGCCCCTTACTGACCTCTTAGAAAAGGGGAGAGGTCAACTGTAGACAATCGAAGGGTGAAAATTTTGGGGTTGGGGGAAGAAACAACAGAGTCAGGCAGGGCATTCCAGGCGTTGATATCTCTGTTACTGAAGTCATAATTTCTGCAGTCTAGTTTGGAGCAGTTTAAATTTAATTTGAACCTATTGCATGCTCGTGTGTTGTTGCGATTGAAGGTGAAATAGTCGTTAACAGGAGGGACATTTTGGGACTACCCAGTCATGTCCACATCTCTCCAACAATCTGTGGTCTTCACTGGCTGCCAATTGGTTTCCGGACTCAATTCAAAGTGTTGTTTATGACCTATAAAGACCTACCTGGCTGTCTGAGTCCCAGTGACCGCTCAGGTCCCACAGAGTTGGTCTTCTCCAGGTCCTGTCAACTAGACAATGCCGGTTGGTGGGGGCTGAGGAAGAGCCTTCTCTGTGGTGGCCCCAGCCCTCTGGGATCAGCTCCCCCCCCCGGAGATTAGGACTGCCCCCACCATCCTCACCTTTCACAAGAGTCTGAAGACTCCCCTGTGCCGCCAAGCTTGGGGTCCTTAGATTCTGCCCCCTGGCCGATGCATGTATAGTGGGTTTGATGATTGATGATGGATATGTGTGTATTTTAATTGGTCCTTTAGGGGTTTTTTTGTTTTGTTTTTTAATTTTTATTATACAAATATTACAAAATATGACATAATATACAAAACATAAAACAATGATCGTAACAATCGAGAACGATCGAATGGCATATCGATTAACAGGGTACAAATTGAAAGTTAGAAAAGGGGAGGGGAGGGAGTAGATAGGGAGAGGGGAGAGAGAAAGAGGGAAAAAGATAGAAAGGACAGAGAACGTAGAAAAGATAGAAAGGGTAAAAGGTTGGCGAATGTCCGGGGGAGCTGTACTGAGAACGAGAACTGTTTCCTATTTCATTCGCTTGTTACCATAGTTCGGTTTATTTATCTAGATTGGTTAGTGCAGGTGTTGAGTTAATCAAGTTATAGAGATTTTAGAAAGCAATAGTAAAGATACTGTCAGTATATATATAAAGTCTCTTAATATTATATTATATATAAAATAGCTATACAGTGATCCCTCGAGTATCGTGAGGGTTACGTTCCAAGACCTCTCGCGATACTCGATTTTTCGCAATATAGTGGTGCGGAAGTAAAAACACCATCTGCGCATGCGCGCCCTTTTTTCCATGGCCGCGCATGCGCAGATGGTGTTTTTACTTCCGCACCTGGGAAGACCCAGGGAAGGTTCCTTCCGCCGCCCAGCAGCTGATCTGCTCGGCAGCGCCGCAGCAGCGAGGAGCCGAAGATCTGGGTTTCCCCGCCGCCCACGCAAAGGGGAAACCCCGATCTTCGGCTTCTCGCTGCTGCCGCGCCCGCCGCTTGTCCGCCCGCCGCTTGTCCGCCGCTTGTCCGCCCGCCGCTTGTCCGCCGCCTGCCTGCCCACCTGCCCGCCGCTTGTCTGCCCGCCGCTTGTCCGCCGCTTGCCTGCCCGCCGCTTGTCCGCCCGCCGCTTGTCCGCCGCTTGCCTGCCCGCTGCTTGTCCGCCGCCTGCCTGCCTGCAGCAGCAGTGAGCAGACGAAGATCGGGGTTTCCCCGCCGCCCACGCAAAGGGGAAACCCCGGCTCCTCACTGATGCGCCCGCCCGCCCGCCACCCGCCGCCCGCCAGCAAGAGGGGGAGAGATAGAGAAAGAGAGAGAAGGAAAGAAAGAGATGAGAGAGGGAGGAAGAGAGTGTGAGAGAGGAAGAAGCAAGATAGAGAAAGAGAGAGAGAAAGAAAGATGAGAAAGGAAGGAAGAGAGTGACGTCATCGGGTGGAAAAATCGCGATATAGCGTTTCGCGAAGAACGAGATCGCGAAAATCGAGGGATCACTGTATACCAGATTTATAACTGGTCGTGTTTATATCTAACATAACATTCTTATGGCGTGTTATTCTCACTCTTTTTTCCTATCCAATTATAAAAAGGATCCCAACAGTTATTAAATGTATCCATAGTTTCGTTTCTTACCATTCTAGTTAATTTCGTCATCTCTGCGCAGTATGTAATTTTTTTTATTATTGCATCATTCGGAGGTATCTCCTCATTCTTCCACCACTGCGCAAAGGTTAGTCTGGCTGCTGTTGTTAAGTGGACAATTAGATGTATTTGGGATTTAGGTAATTTTTGTCTAATAATGCCCAAAAGAAAACATTCAGGGGTTTTTTCTATTGTCAGATTAAGTATTTCGTCAATCCAAGTTCCAATTTTATTCCAATAGATTTTAGCTTTTGTGCATTGCCACCATAAATGGAAATAGGTGCCTATTTCTTGGTGACATTTCCAACAATAAGGTGAGAGTTTATTATTAAGTTTTGTTAGTTTAATCGGGGTAATATGCCACCTGTAAAACATTTTAACTAAATTCTCTTTGTAGGACGTGGCAATAGTCAATTTATAATTTCTGCTCCAGAGTGTTTGCCACTCCTCTTCTTTAATTTCTTTTTTAAAATCCATATTCCATTGTTTTACATTGATTTTTGTGTTAATATTATCCAATTCGCTATAGTTTAGGTAGCAATAGAATTTTTTAATTAATTGTTCTTGGGCTTCTGTACATAGTTTGTCTAACGGGGCATTTTTGATTATTCCAGGGTTACTTTTGTCCTTGTTAAATTTAGTTTGTATCTGTAAGTATTCCCACCACTCCGTTTTTTGACCGAGATTTTCCAATTCTATTCTTGATCTAATTTCCCCATTGGAATTTAATATATCCTTGTACCTTATTATATTGTTTTTTTATGGAAGTGAGGATGCACATATGCTTCTAATGGGGCATACCATGTAGGGATTCCTTTGTAAAGTTTAAACTTAATTTTTTTCCAGGTAAGTATTAAAGATTTCCTAATCAGATGGTTGGTAAAATATTTATGGGTCCTTTAGTTTTTAGATGTAACTTTTAATTTTAATTAATTGGATTTGGTGTATATTGTCTTTTTATGTGTTGTGAGCCGCCCTGAGTCCTCAGAGAGGGGCGGCATACAAATTCAATTAATAATAATAATAATAATAATAATAATAATAATAATTATTATTATTATTATTATTATTATTATTATTATTTATTATGACAAAAATTTTGACAAAATTGAATGGGTCCAAAGACGGGCTACAAGAATGGTGGAAGGTTTTAAGCATAAAACGTATCGGGAAAGACTTCATGAACTCCATCTGTATAGTATAGAGGACAGAAGGGAAAGGGGGGACATGATCAAAGCATTTAAATATGTTCAAGAGTTAAATAAGGTTCAGGAGGGAAGTGTTTTTAATAGGAAAGTGAACCCAAGAACAAGGGGGCACAATCTGAGGTTAGTTGGGGGAAAGATCAAAAGCAACGTGAGAAAATATTATTTGACTGAAAGAGTAGTAGACGCTTGGAACAAAATTCCAGCAGATGTGGTAGGTCAATCCACAGTAACTGAGATAAAATACAGGAAATAATATAAGGGCAGACTAGATGGACCAGGAGGTCTTTTTCTGCCGTCAGTCTCCTATGTTTCTATAATTTTGATATATTATTTTGTGAACTATGGTTAGAACAGTTCAAAGGCACCGTAGTTGTATATTGTTTAATTTCAGTATTTCAAGTCTGGTGGAATAAGGTGTTTTGTTGCGAGCGGAGGGATGAGGGACTCTTCTTGTGAAATACTTCTGGACTCTCTCTCAATTGTATTAATGTCTGACATGCAATGTGGGTTCCATTATAGTTGTATTTCCTGCAAATAACTTCTGGGTCAAACAGATGCTATTATTAAGGTTTGCAAAATATCTGGCATTTGTCAAAGTATATATTCCTGCCAGAGCTCTTATTTATTTCATTTATCTATTTATTTATTTAAACTTATAGTCCACCCATCTCTTGACATACTCAGGGGGGGGCGTACAACAATAAAAAATACAAAATTTAAAACCCAGATATTAAAAGCATTCATACCTCTCTCATTCATTACTACTGGCCGGACCAGTGTGTATCGGCATCGCTCAACGCTATCAATCTCCTTCCTGCTATCTATGGGCATAGAAAGGGATGGAGCCATAAAACCAACACCTTTGACTTGTGTTCCCTGTAACACATGCACACACAAGGGCCAAGTGGGCAATTGTGAGAACAACGAAGAGGATCCTGTTGCAGGACAATACACAACTCTTTGTCTAGATCAGTGATGGTGAACCTATGGCACGGGTGGCATGCGGAGCCATATCTGCTAGCACATGAACCATTGCACCAGCTCAGCTCCAACGTATTTGTGTTTCCCGTCAGCTGATGTTTGGCTTACACAGAGGCTCCGCGGGGGTGTTTTTGGCTTGCAGAGAGCCTCCAGGGGATGGGGGAGGGCCAGGGAAGCCTTTGGAGCCTGGGGAGGGCGAAACACGAGCCTACTGGGCCCACCAGGAGTTGGGAAAGAGGCGGTTTCTGGCCTCCAGAGGGGTGGGGGAAGCTGTTTTCGTCCTCCCCCGGCATTGAATTATGGGTGTGGGCACTCGCGCATGCGTGATAATGTGTGTGCATGCTCTTTTGGCACCCGAGGGAAAAAAGCTTTGCTATCACTGGTCTAGATTGTTTCTTAATGTCAATAAGGGATTGAAAAGCGAGGCCCTCCCACACCTGTCTTCTGGCTGTGTGTGGAACGGCTGACCATCATGTCTTTAACCTTGATCAAGATTAAAAGCTGATTATTATTCAAACCTCCATCTAAGTCTTATTTTTGGCTTTGGTGGGCTTAAACGTATCATCAGTCTTTACATAACTTTTTTCAGCACAATAGAAAATCAATAGTAAAGTTACAGCTTCAATTTTCCACTTTTACTTACTTAGTAAATACTAGCCATTTCTGTAGCAACAAACTAATCATCAGATCCCCTGGTAAAAAAAATCATTTCTTTTCTTCTCTTCTCTTCTCTTCTCTTCTCTTCTCTTCTCTTTCTTTCTTTCTTTCCTTCTTTCCTTCCTTCTTTCCTTCTTTCTTTCCTTTTTTCTTTCTTTCTTTTTTCTTTCTTTCTTTCTTTCTTAATTTCCTTCTTTCTTCCTTTGAGCAAAGTTTTTGCTTTTTCCAGAGTTTGTCAAGACTTTGAGCACAAAGTCTTAAAGCCATTTCCAACTAGGAAGAAAAAAATCCAGATACTGTATATTCTTTGATTAAAACAGTTTGTTTTCATTTTTTTCTTCTCAGAAAAGCTGGCTTTGCAGATGGAACCTCTTCCATATATGGTTCCTTTGGTCTTGGAGATGGCTGACAAGAATAAGGAGGATTTCAACCTCCCACCCTCAAATAGTTGGGGGCTACCTTTCTAGCCCCTGATAGCTTGAGGCTGCCATTGGAATTTTTATTATCTGAAAACTGGTGCTGTGGTTTTAATCACTCTGCCAGCTGGAAGAATCTTTAAAAGTCAAGGAAGTTTGATGACCTGCTAATCACAGCTAATCAGTTTTAGGGCAGCAGTACAGAAGAGAAGAGAATAACAGAGTTGGAAGGGACCTTGGAGGTCTTCTAGTCCAACCCCCTGCTTAAGCACGAAATCCTAAACTATTTCAAACAGATGGTTGACAACATCTTAAAAACTTCCAGTGTTGGAGCATTCACAACTTCTAGAGGCAAGCTGTTCCACTGATTAATTGTTCTCACTGTCAGGAAATTTCGCCTTAGTTCTAAGTTGCTTCTCTCCTTGTTTAGTTTCCACCCATTGTTTCTTGTCCTGCCCTCAGAATAGCTTGGAGAATAGCTTGACTCCTTCTTTGGGGCAACCCCTGAGATATTGGAAAATGCTATCCTGTCTCCCCTGGTCCTTCTTTTCGTTAAATTAGACATTCCCAATTCCTGCAACCGTTCTTCATATAAAAGTTTTTCTTTCTTTCTTTCTTTCTTTCTTTCTTTCTTTCCTTCCTCTTCTTTTCTTTTCTTTTCTTCTAGGTGTTTTTTTTAAGGATTTCCCAATTTTCCTTTTGTTCCATGGAGTATTTATTTAAGGATCCTACCAGCCTAGGGTCACTCGGTGGTCTCCCATCCTAGCTAGACACAGAGCTTTAGAAGATCAGCCAAGATCAGTCAAGTGCTGTCACTTTTTATCAGGTGCCATCTGGGAAGTAGGAATCGGTGCATTTAGAAGCGATCAGAAGTCATTCCCAAGAAAGTTAGGAAACCCAAACAAAGTGAATTTCCTCAGCTTTTGCAATTTGAAAACTGAGCCGCCTCCATAGAAAAAAAAGCATTTAACCTCATTGAGGCTTCTTTTTATTCCTCGTTCTCCGCTACCCTTCTGTTTCCACCTGTTCCCAGACCTTCCCTCGTGAGATTTCCTTTTTTTTTTTCCCCTTCCTTTTTGCAAACTGCATGAAAATACGCTCCTGTGCTTTTATTGTTTTATGGAATACTATTTGTATTTTTTAGATTTTCAATTTCCGGCTCCTGCTATTTCTGGATGCTGACACCCCTCCACTGCCTCTCTGCCTTAATCATGTTTGGTGGTTACAAGACAAAGTCCCATACTGCAGCTTGTTAGTTTAAATCAGTGTTTCTCAATCATGGCCTTTTTAAGATGGGGGGACTTCAACTCCCAGAATCCCCAGCCAGCTAGTTATGCTTTACTACTTTACAAAGCCACTTAATAATAAAAATAATAATAACAGAGTTGGAAGGGACTTTGGAGATCTTCTAGTCCAACCCCCTGCTTAGGCAGGAAACCCTACACTACTTCAGACAGGTGGTTATCCAACATCTTCTTAAAAACCTCCAGTGTTGGAGCAATCACAACTTCTGGTGGCAATCCGTTCCATGGATTAATAGTTCTAACTGTCAGGAAATTCATTCTTAGTTCTAAGTTGCTTCTCTCCTTGTTTAGTTTCCACCCATTGCTTCTTGTTCTACCCTCAGGTGCGTTGCAGAATAGCCTGACTCCTTCTTCTTTGTGGCAACCCCTGAGATATTGGAAGGCTGCTATCATGTCTCCCTTAGTCTTTCTATTCATTAAACTAGCCATGCCCAGTTCCAGAAACTGTTCCTTAAATGATTTAGCCTCCAGTTCCCTAATCATCTTTGTGGCTCTTCTCCGCACTCTTTTTAGAGTCTCAACCTCCTTTTTGCATTGTGGTGACCAAAACTGACTGCAGGATTCCAAGTGTGGCCTTCCCAATGCCTTGTAAAGTGGTATTAACCCTTCATGTGATCTTGATTCTCTCCCTCTGTTGATGCAGCATAGAACTGTGTTGGCTTTTTTGGCAGCTGCTGCACACAGCTGGCTCCTGTTTCAATGCTTGTCCACTAGGACTCCAAGGTCCCTCTCACCGTTACTACTGTTGAGCAAGGTACCGCATGTACTGTACCTGTGCATTTTGTTTCCTCTACTACATACTTATGCTATACCAACTTACAAACTAACTAACACCACATTTGGACATCTAGTTTTGGTCACCACAATTTTAAAAAGACGTTGAAACCCTGAAAAGAGCGCAGAGAAGAGCAACAAAGAGGACTAGGGAGTTGGAGGCTAAAACATACAAAGAACCGTGGCAGGAATTGGAAGGTCCAGTCTAATGAAAAGAAGGACCAGGGGAGATATGACCGCATCTTCTAATATTTGAGGAGCTGTCGCAGAGAAGTGGGAGTCAGGCTATTCTCCAAGGCACCTGAGGGTAGGAAAAGAATCAATGGGTGGAAACTAAACAAGGAGAGAAGCAACTTAGAACTAAGGAGGAATTTCCTAACAATCAACCAGTGGAACAGCTTGCCACCAGATGTTCTTTGATGCTCCATCCCTGGAGGCTCTTAAGAAGAGGTATTCTCTGAAATGGTATTGGGGCCTCCTGCTCAAATTCCAAGGTTCCTTCCACCTTAATATTCTATGTTTTAAATATCGCCTTGACATAGACAAAATTTGCCAGATCTGAGACAGTGTCCAGTTTGAGGGCTGGAGTGGAGCGACATTTTTCCTCTTCTGGCCAAAGATTGGCCAACGTCAGTTAGATAAACAGAAATGATGATCACCCCCTTCATATTACTCCACTAATTGCATAGCTTGGACCATAGAATTGACAGAGAATTAATGGAATCGTTAATGGCTTGGAAATTGAACAAGCTTGCTAGCAGGGATTCCCATCTCCCTGACACGTTGGACAAATAACCCAGGAAGGCCGCTAAAAATTAAAACCCCGTTTGTTATTATCCACTTGGCCAAATGTCAGGGTTCCATCCAGGGAGAGAGGCAGCCGTCTGCTGGCCCAGCGGCTCCTGTTTGCACGAAGCTCAATTTAATACAGAGGAGAAATTGAGGTGTTTTACAAGGTAAGGCAAGAGAGGAGAGAGATGATTTATAAATCTAATTGAAGGGAGACAGAGAATGAGATTAGCGGGAGATTTCGGTGCTTCCTGGCCAGACCATCCCTGCACTGAGAAACCTCTAATTCTAAAGCCAATAATTGCACCGAAAAGATGGAAGAGAAGCAGAGGTTTGTGGAAGAGTCACTTCGTTTCATAATAGAGTAGCCGAGCATAAAGAGGGCTAGCAGCCTCCCTACCCTGAAGGTGGACCTTGACTTAGCATTAGCAACAGCGATGGCATTTAGACTTATAAACCGCTTCACAGGACTTTTCCAGCCCTCTCTAAGCGGTTTACAGAATGAGCCTCTTGCCCCCAACAATCTGGGTCCTCATTTGATCCACCTGGGAAGGACGAAAGGCTGAGTCAAGGAAGGAAGGAAGGAAAGAAAGAAAGAAGGAGAGAGGGAGGGAGGGAGGGAAAGGAAAGGAGAGAGAGAGAGAGAGAGAGAGAGAAGGAAGGGATAACAGCATTAGCAATAGCATTTAGACTTATATACGGCTTCCTAGTGCTTTGACAGTCCTCTCTAATGGGTTTACACAGAGTCAGCCTCTTGCCTGACTCCTCATTTGACCCACCTGGGAAGGATGGAAGGCTGAGTCAACCGTGAGCCGGTGGTGAGATTTGAACCGCTGAACTGCAGCTAGCAGTTAGCTGAAGGAGCCTGCAGTGCTGCCCTCTAACCACTGCATCACCCCAGCCCTTAATAACGTGGAGGCCTAATGGACAATTCCTTCAATAGGAGCCAGCTGTGTACGACAGCATTCAAAAACCCAACACAACCATAGGCTGCATCAACAGAGGGATAGAATCAAGATCACATGAAGTGTTAATACCACTTTATAAGGCCACACTTGGAATCCTGCATCCAGTTTTGGTCACCACAATGCAAAAAGGATGTTGAGACTTTAGAAAGAGTGCAGAGAAGAGCAACAATAATGATTAGGGGACTGGAGGCTCAAACATATGAAGAACGGTTGCAGGAACTGGACATGGCTAGTTTAATGAAAAGAAGGACCAGGGGAGACATGATAGCCGTCTTCCAAGGTCTCAGGAGTTGCCACAAAGAAGAAGGAGTCAGGCTATTCTCCAAAGCACCTGAGGGTAGAACAAGAAGCAATGGGGAGAAACTAAACAAGGAGAGAAGCAACTTAGAACTAAGGAGAAATTTTAGAACAATTAATCCATGGAACAGCTTGCCTCCAGAAGTTGTGGGTGTTCCATCACTGGATGTTTTCAAAAAAGACTGGACAATTATCTGAAATGGTACCTGCTGAATCAGGGGGTTGGACTAGAAGACCTCCAAGGTCCCTTCCAACTCTGTTATTCTCTCTTCTAGGATAAGCACCATTGAGCTTGACCTGAAAGAGCAAGGTAGGTGCCAGTGAAGGGCTTGGGAAGGGTTACATGATGTCCACTCGACCTCTTGATCTAGACTTGACATCACTGGTGGTGGTTTGTGGTTCGGCCTGTGGTAGGAGGTCAATCCTTCTCCTAACTAGTGAAGGTTGTATGAAGCAATCAGCTGGCTGACTCTGATGAAAGTTAAAAGATAAACAAGATTTGGATTATTTTAAAATTTACGGAAATTTAGGATAGAAAGTTAAAATATATTCATGTTTAAATAATTAACTATTTTTAGAGCTGAGCAAAGAGAATTGAGAGAAATAAAAAGAGGACACATTTTCTTGTGGGTGATTCGACTGTTAGAGGTGTTGATTTGGGACAGAGCAAGGATGTGGTGAAGGTGCTGAGGTGTCTCCCAGGGGCCACTGCCAGCAGGGACAGGAGGCGGATTACAAACATTGTTAAGACTGTGAGTAAAGGTAATAACGTTGATGTGGTGGTGCATCTTGGCACAAATGATTTGTCCCAGAGAAATGTTAATGTAGTAAAAAGAGATTTTCAATGTCTAAGTGTGGAGCTGGGTAAAATAACTGATTCGGTGACTTTCTCAGAGGTGTTACCGGTTTGTGGCCAAGAGGATAAAACAACGTGTATCAGAGAGTTTAATATGTGGTTAAGGCAGTGGTGTAAAGCTGAAGGTTTTGGCTATGTAAGTCATGATGTCAGTAGGTGGTCTAATAGGGAGTTGTTTAAGAGGGATGGTTTGCATCCATCATACAGAGGTACCCAGGTGCTCGGTGAGGAATTCAGAACTTTTTTGGACAGGCATTTAAACTAGGTAAAGGGGACAGAGATGTAACTGATGTGGGTGATTTCTGTCCCCGACCAATGAGGATAAAGCAGTTTTTGGAAGCTTATGAAAAGGGAGCTGCAAATAATATAGATGTAGTTGTTGATGATAAGGGGCAAACTAATAACGAAAATAATGTTCTTCGGGTAATGTGCACAAATGCTCGAAGCTTGAGCAACAAGCTCTGTGAATTAATGGCCATAATATCTAGAGATAATTTGGACCTGGTTGCCATAACTGAGACATGGTTTAAGGATTCTAATGAATGGGAAATATCCATACCAGGATATACACTGTATAGGAAGGATAGAATAGAGAGAAGGGGAGGTGGAGTAGCCATTTATATTAAAGAAAGTCTAAAAACAACACTAATTCAAAATACATGTCAAGATCTAGAGACTCTCTGGATTTGCATGCAAAATAAAGAAGGTTCTGTCATTAGAATTGGGGTGATCTATAGGCCTCCAGGGCAATCCGAGGAATATGACAGCAAGATGGTGGATGAAATTACCCAAATGGCAGTAAAGGGAGATATTGTGGTTATGGGTGATTTCAACATGCCTGATGTTGACTGGAATATCCCCAGTGCCCTTACATGCAAAAGTAAGAATATAGTAGAGGCCTTTACAGGAGCAGCTCTGGCACAGCTGGTTAAGACACCAACTAGAGGGGAGAATATTCTAGATTTAGTTTTTACGAATGGGAATTGGGTTTCAGATGTCAAGGTGGGAGAAAATTTAGGTTGCAGTGACCATCTATGTTTGTGGTTTGATGTAAAAACTCATTGTGAGCAATCCTATAATGCAGGGGTCCCCAAACTTTTTGCACAGGGGGCCAGTTTACTGTCCGTCAGACTGTTGGAGGGCCGGACTATAAAAAAAACCTATGAACAAATCCCTATGCACACTGCACAAATATTATTTAAAGTAAAAAACAAAATGGGAACAAATACAATATTTAATATAAAGAAGTAATTAAATAATTAAGTAATAAAGTAATTTATACTTCTTTATTAACAAGTAAATTTAAACTTAAATCAACACACTCCCTCCATTTCTCTTCCCTCTCTCTTTTCTTCCTTCTCTCTCATTTGTTTCATTTTCCTCTCCCTCGTTTTCTCTCCATCATTTTCTCATTTTTCTCTTTTTTCTCTCTCTCTCACTCTTTCCATCTATCCCCCTTCCTCTCTTCCTCTCTATCTCTCCCTCTTTCTCTCTCTTTCTTTCTCTGTCCCTCTCTCTCTTTCTCTCTTTCTTTCTTTCTCTCACTCATTCTCTTTCTCTCTCCCTCTTTGTATCTCTCCCTCTCTATCTCCCTCCTATCCTCCCCGCCCCTTGCCTCTGTACCGCCTCCTCGCTCAGCAGCAGACCGCGGTGAGTTGACAGGAGATTCGGGAGCTTATTATATCTATTGATAAAATCTCGTGGGCTGCCACGGGCCGGAAAAATTGCCTCAGCGGGCCGCATCCGGCCCCCGGGCCGTAGTTTGGGGACCACTGCTATAATGTAACCAAAGTATTGGATTTCAGAAAAACAAATTTTAATGCAGTGGGGGAATATTTAGATAATGAATTAAAGGGGAGGGATAAAATGGCAGGAGCAAGCACCCAGTGGACTGTATTAAAAAAGGCCATCTTAAAAGCCACTGGACTGTAGGTAAGACAAATAACTAAAGGTAAAAGGAAGAAGAAACCGCTATGGTTTAGCAATGATGTAAGGGCTATAGTCAATGAAAAAAAGGCTGCCTATAGGAGGTATAAAGAGTCTGGAAGTATAGCTGATAGGGAGGTGTATAAAATGAGACAGAAGGAGGCGAAACAGATAATATATGCTGCTAAAGCCTCAAAAGAGGAAGAAATTGCCAAATCTGTAAAGAAGGGGGATAAAACCTTCTTCAGATATATTAGTGATAAGAAGAAGAAAAACTGCGGCATCAGGAAGCTTAGTACCGGGAATAATACATGCATTAATGGGAATAAGGAGATCGCTGACCATTTCAATAGCTATTTCTGTTCAGTTTTCTCAAAAGACACCTTACAAAATAATACTATAGAGGGATATAGCATTGCTTCCAGCTGTACGGATTCAGCTCCAGTGATCTTAGAAGCCGATGTCTTAGAAGAACTTGAACGATTAAAGATAAATAAGGCAATGGGTCCAGATGGCATCCACCCCAGAGTTCTTAAAGAACTCAGATCTGTCATTGCTACCCCCCTGACTGATTTGTTTAACCAATCCTTGTTAACAGGAGAAGTTCCTGAGGATTGGAGAATGACCAGTGTTGTGCCTATCCACAAGAAGGGCAGTAGAGAAGAAGCTGGTAACTACAGGCCAGTTAGCTTGACATCAGTGGTAGTTAAAATGATGGAGAGGATAAATCAGCACCTAAAAAACAATAACTTATTGGACCCAAATCAGCATGGCTTTACTGAAGGCAAATCATGTCAGACTAATCTCATTGATTTCTTTGACTATGTCACAAAGGTGTTGGATGAAGGTGGTGCCGTGAATATTGCCTACCTGGACTTCAGCAAAGCCTTTGATACGGTTCCACATAAAGAGCTGATAGATAAATTAGTGAAGATTGGACTTAATCCCTGGATAGTTCAATGGATTTGCAGCTGGCTGAAGCGTAGACATCAGAGAGTTATTGTTAATGGAGAGTATTCTGAGCAGAGTCAGGTTACAAGCGGTGTGCCACAAGGATCTGTTCTGGGTCCTATTCTTTTTAATATATTTGTGAGTGACATAGGGGAAGGTTTGGTAGGGAAGGTTTGCCTATTTGCCGATGACTCTAAAGTGTGCAATAGGGTTGATATTCCTGGAGGCGTCTGTAATATGGTAAATTATTTAGCTTTACTAGATAAATGGTCAAAGCAATGGAAACTGCAGTTTAATGTTTCCAAATGTAAAATAATGCACTTGGGGAAAAGGAATACTCAATCTGAGTATTGTATTGGCAGTTCTGTGTTAGCAAATACTTCAGAAGAAAAGGATTTAGGGGTAGTGATTTCTGACAGTCTCAAAATGGGTGAACAGTGCAGTCAGGCGGTAGGGAAAGCAAGTAGGATGCTTGGCTGCATAGCTAGAGGTATAACAAGCAGGAAGAGGGAGATTATGATCCCGCTATATAGAATGCTGGTGAGACCACATTTGGAATACTGTGTTCAGTTCTGGAGACCTCACCTACAAAAAGATATTGACAAAATTGAACGGGTCCAAAGACGGGCTACAAGAATGGTGGAAGGTCTTAAGCATAAAACGTATCAGGAAAGACTTAATGAACTCAATCTGTATAGTCTGGAGGACAGAAGGGAAAGGGGGGACATTATCGAAACATTTAAATATGTTAAAGGGTTAAATAAGGTCCAGGAGGGAAGTGTTTTTAATAGGAAAGTGAACACAAGAACAAGGGGACACAATCTGAAGTTAGTTGGGGGGAAGATCAAAAGCAACATGAGAAAATATTATTTTACTGAAAGAGTAGTAGATCCTTGGAACAAACTTGCAGCAGACGTGGTAGATAAATCCACAGTAACTGAATTTAAACATGCCTGGGATAAACACATATCCATCCTAAGATAAAATACAGAAAATAGTATAAGGGCAGACTAGATGGACCAGGAGGTCTTTTTCTGCCGTTAGACTTCTATGTTTCTATGTTTCTATGAGAGATAAGTACTAGAATCCAGATGGCGAAGATAAGATGGTGATAGAACTATATAATGATATAACATAAAACTTAGTTATTAATGCTAGCTTAAACATATAGAATCTTTTTTAAATTATGAGTTTGGTAAGGTAAAATGGTGGAGTGTGAGAAGTTTTTCTTTATCTTATGTACCGAGAGAGTCTCTATTACTTATAAGATAAATTGATATTGGATTAACCAATTAAATGGAGACATGAAAGTTTAAATTAATATTTGGATAAATGAGATTTTTACCAATGTTATATATTGTGGGAAAAAGATTTTTATTTTTTTTCTTTGATAATACTTAATAATGTCAGATAAGGTTATTAGATTTCAAATGAGGAAAGAGATACAAGAGCCTCCATTGAATATTTAGTACAAAAAGGAAAAACAATGTATGTATGTTTTACGATAAGCATTGTTGTAGTGTTTGTATTTATGTATTGTTTTATTTTATGGTGGAGAAAAAAAAATTATACACCCCCCCCCCAAAAAAAAAACCCATGGTTTACTGTGAGCACAATTTGTTGTGGCTTGCAACCTAGTTTAAGAAATAAATATGTGGAATAATTTACTTAATTAACCCCACAAAAGAAGCCCTCTTGCTCGGAGACTCAGCTTTTGGGGAAAATAGCACCTTCTTCCATTCCACATGGAAGACCTCCCCCAATTCTTAAGTGAGCCCCCAGAGAGCACTAAGGACTAAGTAAAGTCCTTGATGATCTCTGAGAGTGATGCTTTGATCATGTCTTGTGCAAATAGTTATGGACTCAGAAAACACAGAGACTGTGGAGGGGCAAGGCAGGCGCCCTGTATTCCTGGCACCTGAGAGTGACAGTGAAATTGGTGAGGGGTCAAGGTGAGAACAACAGGGCCTTCTGCACTTCCTGTCAGGAGTGATTTAGCATTTCCTGTGCTGAGTAACTCAGGTGAAGAGGAGGAGCCTCTTCTGGATGCCAGAGTTCAGAGGGCATCTAGGAGACACGAATGGTTGGCTAAGAGGAGAATGACCCATGAGTAGTATTGTTGGCTGTTGGATTATGCCCTCATGCTATTTAAGAACCAAAGAACCTAAGAAGAGCCCTGCTGAATCGGGCCAAAGCCCATTGAGTCCAGCATTCTGTGTCCCACAGTGGCCCCCCAATTGTCCATGGGGATCTTGAGCAGAAAGAGAATGCAAGACCCTCCCTTTCCCTTGACCCCCAACAAGGGAACCTGCTTGCCTCAACCAACATAGAGGTGGCACATGGACATCCGTTTCAATAACCACCTTTGATACACTTGGCATCCTCCATGAATCTGTCTAATCCTGCCTTGAAGCTCTCCAGGCTGACAGCTGTCACAATCTCTTCTGGAAGGGAATTCCATCAACCCTCAATGACCCTCTGGGTGAAGAAATATTTCCCTTGATTTGTCCTCGGTTTTTCACCTGTGAGCTTTAGGGAGGGGCCCCTCGTCCTAGTATTTTTCTCTATCCACCTTTTCTATCCCATTAATGATTTTATACCCTTCGATCAATTTCCCCCTTAAACGCTGTCTTTCAAGGCTGAAGAGCCCAAGGCCTTGCAACCTGCTTTCGTAAGGGAGGGGCTCCATTTCCTTGATTAAGGGTTTGGCATCCTCCACCTTGTTGCAGACAATGTCGATGATCTTGGAATCTTCTCGCCTTCACTCTTGAATTCAGTTTGTGTTTCAAACGAGCCCATTCTTAGCTTTGCTAATGAGCTTCAGTCTTCCAGTTCCTTCCTGACAAATACACCTTGAAATTCTTGTTGCAACTGGCAATTATTACCATGTTTATGTTCACTCTGGGATTTTGGCCAACTGATAAGACTTTGCTAGATTTGCTTCTCTCTTTGAAAAGACTCTTAAAAGACTCTGACAATACTGGGACTTTTGTAAACATTAAACCCTTTCATGTGCTAGACAGTTTGTGTGCCTCTGATTATTGGGGTTCAGCACTAAGACAGAACATGGAGCTTGGTTTATTTTCTTGTGAATGCTTCATTGCCTGACTAGGTAACATCATCCATGCTAGAAGAACGGAGGGGGCTGTTTATTGGGCTTGTGTTGTCCGTGTTATTGTCTTCTTGGTGGTTCCTTGATTAAGCTGTTGCTTATTGTTTTGATCGTTTTGTCTGAATTGGTAGCCGCTCGATGGAGTTATTGTTTTTCCCCTTGATGGGTTGTCTGGTCTTAATCCCTGCTTATCCGGATATTGGCTGCCAGGCAGGAAATATTCTGATCCTTTTGTTTGGCTCTTAGCTTCTTTCTTTTTTCACGGTCTCTTTTGAATGGTGGTGCAGTCTCTGTTTATTTCTCTGGGTCTGTTGATGGCTGATTTGCCTGGAAGTGCTGGGCTTCCAGAACCCCCTCCCCATTTTGGATTTAACTTGGTCTACGAAGGTCACCACTTCCTTACTGTGGTTTGAGTAGATCTATCAAATGGCAACTCAGAAGCCTTTGGACTGCTAGTTGGTGTTCATGGATACCATGAACACACTCTGTATTTTGTTGTGTGTATATTTGTATCTGAAGACTTTAATATTTTTTTAGGCTTTAAGCCGCCCAGAGTCACTTAGGGAGAAGATGAGCAGAACATAAATTTCATAATAAATAAAAATGGAGACGCTTCAGACTGTGGGTTCCTACATGGCAGCTGTTACACTTCAACCCTGAGCTACGAAGATTCTCTTCCATTGGTCACACAAATACACATGCACACACGTGCACACAATGTTGATCAGTTGTATTGCTTCTTAGAAGAAATTGAAAATAGTCTCAGTTGCAGCCATCGGAGCCTAATTTCTCTCTCCCTCCCCTCTCTCTTTCTCTTTTCCTCTCTCTCTCTCTCTCTCTCTCTCTCTCACTCTTTCTCTTCTTTGTCTCTCTGTCTTCCTGTCTTTCTCTCTGTTCCTCTCTCTCTCTCCCTTTCCCTCTGTCTCTTTCTCTCTTTCTTTTCCTCTTTCTTTCTCTTTTGCTCTTTCTCTGTGTGTCTTCCCCTCTCTCTCTTTTCCTCCTTCTCTCTCACTCACTTTTTATCTCTCTCTTCTGTCTCTGTCTTCCTGTCTCTCTCTGTTTCTCTCTCTCTCTTCCTTTCTCTATCTCTCTTTCTCTCTCTCTTTTGCTCTTTCTCTTTTGCTCTCTTTCTCTCTGTATGTGTCTTCCTATCTCTCTTCCTCTTTCTCTCCCACTCACTCTTTCCCTTTCTCTTCTCTCTCCCTCTGTCTTCCTGTCTTTCCCTGTTCCTCTCTCTCTTTCTTTCTCTCTTTCTCTCTTTCTCTCTCTCTTTTCCTCTTTCTTTCGCTCTCTTTCTCTGTGTGTGTGTGTGTCTTCCTCTCTCTTTCTCTTCTCTGTCCCTCTGTCTTCCTGTCTTTCTCTCTGTTCCTCTCTCTTTCTCTCTCTCTCTCTCTCCCACCACAGTTCCGCCCCGGGATCCCAGCCTGATGTGCCGGTCCAACAACTATCCCATCGGCTTCTACTGCAGCTGGCACCTGCCCAGCCCGACCTACATTCCCGACACCTTCAACGTCACCGTCATGTAAGTGCAGCTTCGGACAGATGGAGGAGAGCAAGCCGAGATCACAAACCAGCATCCGGTGGGAGAGACGTTCCTGGTGCAAATCCTTTGGGGTTCTGTCCAGTCTCTTCCATCTCTGAGCCTAGAACTCTGGGGGGAGGGGCAGGGGGGTGTTCTTCCCAGTTCAGACCAGATCACTGGTAGTGACCTGCTGGTGACGTCACAATGACATCACCAAACCGGATCAGTCGATGCCAGTCTATGGGTACCACCATCTTTTTTGTTGAATTTTGTTGAATTTTTTGGAAATGAAGATGCTTACAAACTTCAACAGAACAGAGATACAAAACATGAAACATTAAGCAAAAGGGGGATTTAGTAAGTGAAGAAACCAGAATGCGGTGGGGGTGCAACCTTCTTCCTAGCCCAGTAGCTGCCTCCAGAGTGGGACGCCCCCATCCAGACCCCAGGCCAGTTGGCAGAGCCAGATTTGGCCACCTTCCAGAAATCCAAAGGGTGAGGCAAGGGCGGATCTCATCATGTTCCAGTGGGTGGGGGCCACAGCAGAGAAGACTCTTCTCCTGGACCCATCATTCATACAATTTGGGCATGATAGTTGTTGAATTCTTGGATCCCAGGCCTGCCAGCAAAGCCAGGTCTCAGTGGCCTTACAGAAAGCCAGTAGGGTGGGAGCAGTATGGACTTTGGAGGGGGGGTTGATTCCATAGAGCTGGGGCAGCCACAGAGAAGGCCCTCCTCTGCGATCCCACCAGCCTGCATGGCTTAGTCAATGGAACCCGGAGGAGGCCAACTCTGTGTGTTCTTATTGGTCTCTGTGAGGTGTTCTGGTCTCCGGCTAAGGCCACTAATAATTGGAATAAAGGATTGCTAAATGCATATACTGTATTTGTAAATCACCACATCATCTTTCTTTTTCTTTTCTTCACACTGAATCATCTCAGCACGCAGCACTAATCCTCTTATCTTCAACTTCGGTATGCAAGGCAACATCAAAATCATTAAAACATTCCACAAGTCATTCTAAGATTTATGGCTAGTCAGAGTTAGCTCAGAGTCATAAAAACTGCAATTAAAAGCACACAAGGCATAGTTTACATTCGGAGCTGCTTGAAAGAAACCTCCATATTTCTTAACGGCAGATTGACGACTCAACTCTTCTCTTCCACTGACACCCGGACGTGACGAATTAATCACTTCATTAATTGACCCCTTCCTCTCCTTAATATCTCTTCCCTGACACTTGCTCTCTTCGCCTCTGCAAGCGTCTGAAATAAGGATTTACCCATCCAGCATCTGCTTCTCCTTCACTTGAATCTGAGCCCATAGAAACGTCCTGTGGTTGGTCTACTTCTTCTGCCTCTAAATCAGGCCCTGCCACTCATTCATAACCACTTTCTGAATCAGAATCTGAAAAATCCCCACACTGAACAGGAGTAGACACAACAGGAGGTATGTGGCAGGAGACAGTCCCGTAGATCAGGGGTCTCCAACCTCAGCAACTTTGAGACTTGCGGACTTCAACTCCCAGAGTTCCTCAATCAGCAAAGCTGGCTGAGGAACTCTGGGAGTTGAAGTCCACAAGTCTTCAAGTTGCTGAGGTTGGAGACCCCAGCCGTAGATAGTCTGGCCCTGAGCCATGTAGGGCTTTATAGCTAATAACCAACACCTTGAATTCTGCCCGGAGATTAATAGGAAGCCAGTGCAGCTCGTGGAGTGTAGGTGTTGTATGGGCAAACCGAGACATACCCCTGACAGCTCTCACGGCTACATTCTGGACCATTTGGAGTCTCCGAACACTCTTCAAGGGCAGCCCCATGTAGAACACATTGCAATAATCAAGTCAGGAGGCAATGAGGGCCTGAGTGACTGTGTGCAGAGCTTCCTGGTCAAATAGGGCCACAACTGGTCCACCAGGTGAACCTGGGCAAAGGTCCCCTCTTTGGCGTGCATGCTTCTCCCTGGCCTCCAACCTTCCTCCTTTTTCTCCCCCCCCCCTCCAGACACGACTCCCAGGAGATCACCTGCGAGAAGGACCCGGGCCCCAAGAACCGGTGCTACATCCGCTACCCCCACCTCTTCTCCACCAAGAAGTACAAGGTGACCTTGACTGTCAGCAACGCCCTGGGCAGCAGCTTCACCTCCACCTCCTTCGACGAGTTCTCAATAGGTATGTGGAGCAGGCAGCCCTCTCCCCATGTGCTCCCCCAGGATCACAAGGAAGGGGAGGGGGCTTCAGAAATGGGGGAAAGCCTTCAAGGAGCAGCAAGGGAGGGGGCAGGAAGGGCGCCCCACGGCTTAGAGGCTGCAGCTCACAATCATGTGAATTATAGCATTATAGCATGTAGACATATATACCGCTTCCTGGTGCTTTGACAGCCCTCTCTAAGCGGTTGACAGAATCAGCATATTTGTCCCCAATAATCTGACAATATTTGACCCACCTTGGAAATATGGAAGGCTGAGTCAACTTGGAGCCGGTGGTGAGATTTGAACTGCTGAACTACAGCTAGCAGTCAGCAGAAGTAGCCTGCAGGGCTGCACTCTAACCATTGTGCCACAGAGGCTCCTTCCTTCCTTCCTTCCTTCCTCCCTTCTTTCCTTCCTTCCTTCCTTCCTTCCTTCCTTCTTTCCTTCCACCTTCTTTCCCTCACTCCCTACCTTCCATCCATAGCAATAGCATTTGGACTCATAAACTGCTTCACAGTGCTTTCCAGCCCTCTCTAAGCAGTTGACAGAATCAGCCTCTTGCCCCCAAAAATCTGGGTCCTCATTTGATCCATCTTGGAAGGAGGGAAGGCTGAGTCAACCTTGAGCCCACTGAGATTCGATCTACCAAACTGGTGGCAGCTGGTACTTAGCAGAAGTAGCTTGCAGTACTGTGCTCTAACCACTGCACCACCAAGACTCATACCTCATATTACTATTACCACTCTATAAACTCTTAGTTAGAGTACACCTGGAGTAGACTACACCAGTTCTGATCACCACACTATAAAAAGGATGTTGAGGGTTAAATAAGGTTCAGGAGAAATAGGAAAGTGAACCCAAGAACAAGGGGGCACAATCTGAGGTTAGTTGGGAGAAAGATCAGACGCAACATGAGAAAATATGGTTTGACTGAAAGAGTAGTAGATGCTTGGAAAAATCTTCCAGCAGACGTGGTTGGTGATTCCACAGTCACTGAATGTAAACATGCCTGGGATAAACATCGATCCATCCTAAGATAAAATACAGGGAATAGTATGAGGGCAGACGAGGTGGACCATGAGGTCTTTTTCTGCCGTCAATCTTCCATGTTTCTATGTTTCTAAATGTTTAAGCACACACGCACGCACAGACATTTTCAAGTGTGGCAACTGGTTTTTATTACACACTGCCATCTTTCAACCTTTGTAAGTAACTCATTGACGTGCCTCCTTTTTTCTCACTTTTTATTCTACCTAGTAAAAATTAAGGGCATACATGAAAGAACAGAGTGGGAGCCAACTTTTTAAAGCATTTCTATCCTTTGGTTCGATTGATATGCGACCCGTATCACTCTCCAAAAGTAACTCTGGGAAGCTTTACAAAACAATAAAATCCCCGAAACCTTCCTGCCTTCCCCGTAGAAAGAACCCATTTAGTCTCTGCCTGATGATTGCAGGAGGCAGCCGCTTTCATGTTTCAGGTTAATCCAACCTGTAAACGAATTCCCAGACTCGGGAGGAGGCTTCATTCCAGATGGTCAATCCCTTTCAAGGCGTCTACGAACAAAATTCTCTTGTTTGTTCCTTTGTGTTTTCACTAGGATCTGCTCAGCTGGGCAGCTTCAGAGTAAATACAAGGAGACGCTAATGCATTTATATGGCTCTCTTTTCCTCCCTGCCAAAGCTGACTTAGCCGCCTTGTCTGCGCAGCCACGGAGATCTCTGCAACACCGTCCACCTGATTGACCCAAGAAAGGGAGACTTTGCAGCTCAGAATTAACAGAATAATATCAATAGAGCTGGAAGGGACCTTGGAGGTCTTCTAGACCAGCCTACTACTCGAGCAGGAGAGTCCCACCACCATTCAGTTGGGAATGCTCCAACACAGGAAAATGTTAAGATGTTATGTGTTGTGGTTGGCTCTGGGCCAGCTCCTGCTCCGAGGACTGTGGATGTTGGTTTGGGAGAATCCCCACGTTCTCAGAGACCGGTTTTACTGCCAACAGCATCGGACAGTGAAGACTCTGTGTCAAGGGCAGACTCTGGGAGTGAAGCAGGATTGGATGGTGAGGCAGGCAGACCATTAGCTAATGACCCCATTAGTGAGTCATCATCATCAGACTCAGAGGAAGATGGATTCATAGATGCTCACAGGCGCAGGTTTATGATGAGAAGGGAACAACTGCGCAAGTATTATAGAAGATAAGGGAGAACACCTGTGGCTGGGGCAACTAGGCTAATGGGGCTGCTGATAAATTGTCAGTGTTGCTGAGAGAGTGCGTGGGAGATTATCCATTTGGAGAAGGACGAGTGTTGTTTGATTTGGGCTGTTTCGGGATTTACAAAGACATTTTGGATATTTCACATCCAAGTACATTTTGTGGACTCTTGAAAGGGGGTGGCTGTGACGCCTTCACAGCTGCCTTTATCTGCTCTGTATTGTTTTTGCTTTTCGCAGCATTCAAGGCTTGTGGTTTATGGGAGAGCACTTTGGCTGTTTTAAAGTGCGTGCGTACAATACTTTTGTTTTGATAAACCGACTCTCTGTTTACTTTACAACAGCGTTTGTGTTTGAATTTACATTTCTGACTTAATTGGGGCTCCTAATGTGAATCCCAGCATAACATTATATAACCATCTGTCTGAAGTGGTGTAGGATTTCCTGCCTAAGCAGGGGGTTGCACTAGAAGACCTCCAAGGTCCCTTCCAACTCTAGAAATATAGAAACATAGAAGATTGACGGCAGAAAAAGACCTCATGGTCCATCCAGTCTGCGCTGATACTATTTCCTGTATTTTATCTTAAAAGAGACCGGGCAGTCATTTTTCTGAAAGGGATAAATTTTCCTGGCCATGGGATAATTGTACTGTTACCCATCACTGTTTCTTTCATCATATTTTAATTTTTGTCATTCACCTTGAAATTAAAATAAGGTCAAAGGAACAGGAGCCGATAACAATACAATTATCTTGCATCGAGTTATTCTGCATTGAATTGTCCTCTGGCAAGTTAGCCACAATGAATTGTCCCATGCTGAGTTGACTGGGGTGAGTCGATTTTGGGAAGTCGGCCCCAGCAAGTTAGAATAGAATGTTATAGAGTGTGCAATAGGGTTGATATTCCTGGAGGTGTCTGTAATATGGCAAATGATTTAGCTTTTTATTTTATTTGTTTATTATTTGGATTTGTATGCCGCCCCTCTCCGAAGACTTGGGGCGGCTCACAACAGTGAAAACAAATCATAATAATCCAATTAATTAAAATATTTAAAGATTTAAAAAACCCTATATGCTAACAGACACTCACACAAGCATACCATGTATAAATTAAACGTGCCCAGGGGGAGATGTTTAATTTCCCCATGCCTGACGGCAAAGGTGGGTTTTGAGGAGTTTACGGAAGGCAGGAAGAGTAGGGGCAGTTCTGATCTCCGGGGGGAGTTGGTTCCAGAGGGCCGGTGCCGCCACAGAGAAGGCTCTTCCCCTGGGGCCCGCCAACCGACATTGTTTAGTTGACGGGACCCGGAGAAGGCCCACTCTGTGGGACCTAATCGGTCGCTGGGATTCGTGCGGCAGAAGGCGGTCTCGGAGATATTCTGGTCCAATGCCATGAAGGGCTTTAAAGGTAATAACCAACACTTTGAATTGTGACCGGAAACTGATCGGCAGCCAATGCAGACTGCGGAGTGATGGTGAAACATGGGCATACCTGGGTAAGTCCATGACTGCTCTCGCAGCTGCATTCTGCACGATCTGAAGTTTCCGAACACTTTTCAAAGGTAGCCCCATGTAGAGAGCATTACAGTAGTCGAACCTCGAGGTGATGAGGGCATGAGTGACTGTGAGCAATGAGTCCCGGTCCAGATAGGGCCGCAACTGGTGCACCAGGTGAACCTGGGCAAACGCCCCCCTCGCCACAGCTGAGAGATGGTTTTCTAATGTGAGCTGTGGATCGAGGAGGACGCCCAAGTTGCGGACCCTCTCTGAGGGGGTCAATAATCCCCCCCAGGGTAATGGACGGACAGATGAGATTGTCCTTGGGAGGCAAAACCCACAGCCACTCCGTCTTATTCGGGTTGAGCTTGAGTCTGTTGACACCCATCCAGGCCCCAACAGCCTCCAGGCACCGGCACATCACTTCCACTGCTTCGTTGACTGGGCATGGGGTGGAGATGTAAAGCTGGGTATCATCGGCGTATTGATGATACCTCACCCCATGTCCTTGGATGATCTCACCCAGTGGTTTCATGTAGATGTTAAATAGCAGGGGGGAGAGGACCGACCCCTGAGGCACCCCACAAGGGAGAGCTTTACTAGATAAGTGGTCAAAGCAATGGAAACTGCAGTTTAATGTTTCCAAATGTAAAATGATGCACTTGGGGAAAAGGAATCCTCAATCTGAGTATTGTATTGGCAGTTCTGTGTTAGCAAAAACTTCAGAAGAGAAGGATTTAGGGGTCGTGATTTCTGACAGTCTCAAAATGGGTGAACAGCGCAGTCAGGTGGTAGGGAAAGCAAGTAGGATGCTTGGCTGCATAGCTAGAGATATAACAAGCAGGAAGAGGGAGATTGTAATCCTGCTACATAGAGTGCATTAGGAATACTGTGTCCAGTTCTGCAGACCTCACCTACAAAAAGATATTGACAAAATTGAATGGGTCCAAAGACGGGCTACAAGAATGGTGAAAGGTCTTAAGCATCAAACTTATCAGGAAAGACTTCATGGACTCCATCTGTCTAGTCTGGAGGACAGAAGGGAAAGGGGGGAACATGATTGAAACATTTAAATATCTTAAAGGGTTAAATAAGGTTCAGGAGGGAAGTGTTTTTAATAGGAAAGTGAACCCAAGGACAAGGGGCCACAATCTGAGGTGAGTTGGGGGAAAGATCAGAAGCAACGTGAGAAAATATGATTTGACTGAAAGAGTAGTAGATGTTTGGAACAAACTTCCAGCAGACGTGGTCGGTAAATCCACAGTAACTGAATTGAAACATGCCTGGGATAAACATAGATCCATCCTAAGATAAAATACAGGAAATAGCATAAGGGCAGACTGGGTGGACCAGGAGGTCTTTTTCTGCCGTCAGTCTTCTGTGTTTCTAAGGTTGGGCAGCTCTGCCATTATGGAGATGCACCTGAACCTCCTTTTTCACCACGTTCTTCTTCTTCTTCTTCTCTTTTCCTTCCCTGAACAGTAAAACCTGATCCCCCCGAAAATGTGATTGCCAAGCCCGTCCCCAACAATGCCCGGAGGCTGCTGGTGACATGGCAGTACCCGTCCTCCTGGCCGGACCCGGACTCCTTCCCCCTCAAGTTCTTCCTGAGATACCGACCGCTCATCATCGACCACTGGCAGCACGTGAGTGCCATCTCCCCCCCTCTCCCAGGTTTCCTTTTGGGGGTGGGGGCAAAGAGCCAGAGGCTTGGCAGAATGCAGGTGGGCCCTTTGCTTTTGCCATGGGGAAAATGCTTTTAAAAAGAAGGCCCAGATTCCTCAGGCTGAGCATTGCAGTGGCCTAGGGGTGGAGCTTCAGAAGCAGGAGGCTGTGAGTTCGATCCTAGGTAAAGGCGGTTATTTCTCTCTCTGGGCAGAATGAAAATATATCTGGTGGGGAGGTGGGGCGACCTTCATCCTAAAGTGACTGTGACCTGCCATTAGCAATTAAAATAGCATTTCTATACTGCTTCCTAGTGCTTTCACAGCCCTGTCTAAGCAGTTTACACAATCAGCCTCTTGCCCCCAACAATCTGGGTCTGCATTTGACCCACCTGGAAAGGAGGGAAGGCTGAGTCCACCTGGAGCCAGTGCTAAGATTTGAACTGCTGAACTATAGCCAGCAGTCAGTATAAGTAGCCTGCAGTGCTGCACTATAACTACTGCTCCACTCTGGCTCTTAGGTGGAAGGGAAAGAAGGAAGGGAAGGAAGGAAGGAAGGAAGGAAGGAAGGAAAAAGAAAGAAAGAAAGAAATAGCAATAACAATAGCAATAGCAAAAGCACTTAGACTTATCTACCGCTTCCCAGTGCTTTTCCACCCCCCTCTAAGCGGTTTGCAGAGAACCAGCCTCTTGCCCCCAACCATCGGGGTCCTCATTTGACCCACCTGGGAAGGAGGGAAGGCTGAGCCCACCTGGAGCCTCCTGAGATTCCATCTGCCAAACTGGTCTTAGTCAGTGACCAGCAGCAGGAGCTTGCAGGGCTGCCCTCTCACCACTGTGCCACCCAGGCTCACTGAAAATGGCGTTGCATGTACAGCTCTCAGTGACCGGTGGGCGGGGGCGTCCTGAGCAAGATTTGTCTTCTGCACATGTGCAGATAGCAAAATCTTGCGAGACGACACACGCGCAAGAGATTTTAGCAATTTTCAGCGGTTTTTTGCTTCCACGCATGCACAGAAGCGAAAGAGCCTTCAAAATCTCACGCAGCTGCACATCCTCTCACAAGATTTCATTTCCTGTGCATGCGCAGAAGCCAAATATCGCTCGGACGTGTGTGTGTGTGTGTGCCCACTGATCACCCAGAGCTGTAGGAGCCCCCGCCTGCCACTAAGGCATCGGTCAGTCAATCCCCATGCGTTGCTACTTTTCTCACACTGGATCCACATCTCTTCCGTCCTGTAGTCCAGGCCCCTTTGAGACCCCCCTCCGTCCCAATACTTCTCCAGAGCCCCCAACCAACTCATGGGTCAAGCCGGTGCAGCAGTTGGGGATCAATCAACGGTTTGCCTGATGTTTATGGTCACCTGGGAGGGGTGATTTTCAGGAGGGAGCCGATACAGCCACAAAGCATCCTTTCTTTGAGAGGTTCAAGGCCATCCTACTCCCATCCACCTGGGTGGAAGTGGAAGGAGGACTGGCCACGCTGGCACAATCTGAGTGGGCAACGTGAGAAGCTTGTGGGTGGGGTGTGAACTTTCAACTGGGTGGGAAGCTCAGATCCAGGCTTCCCAGTGTGGGTGCCAGGAGGGCCCCGGCAATAATTGGGGACTTTGAGGGGCACTTAGTTCGGATCCTCCCTGGAACCTTGACACCACGACACCCTCCCATGGCAGGTGGGGCAGGCTGGTCCTTTGTTTCTGTGCCTGCGAGATGGAGGCTGCTTCGGCCTCCCAATTTCCCTTCTCTGCCCTGTTCAGTCTCCTCCAACACCCGGCATTAAATATTTAGGGCATCGTTTTCTTCCTCCTCTCCTGCCCCTCCCCCCCCCCCCCCGGCTTTTAACTTTGTAATTCAAGCCAGATTGCCCCGACTTCCTCCCTGAGCCGAATGCCTTCCTAATGCACTCCGATGTTGGGTTTAATGGATTACCTAGGATGCAACGGGATATCTTTGACTAATGGACCGCTAATAGCCTGGTTCTATTTTGCAGGCTCCTTTGGTTAACTCAGCCCCCTCCCCTCTGCCCACCCCCCCCCCCACCCCCATCTTGGCATCCTGGCTCCCACACTGCTAAGGAGGGTGCAGAGCAATCTCTGAGTAGTCAACGATACACAGAGGAAACGTGGAGTTCTAGCAGATGTCCAGCTGATCGGCCAGAGATACTTGTCATGGTTCAGTCAGACAAACCAGATACATTAAGTGTATAAAATATTATTTACTTTGGCAAATGTCTCAGTCGAGAACAGTCCTAGACTTGCACAGGTAAATCAGTCAATAACTCTCAATACATATACAATATTATAAGTATTACTTGTTCAGCTTACAAATACATAAATGAGCATTTGAACACAGAGTTTCTACTGCAGCAGTCACAGAAAGCATAGCAGAAATAGCCTCTGGCTCCCTCTTGTGGCCATCTGTAACACTAACTCTTAAAGCAATAGTGTTTCAATACATTAAAGCATACATTATTGGCAGGCGGGGGTTCCTCTTCGCCAGCACTACCAGAACGGCACCAGTGACCGGCGCAGGTGTACATGTGTCCAGCGGATGGGCATGGGCTAGCATGAGATTCGGCTTCTGCACTTGCACTGGAAGGCAAATCTTGTGTGAGGACATGTGCTTTTTGGTGATATTTTTGTTTCCGCGTATGCTCAGAAGCAAAATTGCCCGAAATCTTGCGCGTGCACATGTCTTTGCGCAAAATTTGTCTCCTGGCATATATGAAGAAGCTGATTCTCAAGCCCATGCGTGCACTTGCCCGCTGGTCAGCTAGAGTTGTGCTTGCAGCCACATTTTCATCATCAGGACACCGTATTGGACCGTACCGGTTGCAACGCCATTCTGATTGTTGGCTTGTTTTATATATTGCCAAACCCAATCAGTTATTTACACAGTACTAACACACATGTATTGCCAATCATGCAGCTATTCAGCCCAGCCCCCATTCTGAGACCCTCACTCACCTGCCCTGTCTGGGAAGAGAGAACAGGGTCACCCCCACCTCAAGCACCTTCTTGTTGAGTTTCCACCCATTGCTTTTTCGTTCTACTCTCAGGTGCTTTGGAGAATAACTTGACTCCCTCTTCTTTGGGGCAATAACCCCTGAGATATTGGGAGACTTCTTCCCCTGGTCCTTCTTTTCATTATAATAGAATAGAATAACAGAGGAGTTGGAAGGGACCTTGGAGGTCTTCTAGTCCAACCCCCTGTCTAGGCAGGAAACCCTAAACCACTTCAGACAGATGGTTATCCAACATCTGCTTAAACACTTCCAGTGTTGGAGAAAGTCACAACTTCTGGAGGCAACTTCTGTTCCACTGATCAACTGTTCTGACTCTCAGGAAATTTCTCCTTAGTTGTAGGTTGCTTCTCTCCTTGTTTAGTTTCCACCCATTGCTTCTTGTTCTACCCTCAGGTGCTTTGAAGAATAGCTTGACTCCCTCTTCTTTGGGGCAACCGCTGAGATGTTGGAAGGCTGCTCTCCTGTCTCCCCTGGTCCTTCTTTCCATTGAACTAGCCATGCCCAGTTCCTGCAACCGTTCTTCATATGTTTTAGCCTCCATTTATCTCCTAATCGTCTTTGTTGCTTTTCACTGCAACAAAATCCCTGAACTACAAACCCCCTTTATTGATATCATTGTATTTATCATTGTATTGTATCAGCTGTGAGAATTAGGTGTTTGGTGGAGTGATGGCACGAGTGGGTGGAGGGAGGGACTGCTTTTGTTCTTTGGTCCTGTGGCACCATCTCAAGGGGAGGAGTTGAAACAGGATCTTTTCTCAGCCCTCCTTCTGACCCCTGCAGTATAGAGGTTGTCTTCTCTGATTGCTGGTTGCAATTATTCTTTCTGCAGTCTTTTTTTTTAAATTAAAATAGTTTTTATAAAGTATAAACATTTAAAAAGACATTAAAAATATAAAATACAAATGAACATCAAACAAAGCAAACAATATATTTACAAATATACATATAAAACCTCCTATGTACTTCTACAATAAATTGTCTTAACGTTAAATTTTCATTTATATATAAATCTTACAAACTGTATTTCCTTTACAGTTTTTCTCTATAAATCTGTTAATAAATATAGCTGTCTGTTATATCCAAACTTATGAAGTCCTACAGTCATTTTTTAACTATCAATATATACATTTATACATCTTTTTTTTCTTTCTATTCTTCCCTTCCAACCAGTTATAAAATAAATTCTTTCTGCAGTCTTAACTACCATCTACGCTTACCGGAGTTTGCAAATTATGCTGGAGGTCATTCCTCTTATCCGCTTTAATATTTAACGATCACCCCAATTTTTCTTCCTTTCTTTTTTCACTTTCATAATGAGCCATCCTGGCTCCTCTTTATGTTGGCTTTACCAGCTGGTGTTGTCTGTGTATCTTAACACAATTGATTGTGTATCTCAAACTGCCACTGTTTCTCTTCCTCTCTCTCTTACAACGGATTCACCAAACAACAATATTAATCAGATGTGAAGACGATTTCTGTTAATGTTTGAGCGGAGGTTGTGCACATACTGAAACTTTTAGATTGCGATTAGTTGTGAATAACTAATAATAACTAATGGAGACCACCCCGAGTCTACAGAGAGGGGCAGCATACAAATTTAATAAATGAATAAATTAATTAATTAATTAATAAACTACTCAGCCACACACAGATACACTAATTTGAATTAAAGTTTACTTGGAGAAATGACATATTCAGATACAGTCTAAAGTCATACACATGATAAGTCAAGTCCAATTAATAAATAAGTCAGAATAACAATCCAAATACAATTGTATAGTCTTTCTTATCAGTTGTCATTGTCAAAATCAGTAAACAAACATATCAAGCCTAAACACATTTTAGCTGATGTACATGACTACAACATAGAGAGATTGCAGAGAGTTGCAGAGACATTGCAGAACAAACCTAAGAGTGAGTATCCAGGCAAAGAGAAACAGAGAGGATGAATAAGATATAAACTCTAGCTCCCTCCTGTGGCAGTCTGCAACACCTGCAGCCAATATCCATAGTCCATAGCAGTTATGGTCAGAGTCCTAACAATTTCTCTGCTAATCTCGCTCCCTTCTCAATTCTCAAGAGGCTGATTTTTTTTCCTTGTTGGTAGGAATAATCGGAGCTTTGGGTGCCTCTATTAGTTTTCCTTTATCCCACCGTCTGTCACACTCCAAACAATCAGACCTCCAGTCAACACAGCCGAAGATAAGCTTGTGTGTGTATTTGCTCTCTCCATTATCCGTCCTCTCTCCAGCTATCTGATCTCCTGTCTCTCTCTCTGCCTCTTCTGCACATATCCTGTTCATCTCCCCTTCCTTTCCCACTGCCGCCTGCTCTGAAATCTCTGGAGCAAAATTATTCACCACTTGCAGACGGACCGGGTGCAACAATGGGTCATCTGTGCACCATCCTGTGTCTCCCCTCCTTTGTCGGACACACACACACCTTTGCTTTGGAGAGTAAATCGTTGTGTATTGGGAGCACAGCCCTCTCTTTTAAGCCTTGCCTTCCTTAGGCCCAGGGCTTCTCAAATAGTGGGGCACATGACCCCAGGAAATGAGCTTTTTTTGCCACTGGGAGTAGAGTTTTTTGCAGCAAACAATAGCACACAGTACAGAGTAGGACAGTGATGGCGAACCTATGGCATGGGCGCCACAGGTGGTATGTGAAGCCATATCTACTGGCACACGAGCCGTTGTCTTAGCTCAGCTCCAATGTGCCTGTGTGTGCTGGCCAGCTAATTTCTGGCTCCCACAGAGGCTCTGGGAGGATGTTTTTGGCTTCCAGAGAGCAAGCATGGGGATGGGGAGGGCGTTTTTACCCTCCTCTAGCTCCAGGGGAGCCTTTGGAGCCTGGGGAGGGTGAAACATCAGCCTACTGGGCTCACCATAACTTGGTAAACAGGCTGTTTCCAACTTCCAGAGGACCTCCAAGGGTAAAGTGACCTCAGCAAAGCGGGACACCATTCCGGGGCGGGGAGAACACAGATGGAATGGGAGAGAGGGGGGAACTCAGTCGGATCAGTTGTTCCCCGAACTTACGAGACAGATTATCAATCGTTTAATGGAGCTTCGCCTGCTTTCCTGAGATCGGGGCTGGCAGAGGAGGCAGGAACCAAGCGAGGAAGAGGAGGAGCCAGAACCACCAGCACACGCCACTCCATCTGTGGCTCTGGGAAGAGCTGCTCGGCATCAGTCTCGCTTGGGAAACACACTCAGAGCTCGGAGCTGCACACAAAAATATAGACACATAGAAGACTGATGGCAGAAAAAGACCTCATGGTCAATCTAGTCTGCCCTTATACTATTTCCTGTATTTTATGTTACAATGGATCTGTGTTTATCCCAGGCATGTTTCAATTCAGTTGCTATGGATTGACCAACCACGTCTGCTGGAAGTTTGTTCCAAGGATCTACTACTCTTTCAGTCAAATAATATTTTCTCACGTTGCTTTTGATCTTTCCCCCAACTAACTTCAGATTGTGTCCCCTTGTTCTTGTGTTCACTTTCCTATGAAAAACACTAATATACATTATCTACTATATAAACTGTATGTATATGTACACACACGCACGCACGCACAGCTCTTCTAAAATGATACACATTCAACCTCATTGACTGCGATAGGAAAAACAGACCCAGAGCCCAGAAGGGAAAAAAAGAAAAAAAATTCAAAATATTTCTCCCAGTTCTGCGTACCTGCCTGGACCCTTGGGAGCCGGTCACTGCAAACAAGCTCTCTCTTTGGGAGAAACACTAGGACAGACGAGGGCCAAATATTGGGTGCATTAAACCATTCCACGCTTAAAATAAATTAAAACCAGTGACGGCTCATTAAAAGCACCCGATAATGTGGGTGTCAGCATTCCAAATAACATCCGAGCAATAAATCATTGTCCAAACTTTGGCCTTCTTCCAATTTATTAACAGAGTCACGTTGGATATGAAGTGTAGTCAAACCAATATTAACTTTTCCTATAGTTTTTCCACCCAGATTAAGGTTCATCCCTCGTCCCCACACCCACAAATCCATCACGTGCCCCACTCCAGTTGTCTCAACGTCCAAGATCCTCCCCTGCACTTCCGGCTGGTGCTGAACAAAGGATGACCTTGAATCTTCTGGAAAGACTTTGTTGTGGCTAGTACCTTTCCCTCTCATGCAACCACCCCTCCCCAATTCCCAGAGTATTTTTCTACTTGTGGCAGGCCAAAGTCTCCAATTCAAAATGATGGATTGGGCCTGACAGCTGGGATATTGTGGGCATATGTAGGACAGGAGCCTAGTGGCACCTTTTCTGACCGACATTTGATTTGATTTGATTTGATTTGATTTGATTTGATTTGATTTGAGATTTGATTTGATTTGATTTGAGATTTGATTTGAGATTTGATTTGAGATTTGAGATTTGAGATTTGATTTGATTTGATTTGATTTGAGATTTGATTTGATTTGAGATTTGATTTGATTTGATTTGAGATTTGATTTGATTTGATTTGTTTTGATTTGATTTGAGATTTGAGATTTGAGATTTGAGATTTGAGATTTGAGATTTGAGATTTGAGATTTGAGATTTGAGATTTGATTTCATTTGATTTGAGATTTGATTTGATTTGAGATTTGATTTGATTTGACTTGATTTGACTTGATTTGACTTGACTTGACTTGACTTGACTTGACTTGATTTGATTTGATTTGATTTGATTTCCGCCCCTCTCCGGAGACTCAGGGCAGCTTATAGCGTACAAAGAACTATACAAAATATCCTAAATCCAATGTTTAAAACTAAACTAACTAATCTAAAAAACCCAATTTATTTAAAAAAAAAACAGTCATTCTCATTCTAACAAACAAACATCCATTCATCGGCAGGGCTTGATGTCTAATATCCCCATATGGAAGGCGGGGAGGGTGGGGGTGGTACAATCTCTGGGGGGAGTTGATTCCAGAGGGCCGGGGCCACCACAGAGAAGGTTCTTCCCCTAGGCCCCACCAAGCGACATTGTAGTTGATGGGACCCAGGAAAGACCGACTCTGTGGGGCCTGACCGGACGCTGGGATTCGTGCGGCAGAAGGCGGTCCCCCAAGTAATCTGGTCCGATGCCATGTAGGCTTTATAGGTCATAAGCAACACTTTGAATTGAGTCCAGAAACCACTCGGCAACCTAGGCAGCTGTTAGAGTGTTAGAGAGACATGGGTGTATTTAGGAAGGCCCATGACCACTCGCGTGGCTGCATTTTGCATTTTGTTACGAGGGTCGCCCAGAAAGGAATGCACCACGTTTTTTTTTCTCAGCCTATAGTAATAGTACAAATGTGAAACTCTAGATGTGCATTCTTTGAATTGTCAGGAGTGCGCCTGTAAATGTTACGTTTCTTCAGAGAGATAGTGTAGCTGCAGCCGTGTTTTGAAATGGTGTCTGTAAGTGATGTACTTTACAAGCAGCATGTCCTCATTGAATTTCTCACTGCAGGGGAAGAAACCGTTGGGAACATTCACCAACGTTTATGTAGAGTTTATGGGGAATCTGCAGTCGACAGAAGTACGGTTAGTCGCTGGACACAGAGGGGGAGGCCATTAGAGTGCGGAAATGGCTTCGTGACCAGAACAAGGAGTGGTACCGACAGGGCATCCCCGCCCTTGTGTCTCGCTGGAGGAAGGAGAACGGGACGGAGGTTATGTGGAAAAATAGGGAGTGTAGAAGAAACATTGTTCTTTCTTGTGTGTATGTTTCATTGTGATCAATAAATAATTGTTGAAGGGAAAAAAGGGTGGTGCATTACTTTCTGGGCGACCTTCATATTAAAAGACTTCTGCTTTGGGGGGGGGGTCCAATCCGTGAGCTGAGGCATTTCAATGGCACGTTTTGGCTCGGAAAATTCCTGCTGGACCCTTCCTGGTATTTGGCCCTTATCGAGATTGTCCGGGATCTCCTGCAATGCAAAGGGGGCTCAAAAGAAAAAGGGCAGCTCTGCAAATTGAGAAAGAAGACCAATAGTAGCCTCTCTGTGGACATAAGCATGGACTTACAAGGTCTGCAGGAAGCTGTTAGTGACAGACAGTCCTGTCAAAATCATCTCCGCTGGGTCACGAAAGCTTGGAAAGCAACCGAAGGAGGCAAAACCACAACAACGGAGCGAGTCAAGTCCTGTTTGTGGACGTTGCTTTGCCAGCAATTGAACTGTCTCTTCTCCGTCAGATTCCCACCGTTGAGTGGCTCTTTCCTCTCTGCCCGTTTGACAGCTGGACTATCGGCTGTCGGGCCTCATTTTCCGCTGGTTCTTAATATCCTTTCAGCCACAAATGCTTCCGTCTTCTTCGGAGTGACTTCAGCAAAGCCATTCCCTGTTTAGAACAGAATAGAGCCAGAAGGGACCTGGGAGGTCCTCTAGACCAGCCCCCTGCTCACGCAGATGACCCTTCCCTAAAGGGCTGTCCAGTCTCCTCTTGGAAGCCTCCAGTGATGGAGCACCCACAACTTCTGGTGGCAAGAGGTTCTGCTGGATAATTGTCCTCACCTTTAGGAAGTTTCTCCTTAATTTCAGATTGCTTCTCTCTTTGATTAGTTTCCAACTGTTGCTTCTTGTCCGGCCTTCAGGCGCTTTGGGGACTAGGCTGACCCCTTCCTCTTCTCTGGGACAATCCCTCAAACATTGAAGATAATGTTGGGATCCTTTTCCACCTTTCAGAATATTAATGATTCCTTCCCATAGGTTCTCTTTTTTCTATTATAGTACATTTTATTTTTTATATATATTTTTTTTTTATTCAAAGTTTTAAAAATCCAGATATATTAAGTGTATAAAATATTATTTACTTTGGCAAATACCTTAGCCAAGAACAGTCCTAGTCATACACAGTTAAATCAGTCAATAAATATACTGTTGTGGTTGGCTCTGGTCCAGCTCCTGCAACGGGGAATTTGGATGTTGACTTCGGAGAGTCCCCAGGTTCCCAGAGACTTGTCTTACTGCCATCAGCTTCGGACAGTGAGGATTCATTGCCAGGGTCAAACACTGTGGAAGAAGAAGAAAGATCAGATAGAGAGATGGATGCAGTCAGCCCATTAGTGAATGACCCCATTAGTGGGTCATCGGACTTGGAGGAGGATCGGTGGATTGATGCCAGAATGCACAGGCTCATGGCTAGAAGGGACCATCTGCGCAGGTATCATCCGAGATAAGGGAGAACACCTGTGGCTGGGGCAATTAGGCTAATGGGGTTGCTGATAAATTACCAGCGTTGCAGAGAGCGCATGTGGGGGGTTTATCCATTTGGAGAAGGATACGTCGTGCTTCCATTGTTCCTGGACTTTCACAGACTTTTTTGGGATATTTCACAGCTAAGTATATCTTGTGGATTCACTCGAAGAGTTGGCTGTGATGCTGTCACAGCTGCTCTTATCTGCTCTGTTTGTTTTTGTCTCTCACAGCTTTCAAGGACTGTTATCTGTGTGTGAGCTAATTTGCATATGTGTACAGCATTATTTTGTATAAACTGCTTTTCTGTTTACTTTATAACAGTGTGTGTGTTTGAATTTACATTTCTGACTTAATTGGGGCTCGTAACATGAAGCCCAGCATAACATATACAATAGTATAAGTCTTACTTGTTCAGCTTACAAATACATAAACCATTTGAACACACGGGTTCTACTACAGTAGTCACAGAAAACGTAATAGAAAATAGCAGAGAGAGAGAATCACACTTCTGGCTCCCTCTTGTGGCCATCTGTAACACTAACTCTTAAAGCACTAGTGTTTCAATACATTATAGTTTGTTAGTTTGTTTTATATATTGCCAAACCCAACCAGTACTAACAGAAGGGACCTTACAGGTCATCTAGTCTAATCCCCTGTCCAACAGGAAGACCCTACATCTGCCCCTACCTAGGATTGAACTCACAACCTCGTGATTGTGAAGCAAGAGCTCTACCTTTAGGCCACAGCAACTGTGTTTCTGGGAATTGAAGTCCACAAGTCTTAAAGTGGACAACTTTGAAGACCCCCATTGCGGAAAGCCAGTGAAGTAGTACGGAGGGCTTCTCCTGGAAGAGCTCTCCAACATTTGAGGTTGTCATGGATGGGTCGAATCTCCAGAGGCCTGAGACACCCCATTTCCTACAGTCCCTCTCTTCTCGCCCCCACAGGTGGAGCTATCTGATGGGACCTCCCACATCATCACTGATGCCTACGCTGGGAAAGAGTACATCATCCAGGTGGCGGCCAAGGACTTTGAGATCGGCACATGGAGCGACTGGAGTGTAGCCGTCCACTCCACACCTTGGACCGAAGAGCCGAAGCATCTCACCACTGAAGCCCAGGGAACAGGTGAAGGGCCGGAGAAACAGACAGGTGTCCAACGTTGGTTGGACAGTACAAAGGGGTGGGGTGGGAGGCTCTCTTGTGAGTCATGACGCACAGGGCAGCATCAGGCTACACAAGTGGAACATCTAGATTCAGAGGCAGTCTATCGCAATTCCATAGTAGTGAGGCCATGCTTGGACTCCTGCATCAAGTTCTGGTCACTACAATATCAAAAACCACCTTGAGATTCTGGAAAGTGCAGAGAAATACAATTAAGATGATTAGGGGCCTGGAGGCTAAAACATACGAAGAACGGTTGCAGGAACTGGATTTAGGTCTAGTTTAATGAATAGAAAGACTAAGGGAGACACGATAGCAGCCTTCCAATATCTCAGGAGTTGCCACAAAGAAGAGGGAGTCGAGCTATTCTCCAAAGCACCTGAGGGTAGAACAAGAAGCAATGGGTGGAAACTAAACAAGGAGAGAAGCAACTTAGAACTAAGGAGAAAATTCCTGACGGTTAGATCAATTAATCGGTGGAACAACTTGCCTCCAGAAGTTGTGAATGCTCCAACACTGAAAGTTTTAAACAAGATGTTGCATAACCATCTGTCTGAAGTACTGTAGGGTCTCCTGCTTAAGCAGGGGGTTGGACTAGAAGACCTCCAAGGTCTGTTCCAACACTGTTGTTGTTGTTGTTGTTATCATTATTATTATTTTATTCACAACAAACAGCAATATGCAGCAAACAAGATTTATATTAGAAAGAAAGAAAGAAGAAAGAAAGAAAGAAAGAAAGAAAGAAAGAAAGAAAGAAAGAAAGAAAGAAAGAAAGAAAGAAAGAAAAACTTTTATATGAAGAACAGTTGCAGGAACTGGGCATGTCTAATTTAATGAAAAGAAGGACCAGGGGGGACATGAGATCAGTCTTCCAGTATCTCAGGGGTTGCCCCAAAGAAGGAGTCAAGCTATTCTCCAAGCTATTCTGAGGGTAGAACAAGAAGCAATGGGTGGAAACTAAACAAGGAGAGAAGCAACTTAGAACTAAGGAGAAATTTCCTGACCGTGAGAACAATTAACCAGTGGAACGGCCTGCCTCCAGAAGTTGTGGATGCTCCAACAGTAGTGGTTTTTAAGCATATGTCTGAAGTAGTGTAGGGTTTCCTGCCTAAGGGGATGGGACTAGAAGACCTCCAAGGTCCCTTCCAACTCTGTTGTTGTTGTTGTTGTTGTTGTTGTTGTTGTTGTTGTTGTTGTTGTTGTTGTTGTTGTATTATTATTATTATTATTATTATTATTATTATTATTATTATTATTATTATTATATGCAGCCAAGTATTGGGAAAGTTATCTGAGCCAAATGAGGCCAGCAGAAGAGAAAGCCCGTGTCCAGCCTGCTCCAAACTAGGCTTGGGTGACGTTAGTTGTTCAATTTGAAGGTTGAAAAACAGGGATTGCCCTAAACAAGGCAAGAAGATGTGATGTGGGGGGGGGGGCGCTTAGGAGGTTTGCAGGTGGGGCTTTGCTGCCCCCTGGTGGCCGATCGACCACACGCCACCTTTTGCCTGCTGCTATTTCCACCCTACATGCTTGTGAATTCGAGCGAGGTCCCCTCAGCCTCTTAAGTGCAGGCAACCCATTCGGGTGGAAGAGGAACTCACAACTTTGGGGCACTAAGTGATAAAGGTTGTTCTGAAAGAGATGCAAACCAGCCGTTAGCAGTCAAGAGGGCAGGAGGAATTGCCTTTGTTTCCTTTACTGACAAGGGAACCAGTGATGTCGGGTGGTGGAAGTAATCTGCTCAGTAGTGCCTCTCTCTCTGCTGTCTTCTCTTTGGGATATTACAGGAATAAGCGCACAGAAGCCTTTTTTAAAAGCCTTGTAGGAACTTTGTTAAGGTTGTTTTTCCTTGGACTCTGTTTGCCCAAAACACTGTGGTCAACTCGGTTGCTGCTCGCTGATGATAGAATAGAATTTATTTTTTTATTGGCCAAGTGTGATTGGACACACAAGGGATTTGTCTTTGGTGCAGATGCTCTCAGTGGACATAAAAGAAAAAAGACATTTGTCAAGAATCATGTGGCGCAACACTTAATGAGTGTAATAGGGGTCATGAAACAATCATTATTAATAAAAATCTTAAGGATACAAGCAACAAGTTACAGTCATACAGTCCTAAGTGGGAGGACTGGAAGAATTTCTACTAGTTTTTTCTCATCGTTCTCATAGGAATGATGAGAAAAAACTAGTAGAAATAGTAGTGCAGACTTAGTAAATAGTTTGACAGTGTTGAGGGGATTAATTGTTTCGTTCGGGAAAGAACTATTCTTGTGTCTAGTTATCTTGGTGTGCAGTGCTCTGTAGCATCTTCTTGAGGGTCAGAGTTGAAGCAATTTATGTCCAGGATGCGAGAGGTCAGTCAATATTTCCACCACCCTCTTTTTGACTCGTGCAGTGTACAGGTCTTCAATGGAAGGCAGGTTGGCAGCCATTGTTTTTTCTGCAGTTCTGATTCTCCTCTGAAGTCTGTGCCAGTCTTGTTGGGTTGCAGAACCAAATGTAAATGTAAATGATGTAGAATCAGATCTTTTCTCTATCACACAATATTAGGACCAGGGGGCCCTCCCTAAAGCACATAGGTAGGAAAGTGAGGACAAATAAAGGAAACTATTTCTTCACCCAGAGGGTCATTGAGGGTTGATGGAATTCCCTTCCAGAAGAGGCTGTGACAGCTGTCAGCCTGGAGAGCTTCAAGGCAGGACTAGACAGATTCAGGGATGCCAAGTGTATCATAGGTGGTGATTGAAACGGATGTCCATGTGCCGCCTCTATGTTGATTGTGGCAGGCAGGGTTCCCTTGGGTCCCATTTGGTGGGGGTCAAGGGAAAGGGAGGGTCTGGCCCTCTCTTTCTGCTCAAGGTCCCCATGGACAATTGGGGGGGCACTGTGGGACACAGAATGCTGGACTCGAGGGGCTTTGGCCCCATTCAGCAGGGCTCTTCTTAGGTTCTTAGGTTCTCTTTTCCTTCCTGCAGAGACCACCACCAGCAGCACTTCCACCTTCGAGGTGCCCCCCACCACCAGGATCTATGAAACAGTGGAACAAATCAACGGTGAAGCTGTGTCATCTTTCGTGGCCCCAGGTCTGGTCTTGGTGACCTTTGCCCTTCTCATAATCTAGTGAGTATCTCCTCCAAGTAGAGTTTCCCTAGGGTGGGAAGAGGGTTGGAGGACAGACTGAGAAGGTCAGAGGGAAAGAGAATGTGGTGGGGGTGGGGGCTGCATCAGGAAGGGAAACCACCGATGGTTGTGTGACGTCCTCAGATCCTCCCGTTGAAATTCACAATCAAAATGGCCGACTTTGGAGGGAGCCAGTTTTCAAATGGTGGGAACAGAATTCTTTACAGAATAGAAATCTTTCTTGGCCAAGTGTGATTTGACACGCAAGGGATTTGTCTTTGGTGCAGATGCTCTCAGTGGACATAAAAGAAAAAGAGACATTTGTCAAGAATCATGTGGTACAACACTTAATGATTGTCACAGGGGTCATGAAACAATCAATATTAATAAAAATCTTAAGGATACAAGCAACAAGTTACAGCCATACAGTCTTAAGTGGGAGGAAATAGGTGATAGGATCGATGAGAAAAAACTAGTAGTAATAGTAGTGCAGACTTAGTAAAAAGTTTGACAGTGTTGAGGGAATTATTTGTTTAGCAGAGTGATGGCGCTTAGGAAAAAACTGTTCTTGTGTCTAGTTGTCTTGGTGTGCAGTGCTCTGTAGCAACGTTTTAAGGGTCTGAGTTGAAACAGTTTGTGTCCAGGATGTGAGGGGTCAGTAAATATTTTCCCCACCCTCTTTTTGGACTCGTGCAGCCTACAGGTCCTCACTGGGAGGCAGGTTGGCAGCCATTGTTTTTTCTGCAGTTCTGATTATTCTGATTAATATAAATCCTAAGGTTACAAGAAAGGAAGGAAGGAGAAAGAAATAAAGAAGAGAAGAGAATTCTTTATCAGCCAAGTGGGATTGGACACACAAGGAATTTGTCTTTGGTGCAGATGCTCTCAGTGGACATAACAGAAAAGATGTAAACAATGATTACTCTGCTCAGACATTAACAAAAGTCGTGTCTGTTTCTCTCCCTGGCTTCTTCCCTCCCTTGAAGGACGAGTCCTCGGAGAGCCAGGCGTCCCCGGATCCCCCCTCCTTCCGTTGTCGCCCGCCCACCACAACCTGCCCCGGATGGAGCCAAGGACCTCTTTGCACCAGACGACGGCGGGTGGGGCACGAGGAAGCCGTCCTCCGGAGCTAGCCAGCCAGGAGCCCCCGGGCGTTGGGCTCGGATCATACAGCTAAGCCACCAAGCCAAAGATGCTTCCTTCGGCCGCCAAGCAGGACCCTCAAGCGTGGAGATGGGGCAACTCAGACCGGGGGCCCCGGGGGTGGGCACACCGAGCTGGGAGCTCTCCGCTTTTCCAAACTGTGAGAAGATGAACCTCGGCGAGTCCTTCTGCCCAGCAAAACAGACGCCCTCTGGGAACCCCAAGACTTCCATGGTGGAAAGGGGGGCGGTGTTTCTTTTTCTGCCTGCACTGACATCATCGCCGAAAGATGGGGGCTGTTCCTGGACCACCCCCTTGTCCTCCCCCTCTTTGTAACGGAGTCCGTTCGGTTTATACGAGAATCACTGGGATTTCTGTACTGCTCTTATTACCGGGGGGGTTGGAGGGTGGGATCCACACGTGGGGGAGGGGTTTCTTTAAGTAAGCCGAGACACCCCATCGATCCCCCCAGATCATCCTACTCCCCCCAACCCCTGTTTTGTAACGCTCCCCTTCTCTCCCACCCCAGACCCACTTCCGATCTTGTCCCTTTTGTTGGGGTGCAGCATTTAAGACCGTAATAAGCCCCTCTACAACCCCCCCTCCTCGAACGTACGCTGTCTTTGAACTTTTTATAGATGTACATAAAAATTTTAAGACTCGACGTGCCCACAAAAACACACATTGACCACACACACACACACCGGAAAGGGGAGGCCAGAGGAGAAGACAACTCATTAAATGTGACCATTTCATTACAACGTTTGCTGAACGTGGTTGCGTGTGTATGCTGCTTTCCATCGCCAGGGTAACGGTCTGCGGGAACGGGCTGGAGTGGGGTTCCACAAAGGTCAAGGTTTGGGCCAAGGGAATTGGGAGGGGACACATCTGCCAGCTTAGGTCAAAAAAGGCAAGTTGGCATCTACGGCCCTGTGTTAAGTATTGAGGAGTATGCAGAGTGACCCTTGAGTTACCAAGGAAGCCCAGAAGAAACATGGAGGGGGCAGATATCCATCTGATAGGCCAGAGATACAAGTAGGAATTCAGACAACCAGATACATTAAGTGTATAAATATTATTTACTTTGGCAAATAGCTTAGTCAAGAACAATCCTAGTCATACACAATTACATCAGTCAATATACACTATTATAAACCTTATTTACAAAACACATTAAACCATTATTTGAACACAGAGTTCTACAACATAATCACACAGATAAATTAGCAGAGAATAATCAGAGAGAGGGAGGGAGACGCTTCTGGCGCCCTCTTATGGAGAACTGCAACACTAACTCTTAAAGCTATAGTGTTGTAATTCTTTTAAACATACATTGACAGGTTGTTTATATATTGCCAAACCCAACCAGTTATGTGCATAGTATTAACACTGTGGGATCAAGACGCCAACTATTGTTCATTAATAACACAAGTCTCCAGTATTTTGGAAAATAATGTGGGGTTTATTTTTCTTGCTTAAGCTACCCTAGAGCCATAGGTTGGAGATTTTATTGCATTTATGTTTATGTGACTCCAAAAAATATGCTGATGGGGGCAGCCTTGAAAGGGGTGTCGGCATCTTAGAGGGATGGAGGACAAAGTGACCTCACATTGGAGAATTGGACCTGAAATGGATCTGGAGAAGGCCACTTGGATTTTGAAGATTCTCAATTTGCAGCTCCTGCTGCTTCTAGATGTCGCCTCTGGCAGCTGCAAACTCTTTCGATAAAAGAGAATATTTGTGGCTCAGGGCTGGACTTGGTACTTTCCGCGCTTGGCTGTTCCCTTGCAGGCATTTCATGACCCACCTAGGGAACATCATCAGTGCAAGAAGGAGAAGAAGAAGAGGAAGAAGGAGAAGGAGGAGGAGAAGGAGAGGGAGAAGGAGAAGGAGAGGGAGAAGAGGAGGAGGAGGAGGAGGAGGAAGTTGGTCGAAAGGAGGAGGAGGAGGAGGGAATCTCCTGGATACTCGGTTTTGTCATTAAGCTCCCTCGCAGACATTTCACAACCCAACTAGGAAACATCTTCAGTGCTAACAGGGAGTAGCGTTCAAGAGATGTTTTCTGAAATGAATACCTTTTTTAGCTCAACGATTCACAAATCTTAGCCACTAGAAGATGGATGAACCTTCAGCTCCCAGAATTCCACAGCCAGCCAAGGAAGATACTCGGGTCGATTCTACTGCCTCCCTCTTATGGGTCACTGCATCACCAACTCTTAAAGCAACAATGTACTAAACCTTTTAAACATACATTGCCTGTTTGCTTTGCATATTATAACACCCAGCTAGTTATACAGATAGTATTAACACATACACACACATATACAAATTGTGTGCAGTTAAAATCCTCGTCGAATGTCATTTATGCTGCTGGAGGAAAAACACATCTTGGAAACCAGGTAGGTGCCTACAAAAACTGAAGAAAAAACGGATGAGCTCTGAGCTTTTCCAGTTGGATTTGTGGACAATTTGTCCTGCATTTGGTGAGAGGAAGGTTTGGGTAAAAAAAGCAAGGAAGGTGGAATTATTCCGGAGGCCTCGGTTTAACTCTTGGGAGCCATTCTAAGCTCTGCGTTAAACCAGCATTTCTCAGCCTCAGTTGCTTTAACATTCAGGGACTTCAACTCCCAGAATTCTCCAGCAGAACCAGCCAGGGAATTCTGGGAGTTGAAGTCCATGTATCTTTTTTTAAAAAAAAACTTTATAAGTGCTTTTGTGAATTGCATTTAGAATTTTAGACTTAGACTTATATACCACTTCATGGTGCTTTCACAGCCTTCTCTAAGCAGTTGACAGAACCAGCCTCTTGCCCCCAACAATCTGGGTCCTCATTTGACCCAAATCAGAAAGAGGGAAGGCTGAGTCCAACTTGGAGCCAGTGGTGAGATTTGAACTGCTGAACTACAGCTAGCAGTTATCTGAAGGAGCCTGCAGGGCTGGACTCTAACCACTGCACCACCCCAGCTCATACTGTTTATTGACCCAGTATATTGCCTGGGTCAATTTGCTTACATATTGCTACTTTTCCAGCTCCTAATTTCTACCTCTATTATCCAACCATTTATAAAACAAGTCCTGTGTTCAAAAATACTCTGTATCTTCTTTTTCTTTTATCTTTAATGTCAGTCTGTCCATTTCTGCACAATCTATTTTTTTTTTAGAATTACATCTTCTTCTCTCGGTGTTTCTTCCATTTTTCCAGTCCTGTGCAAATGCAATTCTTGCTGCTGTCAAAACATGCAGGATTCAATAACAAATTCCCCTTACTTTTCTGGTATTACAGTGGTACCTCAGTTCTCGAACGCTTTGTTTTCCTACATTTCGGATACCGAACAAAATTTTCTGCAAAAATTTGCTTCGGTATCCGAACAAAAATTTGGATACTGAACAGAAAATTTTGTTTATTATCCGAAATGTAAGATCTGAGAGGACAGGATGAGAGAGAATGGGAGTTGGAATCCCGACACGCCCCTCCTGGCCGCCCTCTTAACAGCCTCCCAGTCTCTACCTTGTAACTGCTCCAAGCTGCAGGAAGGGTAGGGCTGGCTGCAATACCGGCAGCTTCGGGGGGCTCCTTTCCACAGCAGTTCAGTTCGTTACCTCCAGGCAGCTGCACCAACTTTTTCTTTCCCGGCGGCGGCGGCTCCGGCGGCTTCCCTTCATCACGTGACGTTCCTGACGCTGCTGCTGCTCCTCGAAGGGAAGCCGCCGGAACCAGGAAAGAAAAAGTTGGTGCAGCTGCCTGGAGGTAACGAACTGAACCGCTGTGGAAAGGAGCCCCCCGAAGCTGCCAGTATTGCAGCCAGCCCTACCCTTCCTGCAGCTTGGAGCAGTTACAAGGTAGAGACTGGGAGGCTGTTAAGAGGGCGGCCAGGAGGGGCGTGTCGGGATTCCGACTCCCATTCTCTCTCACCCCGTCCCCTCAGATCTTTATCCCATAGGAAATAGAGGAAATACTGTAGATTTAATTGGTTCCCAGCAAGTCAATGGGCTGGGAACCAATTAAATCCATTTCCATTATTTCCTATGGGATGAATTAATTCGGTTCTCGACCAAATCGGTTCTCGACCACACTTCTGTAACGGATTGTGGTCGAGAACCGAGGTACCACTGTATATCTAAAAAAATATTTCTGGCTTATAATTGTTGTGGCTGGTCCATGTCCTGCTCAGCTGATCCCGGATTTCGAAGATTGAGAGATGGATGTGTATTGGAATCCTAGACCAGTGTTCTTGCCACCCGAGTGTGAGAGTGAAGAGGATGAAGAATTAGAGAGGGATAGCCCACCAGAGACTGTGGTACCCCCAGAGGTGTTATCGAGTGACTCAGGAGATGACGATGAACCACTTATAGATGCAAGAGTGCACAGAATGGTGTCCAGACAGGATTATTTGAGGAAGGAAGAGGTTTGGGTGTGAATAGCTGTATAAAACACTTGGCCATGTCTTGTGCCTATATAAGGGAGAGTCTCGTGAGAAATCAGTGTGACGGACAATGTTCTACAGTGACAAGAAGTTCATTCTTCAGAGAGGTGCGGCATACAAATCTAATAAACTATAACTATTCTGTGCTGCAGAGATCCAGTTTGTTTTCTGACCACTTTTAAAAATACACAGACTATCCAGGACGTCTGTCAGAATGCTGTGAACTGGAATGATTAGTAGACCCTTATCAGATAGTTTTAATAAGCGGTTAGAATCCAGCCGAGAAAATTAATTAGCCATGGACCGCTGCCCAGTTCCTTTAATTTTTAATTTGGAGATGTTATGAACTATTTTTTATTAATATATATTCATCTTATTCTTTTCCCGGCTGGTCTTTTGTGTGTGAACTTATTTCCTGGGGTTTCCTAGTTCAGACAGAACAATAATCTATATGCAGCTTTAACATTTGTTCAGTCCAGGCATCTGAGGTTGAAAAACACTGGCTTAAAAGGAAGGGCTATCAGAGACATAGCAGGGTGCCTTCCCAAGGAGTGGAGATGCCAACAGCCATCAGAGATTTGAGATATGAAGCTGAACTTCAAATTGGAAAGTGGGCGGGGGCCTTCAGGCATAGGGTCTCTTCTGGGCTAGGAACAAATCCTAGCAAGTTCCCTGAGCAAGACATGGGGCCCCAGCTCAAAACAGAAACAGCATCATCGCCCTCGCCTCCCCCTCCCCCGTACCTGAGGCCATTTCAAGGCCAGCTGTGATAGACCCAGGAGATCAGATACTACCCTTGTCTGTCAGCCAAACCCTACCCCAATCTTGAAAGCCAACAGCCAACTTGGTGTCAAGCTGATGCAGCAGTTGGTGATAAATTAATGGCTTGTATGCCACCCCGAGTTTCTGAAGAGGGGCGGCATACAAATCTAATAAATTATTATTATTATGTCAGTACAACAAACGAGATCACTCTGCTGGATTTCGTATTTCATCACCAGTCGGGCGCTTCCCAAGCACCTAGGACTGCCTGATGTAGCAGCGAATTATTATTATTATTATTATTATTATTATTATTATTATTATTATTATCTGTAGAAGGCTTGATGTTGGTGGGAATTTGGGAGGGGGGATTTTCACGAGGGAGCAGATGCAGCCCAAAAGTCTTCTTTCCAGGGGTTCAAGGCCATCCTATGTCCACCCACCTGGTTGGAAGCGGAAGGAAGTCTGGCCACGCTGCCACAATCTGAGTGGGCAACATGAGAAGTTTGTGGGTGGGGGACAAGGGATGGGAACTTTCAACTGGGTGGGAAAATCAGATCCAGGCTTCCCAGTGTGGGTGCCAGGATGGCTCCGGCAATAAATTGGAACTTTCAGGAGTAGTTTGACTCGGACTCTGATTTAAATTTGGATGCTCCCTGGGACCTTGACAGCGAAGACAGACACTGTCTTGCTCAGCAACAGAAATGTGTGGCTCCATATTGTGGTCACAGGTTCTCCTACCTTCTGAAGACGGGTGCTGGGGAGGCTCCTCTTGGAAAGGCTGAAAGGTTGGGATCAATTCTCCCAGGGAGAAGCAGCCGAAATCGCAGGTGGGTGCTGGGTGGGCCAAGAGCAACGGTGGGCTACCAGCCAGAGTGCTAAATTGCGCTCCCTGCCACGGCTCGTAAGTTCCTGCAGGGCCTGCACGGTTTTGCTTCTGCACCTGTGGAGACAGAAAAATCACGCATGGAGCTGCAGGTGCTCCCGTGTTTCGGCAAGGGGTTTTTTATTTGTTTCCGTGCATGCCAGAACACAGGCCCCGCAAGAATTTACATGCCGCGGCGACAAGCGCAATTTAGCATTCTGGTTCGTAGCCCACCGCTGACCAACAGCGAAGGAAGGTAAGGCCACACTTGGAACCCTGCATTCAGTTTTGGTCACCATGATGCAAAAAGGATGTTGAGACTCTAGAAAGAGGGCAGAGAAGAGCGACAAAGAGGATTAGGGGACTGGAGGCTCAAACATATGAAGAACGGTTGCAGGAACTGGGCATGGCTGGTTTAATGAGAAGGACCAGGGGAGACATGGTAGCAGCCTTGCAATATCTCAGGGGTTTCCACAAAGAGGAAGGAGTCAGGCTATTCTCCAAAGCACCTGAGGGCAGAACAAGAAGCAACGGGTGGAATCTGAACAAGGAGAGAAGCAACTTAGAACTAGGGAGGAATTTCCTGACAGTCAGAATGGTTGATCAGTGGAACAGAAGTTGCCTCCATAAGTTGTGAATGCTCCAACACTGGAGGTTTTTAAGAAGATGTTGGATAACCATCTGTCTGAAGTAGTGTAGGGTCTCCTGCCTAAGCAAAGGGCTGGGCTAGAAGTCCTCCAAGGTCCCTTCCAACTCTGTTGTTATTGTTATTATTGTTATAGGTTTCCTGGGTGTTTGATTGACACTGTGCTGAAGCTGAGCCCCTCCCCCCTTCTCACTCTCTTGTTGGGCAGCTGCTGAAGTGGCTCTTCTCAGAAAAACACCAGCTGTGCTGTGATGCAAAAATTCCCTGTTTATGGATTTGGGGTGGAGAAAAACCTATTTATTTCTGCCCAAGAGGGAGGGGCTGGAAGACCTGTTGGCAAACAAATCCCTCCTCCCTGGGCAAAAGTCCTGGCCAGATGCAGGAGGGGGAGGCAGGGCACACATACAAGGGGAGGGGAGAGCCAGCAAACAGCTGTTCTATACACTTTTCAGAAGAAGCCTGTGTGAGAACTCCTACTTCAGTGGCCGCCTCGCTCTCTCTCTTCTGCATTGTGGAACACACACACAACTCCTCTGTCTGGAACCCTCATTCCTATCAGACATAATACAATCAAGAGAGTCCAAAAATATTTCACAAGAAGAGTCCTCCACTCCTCTACTTGCAACAAAATACCTTACTCCATCAGACTTGAAATCTTCACCTTAGACAACTTAGAACTTCACCACCTTTTTCCTGACCTAAGCGTCGTACATAAAATTATCTGCTATAACGTTCTACCTGTCAATGACTACTTCAGCTTCAACCGCAATAACACATGAGTACACAATAGATTTAAACTCAATGTAAACTGCTCCAAACTCAAGTTCAGAAAATACGACTTCAGAAACAGAGTGGTCAATGGCTGGAATGCATTACCTGACTCTGCGGTTTCTTTCCTAACTCCCAAAAACTTCAACCTTAGACTGTCCACTGTTGACCTCTTCCTAACCCTAAAATGGTCACCTAACATCAAAAGCACCACAAAGAATGTTCTTTCTGTGCCAACTCAGGAAGCTCAAACTGCCCAAGGAGCTGCTGATCCAGTTCTACAGAGGAATCATTGAGTCTGTCATTTGCACCTCTATCACTGTCTGGTTCGGTTCTGCAACCCAACAAGACCGACACAGACTTCAGAGGAGAATCAGAACTGCAGAAAAAACAATGGCTGCCAACCTGCCTTCCATTGAGGACCGGTATACTGCACGAGTCAAAAACAGGGCGAGGAAAACATTGACTGACCCCTCGCATCCTGGACACAAACTGTTTCGACTCCCACCCTCAAAACGTTACTACAGAGCCCTGCACACCACGACAACTAGACACAAGGACAGTTTTTTCCCGAACGCCATCACTCTGCTAAACAAATAATTCCCTCCACACTGTCAAACTATTTACTAAGTCTGCACTTCTATTTCTGCTAGTCTTCTCATCGTTTCTATCACCCATCTCCTTCCATTTATGACTGTATGACTGTAACTTGTTTTTTGTATCCTTAAGATTTTTATTAATATTGATTGTTTCCTCATTGCTTATTTGACCCCTATTTTATTTATTTATTTATTTATTGGATTATAACAATCATTAAGTGTTGTACCTCCTGATTCTTGACAAATGTCTCTTTTCTTTTATGTCCACTGAGAGCATCTGCACCCAAGACAAATTCCTTGTGTGTCCAATCACACTTGGCCAATAAAGAATTCTTGTCTATTCGTAAGAGGTCTGTCAGGGGTGTGCATAAACACACCATTGTGCCCCCCGTCCCTGCCCAAATGCCCATTTTTATTTGTATCCTTTTCACGTACAAATATAAAATCATGTTTATACTTTCAGCTATTGTTTTACTGGTATAGATGCTTGACAAAATAAAATGAAAATACAGTAAATGCCTGAGACAAACGGTTGGAGAGTTCTAGCCAGAGTCCAAGTGGATGTCCTTCCAGAGGTTGTCAGAAGGTGGCAGCAGAACTCCAGGCCCAGATGTGGAGGGCTTCGTGGTGAAGTCCCCCCAGGGTGGGTTTTCCTGTAGACTCCCTTCCTGGCAGCCTCTCCTGATCAAAGCCCTGAAGAAGGAGCTCTTAGCAGAGCCTACCAAGAAGTCAGTCCATCAAGTCCAGGGATACACAGGCACAACTGGACTGAAAGAGGAGAGTTCACTTGGAATGCAATTCTGGAAGGACTGACCTCCGAAAGTGGGTGGATGCTCCATCAAGGGAG